>NW_024725197.1:0-18320 GCF_018991925.1 Homarus americanus | reverse complement strand
GATTTACGTGAGACTAATGGGACGTATTTGATGCTATTGATTTATCACCCTTTGAAAATTGAACTACATTTGGTAGTTTCTGCTTCTGGCACTAGGTCTGATTCTAATGACTTATTAAATAAACTGCTAATTTGATTACCTTAACTCACCTCTACATTCTTTTCATTATTCTTAGCATATAATTCTTTACCTGACCAGTATGATTTATGAGGTTTCAGTTTGTTAATTACTTTGCTAATATCGTTAATAGTAATATTGATATTCATCAAACATATTTTCTATACTGTCGTTATATACCTATGAACTCTGGAACCAAAAGGTTTTCATTTGTGAATACGAGCGAAATGACTATTTAACGTACCACATTTCTAACTCATCATCAGTCATTTCTCCTGCTCTAGTTTTTAAGGATCCTTGTATCTCTTAACCCTAATGCATACAGCTGATAAAAAGTTTGTGGGTATATTTTGATCTGTCATACCTTTGATTTCATAATTTCTCTTTGCTTTCCTTGCACTTCTCTGTTTATACCTGTCTGTTAGGTTCTGATAGTACCAAGTAAGCATTTTCGCCTTCTTTAACTTTTCTATATACTCCTTTCTTTTCTCCCTAGAAGATCTAAGAGTCTATTATCCATCCATTTTGGTTGGTCTCCGTATCGATCTGAATTTTCTTTAGGATGTGGGGTTTATTTTAAATTATTGATTGCTCTAATAAATTGTCTATAAGTAGTCAAGTTAAATTAAATTCAAATATCCTCATCTTGGGTTGGATTATTAAAGTTTTCCTTGAGGTGTGGGGGGGATTAATCTTTTGACCATAGGGTCATCCCTTAGGTCTTTCCTTATGCTACCGTAATTAGCATTCCTAAAATCCGGGATCAAGGCCGAATTTTCCTTCTTCCTGCCATCCCATATTATGTTAAAATATATGGCTTTATGATCACTGTTTCCTAGTTCGTCTCCAATCCCAACATCTTTTACTAGATTTTCATTATTACTGAGAACTAAATCGAGGATATTATTTCCTCTAGTGGGCAAGTTTATAAATTTATATATAAAACTATCCTGTACTACTTCTATAAAATCTTCAGATTCATTATCGCTAAGTTGATTTTTCCAATCTATGCCTGAAAAGTTGAAATCGCCTAGAATACATACATTGTTTCTATCAGATGCCTTTTTTATTTCCTCCCATAGCAATTTACCATCGTTCCTACTCAAATTAGGTAGTCTATATATAACACCAATGACTACGGATTCACTGCCCTCACCAATCTCTACCCAAATACTTTCATTGTCGCTATTTGTTTTAATGTTTGATTTATTGCAGCCTTTTAATGACACCCTGATATACACTGCCACACCGCCACCTCTCCTTCCTACTCTGTCAAATTTAAATAGGTTATATCCTGGAATATGTAATTCTGCTAAAAAATGCTTGCTGTTTGAATTTATCCATGTTTCCGTTATTGCAATTATATCTATGATCTTTTGACGCTAACAAATGGCCCTGATGATCCATTTCGTTACACAGGCTTACTGCTAGTATAATAAACACTCAATATATTTCTTCCGCTTCTATCTGTTTTACATTTATTACTTTGATGTTTGTTATTATGACTAACTATATTTTCAGCATTATCTACTTCTGTTTCACTACTTCAGACCTGCTTTGTTTTTTGATTCCCATTTTCCCCGACCCTCCTTACTGGCGAACTCTCTCGAGTGAGATACCATCTAGGGATGACAACGCCTTTACCTCGCAGACAAGTGTAATTCGTCATGACAGTACAGGTAGTCATATAAAATCGTTAAGTTCATTATCAATGACGCCTAAATAATGTTTTTCCAGTCGGCAATTAATAGCAATTGCCCTGGACAGCCATTCACGACCAACCCCTCTTATAGGCAAGACACTACATACTATCGGGACCCCTCCCCTATCTCTAATCTTCCCCAGCGCCTCCCTATACCTCTTAAAAAGTTCCTCACTCCTAACCTTACCTATGTCGTTTCCCCCCACACTAAGACACACTACTGGATTGGTACCCTCCCCTGACAAAACTCTGTCTAACCTCTCGGCTACATGCCCTATCCCAGCCCCAGGAAAACATACCCTAGTCCTACGTTTCCTATCTCTCGCATAAAAAGCCCGATCCATAAACCTCACCTGGCTGAAGATTGTGAAGTGAGATGCAGTGAAGATTGTGAAGCGAGATGTAGTGAAGATTGTGAAATAAGATTATAAAGTAAACTGTAGTAATTGAGGTTAAACGAACGCGGGTTATTCTGTAGTGTATCCGTGTCTTGTTAACGTGGAACCAACATGGCGGTGGTTCTCAATATAGATACGTTATTTTGCCGGGAATTTCTGTCAAAACAAAATATGAATCAACCATATTTAGCCTAAATTAACCTAACGGCTTTATTATATATTCTAAGTTTTTTAAGTTGGATAGATCAGATCAGGTTAGGTTAAGTCAGGTTGGGTTAGGTTAGGTTAGTTTTGTTAATTTTGCCACTTGAGGCTAGTTTATTGTGCCCCCCATACTCATCCTGTCAGCTGTAGCACAGAGAGATTACAAAGTGGTGTTAGATGAGGTAGGTGGTTAAGTTAAGTTTCAATAGGTTAGGTTAGATTATGTCAGGTTGGGTTAAGTTAGGTTAGGTAGGTAATAAGTAGATAGGTTATGTTAGGTAGGTGGGAAAGTTAGGTTTGATTAGGTTAGCTTATGTCAGACGGGGAGGTTAGGTTAGATTATGTCAGGTTAGGTTAGATTATGTCAGGTTAGGTCAGATTACGTCAGGTTAGGTTAGATTATGTCAGGTTAGGTTAGATTATGTCAGGTTAGGTTAGATTATGTCAGGTTAGGTTAGATTACGTCAGGTTAGGTTAGATTATGTCAGGTTAGGTCAGATTACGTCAGGTTAGGTTAGATTATGTCAGGTTAGGTCAGATTACGTCAGGTTAGGTTAGATTATGTCAGGTTAGGTTAGATTATGTCAGGTTAGGTTAGATTATGTCAGGTTAGGTCAGATTACGTCAGGTTAGGTTAGATTATGTCAGGTTAGGTAAGTAGGTAGAGGTGGGTAAAAAAGGTTAGGTTAGGTCGGCAGGTTTTAGTGTAGGAGCTTAAGTAATCCCGTAAAAATTTCATGTTAATTTTTGACACCATACATTATAATAATCCTTATAAACTATGTTAAGGAACTGTGGTGTCATTTTTTCTGAACGGTTTATTATAAGTTTTATGCCTTTAAAGAAGTTTATTAAAGAGCGTATGAATGAACCATAGATGTATTACTATTAGTCCTAATTAACGAAACATGACTAATAACCATTTGAAAACTCAAATGGTAGTATATGATCTTTTATCACCTGAGACACCCCAGAAGTTTTATTAAAGAGCGGCGTAATGAACCACAGATGTATTACCATTAAGTCCTAATTAACTTAAAACATGACTAATAACCTATGAACATGTAGTATTATATGATTACAATTTAACATAATATATCATGAATGCTGTTATAATATCATAAGTGTGTTACAAACATGGCTGCTCATATATGCCATCCTGTCTCTGGCAAAGAAGAGATTGCAGTAAGTAAAATTATTTGCTAAAGACAAATACTGGAAATTAAACATATACATATTACCATTATCTGAAAAGCTTAGAACCACCGTTTTATATTTATTAAAAGTTTGTAGTGTTATACATCATGTGTAAACAAGTCACAAGTTATTATTTACGACATTGCTTCAGTCCTCGTCATCAGAGTCTTCTGTGTACAACAGATTCCTTCACCTTGTTTTGGCATTTCTCATCATCTGCTTGACAGTTACACATCTCGGTGCATGTCATGCTATTCTTTCTGATTCTTTCTGTATGAACATGACAATGATCCACATTTCCTGACGCCACATCCACATTTAACAAGTTCTGTGATTGCTTCTGGAGCTGGTGGTTGGTCTGATATTACTAGTATGAAACAGTCATTGTCAATCTTCCAGCCATGCTCTAATTGTGAAAGCATTTCACTGTCTGCATCACAAGACCACAGAAGAGCTTGATACCTTCCTCTCAATATATATGATACTTTAGAGTTGCTGCAGTCGCTGGTAGTTCTCCAGCTTCTGCCTGCGTTTTCTTGAAGAGATGCCATCTAAGTTATGACAGTTTAGTGAAAGTCATTCGTGGACAGTAGAGCTTAAATACAAATTCCTTTAGACCAATAAACATGTCTGCTGGAGGGCATTTGGTCTACTCAGCATCTTGAATGCATCTAAGACTTTTGTGTTAGATTTCATCAAAGTGCTCCAACATGCTTTCTTTCCTTTGCCAACAAATTTTCCAATGCAGTCAGATCCTGTGAAGGCATGGAAACCTGTAAGGCTCTCTGCCCAATGTGTCGTCGCTCACCAGTTCCTGTTTACATACTTGTATTTTCTCCAAGTTGAGGTTGCTTTAATATGCCAAACACATCAGTGTCTGGTGACTTGATATGTACAGTGCTGCCCTTCTGTGATGCATATACTGTATGTCCTGCTTAAGTTCTATAACTTGTGATAGCAATTTGATGGTTGAAGTCTTATTTGCTGCTTTCCACGACAGAAGATTAACCTTGGACATCTTTTCCTAGATGCTCAATGGACCAACAATACGTTTCTTGACAACATTTTCATAATTTTGTCTTCCAACTTCATATGCACATAGATTGTCATATTTGGCATTTTCTGGCATTACAGCTCCAGTTACCAAGTTTAAAAGAGCATCATTTTCCTGGGATTACAGTCACCAATAACATTGTGTAGTTTCTGTACATCAGCATATTGACGGCTGACAATAGCTGTAGAGAGCTCATGATGTTCTGTTCTTTTGTAATCTTTATGAGTTTGATATTTTATGTAATGAACTTAATTTGAAAACCCAAATGGTAGTATATGATCTTTTATCACCTTAGACACTCTGTGCGTCATGCCTCTCAAGTGATTTTTTTCCTCTCTTACTTCTCTGGACAAATACGACCTTTATCCCATCAGAAAAATATCACCATATATTTTCTTAATCTACAGGTGCCAAGGTTTATAATGACGGATGGTGTTAAAAATTAACCTGAAATTTTTACGTGACCACATATTGTCTTGTTGAGTTTCTGAGAGAACTTCACTGCTAAATAGCGCCTCTGTATTGATAGCCGGTACATGTCGTAATATCCACCGCTCATAGTTAAATCTTTATGTCCGTTTATTTTGTCCTAATTTAAGTATCAAAGAGTGTTTTTATTTTTAAGTATCTTAAGTATCTTTTTTCCTCACTCTTAAGTATCTAAGTATGATGTTTTTTTCATTTTAAGTAACTAACCATATTTTTGTTTTCATTATAAAATGTGATTGATATAGACAACAGAAGTAAATATCAGCTGGAGGTCGTAAACGAAGCTGATGTGAAGTATTTTGACTCACTGTTCCCACGAACTAATTGCTTCTTTGGTTTATACCGAAGAAATAAAACCGTCAACGAACCATCCGATTCAAATGTGTCTTAGGCGATACAGGGTGTTTAGGCGTCATTCTGATACCAAGAATGACTGTGTACTGTACTGTGGTGAAGCTGGGGGTAGGATAGGGTTGGGTTGGGTTGGGATGGGTTAGGATTACGCATGTGTGGGTATATTCTGTCGCATTTTATAGGTATCTTGCGTCTTTCTCTTTATTCCTTCTTTATCATGAGTATCTGTGCCTATTAATACACCACCTCGCAGGATAGTGGAAGAGGAATGGATAGTAACGAGATAATATTCTTCTTACATATACCTTAGCTTGATTACAGGTAACACCAGGTAGAAGTTACGTGACTCTTAAGAGTTTTCCTCGACTTGGCTGATTCAACTGTAAGACTTGCTGTATTTATCCTTATTAAAATCCTCCACCTGTAAGACCCTCCACTTGTAAGACTCTCCACCTGTAAGACCCTCCACTTGTAAGACTCTCCACTTGTAAAACCCTTTATGGATTTGAAATACCTTCTCGTCTTGACTCCACTAGTACTGTACACACCCTCTCTAGCCTTAGTTTACAGTAATGTTGAAGTATATAATGAAGACTCACAGCTCATGGGTTAGAAAAACAAAAGATGCTTGTTTTATTTATTTATTTATTTATTTATTTATAGCTTATTTTAGAATCCCCGAAAGTTAGAACAAAATGGCTGACGGGACTCACAAGCGGGCGATGTTTACAGTATGGACCAAGAATAAAAAATAAATGAAAAATAAAATAAATAAATCGTAAATTGGTGCATTGTTTCTCCAGGGGTAATTATAGAAGTACAAATGTTCTCCAGCAGTGGGTAACGATCATAGCCACGTATAGAGCTTCTAACGCAGGTAGATTGATATAGATGCATTACCTGGAGTTAGTGGGTTACAGGGGCCTCCTACACGATAATATTAAAGGTGTTTTTTCCTTCTGTTTGTGGCACTTGAGGTGTTTAGGTTAGGTTTAATTAAAATGGTTTAGTTATAATAGTTATATTACGATAAGTTAAGTTGAATTTAGAACTTTTGATTTGCATATATCGTGTTTTAGAAGGATTTGTTAGCTAATAAGTTTAATTTGGATAAGTTTAGTTTAATTTAGATCATTTGATTTTACAAGGTCGTATTATAATGACTGGGAACCATATAGAAAACTGTTAGAGAAGTAAATATTTCTACGGCAGTGAATGAGTAAGTCAATAAGTGGTGTATAGAGCTGCTGACGCAACTTAAACGGTATATACTGTACATTATATGTTATCAGAGCTTTCCTGTTGTACGTAACCGCCTCCGTCAAAGTGTCTTACTGGCTCATGTGAAGATTAGCCTCTAGTTTATTTAACCTCAAGATTAACTACACTGGCACTGCCTGACCTGACCTGACCTGACCTGCCCACCCCTACCCTACCCTACCCTACCCTACCCTACCCCCTACCCTACCCTACCCTAACCTAACCTAACCTAACTTAACTTCCCAAGTAGCGTTAGGTTAATCATTAGTTGAAATAAGCTGGGAGGGTTAATCTTCAGGTAATCTATCTTAATTAACAATTTTGGTCAGGTGAGGCCTTCCTTACCTTACTTCGAGAGCAGGAGGAGGAGGACTTGCTAACGTCTACAGATCATCGTCAACCAAGGCAGATATTGAATACCTTTTGTTTACCTTCGTGGCTTAAGAACACATCTTAACACCATAAGACTATTCGCCTCAATACAATAATACAGTAATTGATTATTGTATTCTAATAAAATTTACGGTGTATCTTGTGAACCAGATTTATTGTTTGACCTTAGTGAATGAGAAACTGGTTGAGGTGTATTGTGGTAAACATCCTTAAGAGCAGCTCTGTGTGTTCTTACGACCTCAAAGTAACACAAAAGGTAGCCAATATCTACCCTTGATCAGTCACTTTATGTAGATGTCAATTGTGTCATTTTTCTAGACTTAGTGCCCCCTGGAGGAGAAAGTAAATACAATGTTGATATATTTTGGTCACAACACACACTAGTAGATTATTTTTCCTTTTTAACTAAATAATTAACACTATGAAGCTAACTAATTATATAACTCAAAGATGGTAACCAATATGGCGTCGATATTGTTCACATACTCTATGATAAATAGATGTATTGTCTGTTTAATTTTTGGGAAGAATTTAATTTATAAACTTTTGAGAATCTGGATACAGGAGTTTTGTCTTTGTGTGTGTGTGTGTGGTGATGATGACGCATACTTTCCTCTGCAGTGAAAAAAATATCTTGACATTGCAAAGTTTAACTGTAAGCCGAAGGAACGTTTGTAATGTGACTTGTTATGTGAAATTGTAACTTGAAATTCTTTGTGAAAAAATATTTCCCTATAAAGTTTGGCAATAAATGAAGTATTACATCAAGGTGTAACTTGTAGTTCCTTGTGGAGTAATTACCTATGTGGACGATACAGCTACTCCAGGGTGTAAGACCTAGAGTAGAAAGTCTTTAGACCTTACCTGAGGTTGAAAGACTCTTATAGTGGAACGTCTTAGGTATTGAAACTTTAATTACAGTAAATAAAATATAATCTACCTAAACATTCCTTCACCTGGCGACAACTAATGATACAGGTGGTGTAATAGCTCTTTAAAATTCCTCCGTTTGATATAATAATGACCACACATGAACTTATAATGTGCAATATCTTGATAACACATTAGCTGCAACATTACACATAGTCCAGTGTATGTGTAGTGAGGGACATCTACCTAAATGAGTTACAGAATGTGGAGTTGAGGCAAAAAAAAGTTGGGACATGTTTGAGATCATCAGTTGAGCCAAACGTTTATACTCAATATTGTTTTAATGGTATTTTAGAGCGACCGAAAAATGTAAACAAAATGGCCGGCTAGGTGACACATACCTTACAAGAAATAAACATGAGAACGAACACACACACACACACACACACACACACACACACACACACACACACACACACACACACACACACACACACACACACACAGTTTTACCCACATTATCACCAGACTATCGGCATACCTGGTCGGTGGACACCTGCCTCCTCCTCCTCACCTTGCTAATATGCTAATATGCTAATATGCTCTGGTATGTTCCAGTCTATTTAAGATATGCTCCCATCTATCTTAAAGAGCTTATGCTAGGTTGGTCTGATATGCTCCTCAAAGACTATGCTGATATACTCTTGTCATCTGATATGCCATTATGTTCATATCACTCTAAAGGATATACTAATATGTTCTGATATGTTGGTATGGTTCTGTCTCTCAGAGGGTGTGCTGATGTACTATAAGAGCATATGGGGTATGCTGATATACTTGGTTATGTAGCTAGGCTCATATCTCTCTTACAGGGTATGCTAATATACCCTGATATGCTTGCATCTATCTCTGAGCGTATACTGGTTGACTGTAATGACATAAGAGATATGCTGGTATGCTTCTAAGGGAATATGTTAACATACTCTAATAATAATTTGAAATGAGGTTAGCTATACCTTAGATTCAGGGGATATACTGATATGATATGAATTAACCTAGAAGTATACTGATATGTTCTCAAGGCATTCAGGGGATCTGTTAGTATGCTTCGACATACTTTCGGAACAAGGTAAACTGGACCTTCAGAAGATAGGGTGATATGCTGACATATTCTGATGGATCTAAGAGAGAGTGGAAGACTATGAGAGCTAGTTAATATACTCAGGTATGTTGATATCCCTTCATGGCACTTGGGATATATGGTAATATACTCCGATGTGTCTCTTTGGATATACTGATATGCCACTAATGGGTCCCCAGAAAGCAGGAGACAAGTTGATCTGCTTCGAGGACACTAATCTGTATAATGATTTTTTCCCTGACTGTTAAGAAGTATACTGGTATATTTCAAATGTTGCTTAGTATTATAGTATACTTTGGGCTGTTCTGAACATATTTCACAGCTGATTTTCAGAAATATATGCTGCTGTCACTGGCTTGTTTATTCCGGAGACATTGATTATACTTTGAGTATGTTGATATGCTTTGTTACCAGTCAAGGAATATGCTGATATGTTCTGACACTTCTCAGTGATTACCCTGATATACTTAGATACCTGACAGTATTTATTGGAGTATAGTGTCCTATACTCTGATGTCATTCTAGTGATATGCTGATGAGCTGACATACCGCTTTATGTAACTGTGATATATTGAATCATATACATCCATTCCTCACGCTTAATATATATGATATTCTAAACAATGCTGATATTATTTATGTTATACCCTGATTATATACTAACATACTACAGTGTCATTTATAGTGTATGATATTAAACATTCGGGGGTATACTTTGAGGTTATTTAGAGAATATGATGGCAAACGGTGATATACTCTGATGCCATATTTGGTATACACAGATATATTGATATAATTTATATAATATACCGATAGATATAACTAAATATCTGTGAAGTAAATCCTGTACTTTTTGATATACCATTCAGGGTGAAGGTATGCTAATATACCACGATAGCACCCGTCTCTCAGCGCTAATATACCCTGATGGCACACTTAACATCCTGGCGCCGGTCGTGGGGTATACTGATATGCTAAAGTCTTCTTCATCTTCTAATATCTCGACTTCAGCTTCGTAAACTGTGATTACTTAAACGTATTTAACGCTCGTTTACGTAACTTTTTTGTAGAATAAATGAATGTATATCCGGGGTTCTTCTGTTTCTTTGTCCATCTGATGTTTGCGTCCATGTTGAGGAGAACCACTTAGCAGGGCTCGCATTTTCCCATAATGTGTTACCTCAAGTTCCATAATTTGCACTTAGTGAAGCCACGATATCCCGCGTTATGTTGCCCGTCTTACTTCCTTCTGGGTTATGTGTCTTAAGTTGGTGAAAAAATTAAATTAAGGCTGAATTATTGTTAAATGTTAAGGTATTATAGTACTTGTCTGTCGTGTTGTTAATATAACATAGTTTCACCAGCAGTATGTACTCAAGAGCTTATTAACATCGTTGACGAGTCAGAGCCGCAACACTGAACCAATCTATATGAACATTAACACAAAAAATAAATTGTTACATTACATCGACTATCAAGACATAACTTACAATACAAATTAATAAATAATTGTACCAGGCAGATAAAAATATTAGTTACAAAAAATTATGAAAATAGTCTTAATGTTCACGCCAGAACTTACCCCATAACAAAAGCCATACAACATTTTCCCAGTTAAGACTTCGTTAAATACAATCTCAAACTCCTTCTCAGAAACTGTGTGTTGGTGGTGTGCCACGTGTGGTGTGTGTGTGTGTGTGTGTGTGTGTGTGTGACAGCACCTTTGATTTATACAAATATTCACCCAAATGAATAACACCAAGTAATTCACCATGTTATTCACGACTCTTAGATCACTTGGCTTGCGTCTCTCAAAAGGTCGAGCCAGGGTCAGCTGATTCAGTAAACACCGCTCACATTAATAGGGACCTGCCACACTTTGCCATAAACAGATAAATTGTACCGGGAATTTTCCCCCCACACACTCATCATTGTCACTTTATGTAACTTGCTGACAAAACCCATGACCCTTCAGGCCTGCACAGGATGTAAGGGGGTGCCCAATAAACTAGCCCCCTCGTGGGCAATCTGTAATCACTACCACTGTCTCGCGGCCCAGAGTAGTAGTTGGACATATCACTAGACAGGGAAATTCACACTTAACACAAGTGTTATCTCAAGGTCATATTCACAACACTTCCCTGGACAGAATTCATAATTTATTTTCTCATATTACATCTGTGTGTATACCTGCTACTAGATAAACAGAAAATGCCAAGAAGTGTTTACATCAAGCGCTGCCACTTAAGAGTTCCAAGAACTAAATTAAAACAATTAGTGTGTGTGTGTGCATGGTGTGAGTGTGCATGGTGTGTGTGTGTGTGTGTGTGCATGGTGTGTGTGTGTGCATTGTGTGTGTGTGTGTGTGTGTATATGGTGTGTGTTTGTTTGTTTGTATGGTGTGTGCATGGTGTGTGTGTGTGTGTGTGTGTGTATGTGTGTATGGTGTGTGTATGTGTATGGTGTGTGTATGTATGGTGTGTGTATGTATGGTGTGTGTGTGTGTGTGTGTGTGTGTATGTGTGTGTATGGTTTGTGCATGTACGGTGTGTGTATGGGTGTGTGTGATTGTGCATGGTGAGTGTGTGACTGTGTATGGGGTGAGTGTGTGTGTGTGTGTGTGTTTCCATTGCCATGAGGATATCATACAATTCTTAAAGCACTGGTCACATGGGCGCATTTTTTTTTTAGCAATTTCTTGCCGGAAAGTTATTTCGAGCAATTTTCGAGAAATTCGAGCAAGTTTTTGAAGCATTTTTATTGACAATCGTGATAGTCAATTTCTTGACTATTTCGAGCAAGATTATCGGTTCAAAACCCGGTTAATACCATATTTAATGACACGAAGCTTATTTATCGAGTATTTACCTTGGCTATATATAACATAGATCAATAACATTATGTATAAAATGCACAAACAGTTTTTTACGACACACTGAGTTTATTATTTGGGTGGTGTTTTGGCGTGTTTGTTTACAAAACACAAGCCCATACAGCCGGTCATTCTCCACACACTAACAACCCTCCCTACTGTAACTACGATAGTTGAACCAGTCTATATTAAACACTCGTTCCTCCTCCTCGCCAGCCACTTACGAGTCCCCAATAGTTTTTCTTCGCTTTCTCTCATTTCTTTTTAATAATAACAATAATACCAAGGATAGCTGCTGCGTCGTCTGCATTGTTGTTGTGATGTTCCGTCTCCCTTCTACTCGCACAGCGGCGTTAACTTTTTTTTCTTGCTGTAGTAACTGAACCAAGAGCCACTCGTGTGACCACATTTGGAAGAAATTACTCGTAATTTCTTGCTCCAAATTAATTGCTCATCAAAGGGATCGTGTGACCGTAACTTAAGTCACCCTTTAAGAAAAACTGTAAATACTGATTCACAAAACTTAAGGATAATTTCTGACTTGGAACCATCGGTGTAATGCAGAAAACAGTTATTGTATTCTAAAACCTACCCAAGAAATCTTTTACCCACTTACGATATAATTCTTTTCTATTCCATCAATAGATGTTATTTTACTTTTTTATACGTATTTTTATTTTAGTAATTTATAAACTATTTTCTTTATATACTTCATTACCTTTTAGTGTAATGAAGAGAATGAATTACAGAAGGTTTTTATAATTATATTGCGAACAATATTTTTCCTCGCAATAAATAAACAATGACGATGATCTTGTTTACAATATGGAGCTTGATGTCTTACTCCATGTTCGTTTATTACATTTTCTGCCATACCCGACTGTTCTTTTCTTTCTTGTGGTGAAGGTTTTTGACAATTGATATATATATAAAGTTGAGTTAAGAATAATGACTCTGATATTATAGCCATTAGGTCCTGAATAATAAGTGGTGTCTAAGTGAACAAATGTATGATGTCTTCAATTACCAGCGTAGTGATAATATTTTTCTCGCATTAAATAAACAAATGATTTGAATCCTGTTTACAATATGGAGCTTGATGTCTTATTCCATGTTCATCATAAACTTTCATACAACCCGACTGTTCTTTTCTTTGTGGTGAAGGTTTTTGACAATTGATATATATAAAAGTTGAGTTAAGAATAATGACTTGATATTATAGCCATAGGTCCTGAATAATATGGTGTCTATGAACAAATGTATGATTACCTTCAACCACCAGCGAGGGGTAACAGGTAGGAGAATGCAGGACAAGGTGGAGTAACATGGAGCAAGGTGGGAGTAAGGGGAGCATAGGAGTATAGGGAGCAGGTATAAGGTAGAGTAAGGTGAGTAAGGAGCAGGAGGTAATGGGAGTAAGGTATAAAGGGAGGGTAAGATAAGGCGGAGCAAGGCGTGGAGAAGGGAGGGAGTAAGGATGGGAGAAGGTGGGAGAAGGGGTGGGAGTAAGGGTGGAGTAATGGGAGTAAGGGTGGGAGGCAGGAGTAAGGGTGGAGTAAGGGTGAGTAAGGGTGGGGAGTAAGGTGAGTAAGGTAGGAGTAAGGGTAGGAGTAAGGGAAGTATAAGGAGAAAGGGTAGAGTACATGAGCAATAAGGGAGTATATGATGAAAATATAAGGTGATACAAAGAAAGACAGGTGATATATACAGGAGGATACAAGAAGCAAGGGAGAGATAAAATTGACATCACAACAAGATATAAGGGTGAGTAACGGGTGGCAGGCGTGAGGCAGAGAAGAGGCAAGGAGGCAGAGAGTGGGTGGGAGGTATAAGGGGTAAGGCGGTGCAGAAGTAAGTGGGTAGAAGGAAGGTGGGTAAAATAATAAAGTGAACAAGGGATTAAGGGGGAGTAAAAAGAAGGAAGGAGGACGAGAAGAACGGGGAAGAGGAGGTCAGTAAATAGGTTTAGGTTACAAACTTCTATTTACTTCAACATCTGTATCCTGCTGGTGATGTTCTCTCTTTAAACAATTTACAAAATAAATAAATAAATGGTCAGGTGTAAATGGTAAGAGTATTTAACAGAGTAATACTGAGGTATTACAAGAAAGAACTAAAAACTGTCCACTGTGTGTATCAACATTTTATAAAAGTATTTGTGAAGCTGTAAAATACTTAGATATAAACTTTTAATTCAACTCTGTAATAAAAATAATTGCAATAATGAATCTAAACAAGAAATGAACTGGGTGAAAAAATCTACAAAATACTAAAATATAAAAAAGAAGAATTACAGTAAAACCTGAATCATTGTAATAAACATTATTAAACTTTTCGTTGTTATGACCTAAAACAAACAAGGAAGACTCGTCTAGATTTTCGCTCTGTGAATTAACTCCTTGGATCGCTTTGGGCAAGAGGGGAGTTACTCCGACTTATTCCGTGAAAATATTCCCAACTGTCCATAGAATCCGTTACAGTTTCCTTTATAGTAAGTGACTCACAAATGATTAATATTCCCATTCACCAATACTTTATTATATCAGAGAACAGTGCAGAGATAAGCTGGCCAATGAGCGATGGTCAAAGATAATACAGATTTAATACTGGATTGATAAGTACAGCTATAGTGATTTGTTTCATGTTACAGTAATAATAAACTTTATCAAATGCTATAACTACCAAAGTGTTATTTTCGTGATCGATACCCTGCTGCCAGGATTATAACATCGTTTAAAAGTTCAGTAAAAATATCATGCAGATTAAAACCTAACCTAGTGTATCGTAACCTAACTTAGCCTTTCCTAAGCTAACTTAGACTATCCTAAACTAGCCTAACCTATCCTAATCACACCAAACCTAACCTATCCTAAATTTATATATCATCAACAGATTTATAGATATGTTGGAGAAATAATTATCAAAAGTTTGTTGTCTCTGCAAATGTATTTTAAAAAAAGAAAATGAAATTAAAACTTTCTAGAGAACTCAATTGTGTCATGAGCGTTGCGGCTTGGTTAGGTTAGGTAACATTAGGTTAGGTTAGATAAGGTAAGGTAAGATTAGGTAAGGTGAGGTAGTGTTAGGGTTAAATACATTTTATTAATTTTGCATCAAAATAATCACGACTGAAGGTATCTGATAAAAAACCTCTGAATATAATTCTTTTTCTGAGAAAAAAATTTCTTTACCACTTATTTTTTGCCCCACTTTTTTTATTAAGTTTGATGAACTTAGATTAGGTTAGGTATTATTTAACTCTGAGTCATGGGTACTTATTGGATACTTGGCAGAATAACTTGTTATAACCTGGTCCTAACAAAGGCGGAGTCTAAGCAAAAATGTTCACTTGACCTCATATTTGGATTTCATTACTGAAGGATATTTACAGCTATACCACATTAATAAGGTCTATCTGCAAGTTTATTCAGTCATAAAAAAAAATATACCCTAAATGTGGACAATAAAAATCTTCTATTTTGGTACAAATTACTTGAAAAGTTGTAAGAAGACAAAAGCTGCATCTCTTCCATAAAGCGAGAAATAGAACAGCCAAGCCACTTCTTGTCGTAAAAAAAAACTAATATTGTATTTTAGTATGTTGATGTACAAAACATTTTCTTCATTATTCTATGATAAAACAAGTCTATCAAGCATTATTAAAACATATATTATTAATTTTTTTTCATGCAATCCGGAAATAGCGACTACTATATCCAGGTTGATCGTGTTGAGGTCCTGTAAGTTACAGGCTAGATTACGAGCTCACTTACGGAGTTCGATGCCAAATATTTGTTTTGAGAATCCCGATCGGAGACTGTAAGTCCAGTTACCTGGTAAACAAGTAGATACAGTGAAATAAACTGCTGTACCTAAATATTATGTAACTCAAAATATATTCCCAAAACAGCATGTTTACAGATGAAAATAAAAAAAAGCATAAATAATACAAACAAAATCAATTAATATGTTTTTTATTACAGTATTTTTAAATATCAGAAGCGTAGGTTCAGCGCTTCTTTTGTGTCTTTTTCCCGGTGAAGATGTAGTCTCCCCATGGCAGGTACTGGTCCTTTTGTACACGGCAGAAAGTGGTAGTTTCCTTCTTCTTCTTGTTGTTTTGGGTCTTGTTGTTTTGGGTCTTAGTGTGTTTTGTGGTCTGCAGTTTGTTAGATCGGGGCCCTTCTCCTTCATCTGGCAAGGCTTCACCTCCACCTTAGTCACCTTCGATACAGTGCGTCGGAACACCATTGTGATGTACTGACACTAACAGCTCTCTCACTGAGGTCAAATCAAAATTTGACCATACAGAAAGAATTACGGTTTAATAAGGTTGGAATTTAAAGAAATTGACAACAAAATAAAGCTCTGTTTATCACTATAGTAAAGAGGGATGGTGTTTGTAAAGATGATGGATGGTGTTATAATATGTAGTGATGAAGGATGGTGTTATATGTAGTGATGAAGGATGGCGTTATATTGTAGTAATGATGGATGGTGTTATATGTAGTGATGATAAGAGGGTAATATATGTAGTGATGATGGATGGTGTTATATATATATATTGATGATGCATGATGTTATGTGTAGTGATGATGGTTGGTGTTATATGTAGTGATGCTGGATGGTGTTATATGTAGTGATGATGGATAGAGTTATATGTAGTGATGATGGATGATGTTATATGCAGTGATGATGGGTGGTGTTATATGTAGTGATGTTGGATGGTGTTATATGTAGTGATGATGGATGATATTATAAGCGTAATGACAGACAGCGGAAAAGATGACAAAAGTTATATATGACGATGATGATGCTATAAAGGACATAGTAAAGTATATGAGATGATGGATAAAGTCATATGCAGTGATGATGAATGGAGATATATAAAGGAGATGTATATATAATAAAGGTATATGTAATGACGCTGGATAAGTTATATGCTCGTGGATGATGGTTCTATATGAGTGATAGTGATGGGAATGCAGCGATGATGGATCTATATGCAGTGATGATGATAGATTAAGTAGCAGAGATGATGATGTTATAGCAGTCATGATGGATGTTATATACAGAGATGAAGGAAAATAGTGAAGATTGTGAAGTGAGATGTAGTGAAGATTGTGAAGTGAGATGTAGTGAAGATTGTGAAGTGAGATGTAGTGAAGATTGTGAAGTGGGATGTAGTAAAGATTGTGAAATAAGATGTAGTGAAGATTATGAAGTGAGATGTAGTGAAGTTTGTGAAGTGAGATGTAGTGAAGATTGTGAA
This sequence comes from Homarus americanus, assembly GCF_018991925.1. Classification (NCBI taxonomy): domain Eukaryota; kingdom Metazoa; phylum Arthropoda; class Malacostraca; order Decapoda; family Nephropidae; genus Homarus; species Homarus americanus. The sequence continues at coordinate 997 of NW_024725197.1, read as the reverse complement.
GTGAGATGTAGTGAAGATTGTGAAGTGAGATGTAGTGAAGATTGTGAAGTGAGATGTAGTGAAAATTGTGAAGTGAGATGTGGTGAAGATTGTGAAGTGAGATATAGTGAAGATTGAGAAGTGAGATGTGGTGAAGATTGTGAAGTGAGATGTAGTGAAGATTGTGAAGTGAGATATAGTGAAGATTGTGAAGTGAGATGAAGTGAAGATTGTGAAGTGAGATGTTGTGAAGATTGTGTAGTGAGATGTGGTAAAGATTGTGAAGTGAGATGTAGTGAAGATTGTGAAGTGAGATGTAGTGAAGATTGTGAAGTGAGATGTAGTGAAGATTGTGAAGTGAGATGTAGTGAAGATTGTGAAGTGGGATGTAGTGAAGATTGTGAAGTGAGATGTAGTGAAGATTGTGAAGTGAGATGTAATGAAGATTGTGAAGTGGGATGTAGTGAAGATTGTGAAGTGAGATGTAGTGAAGATTGTGAAGTGAAATGTAGTAAAGATTGTGAAGTGGGATGTAGTGAAGATTGTGAAGTGAGATGTAGTGAAGATTGTGAAGTGAGATGTAATGAAGATTGTGAAGTGAGATGTAGTGAAGATTGTGAAGTGAGATGTAGTGAAGATTGTGAAGTGAGATGTAGTGAAGATTGTGAAGTGAGATGTAGTGAAGATTGTGAAGTGAGATGTAGTGAAGATTGTGAAGTGAGATGTAGTGAAGATTGTGAAGTGAGATGTAGTGAAGATTGTGAAGTGAGATGTAGTGAAGATTGTGAAGTGAGATGTAGTGAAGATTGTGAAGTAAGATGTAGTGAAGATTGTGAAATAAGATGTGGTGAAGATTGTGAAGTGAGATGTAGTGAAGATTGTGAAGTGAGATGTAGTGAAGATTGTGAAGTGAGATGTAGTGAAGATTGTGAAGTGAGATGTAGTGAAGATTGTGAAGTGAGATATAGTGAAGATTGTGAAGTGAGATGAAGTGAAGATTGTGAAGTGAGATGAAGGA
>NW_024725196.1:0-42462 GCF_018991925.1 Homarus americanus | reverse complement strand
GATTATATATACATTATATTATGTTACTTCTTATCCTAATGTTAGAATGTGTTGAGGCCGAACATAAGCACGAATGTGTCAGGTACGTTATTACAACAACAATAATAAACTACGGAGTGGAGTCATGCGTGGCTTCTCATTCTCCCATTAAATCATGTAAAAAAGATATTACACTGGTAGCCAGAGGTTGGGATTCACAAAGTGTTGGTGAAGTCCTTGAACAGAGGGATAGTATTACACTGAAAGGAGAGTACTTTTGAACCTGGAGAATTTGAGTGAAGAGCAAGCCATGGCTGGTGTCAGTGGATGATACGCCAGACTGGGGGTAGTATGAAGCAGACAAGAGAACTTCCACATCATATTGTGAGAGAATGGACTTCTTCTTCTGTAGGCGAATTAATGGACATTGGTGGTGATGCTCAGAAGAAAGGCCCATGAAGAGAAAAGGAAATCTTTTGAAGAAAAGGAGTAGGAGCCAATGTCTGTTCAACTCTGGTCAATCTGCTTGCTCCAGACAAGCCAAAGACTCCTCACTGATTCCAGATTACCAAGATTCTGAGCTTAACATTTTGATCCTGCTCCACTTGAGATTGCTGAAAGTTACAAATTTGCTAAGAGATAGAGGAAAGATGAACCAGTAAGTGATTATATAGTAGCTTTGAAAAGTTATCCATTCACTGGAACTTTGGACAATTCTTGAACGAGCTCTAGGAGACAGGTTTTGTGATAGGTCTGAATTATGAAAAAATACAGAATAGGTTAATAGTACCACTACTTAACTGATGAGAAAGCATACAAGCACATGGAATTAGAGAAAGAAACACCAGAATTTGTTCCCAATACCATTGAGTGAAGCAGTTGGCAGCTGGTAATCAGTGTGAAAGTAACTGTAATAAAAGGAAGAATTATACTTACAAAAGAGGAACACATGATGATTTAAAATGTAAGAGGTGCCTAGGAAACATTAAGGCTTTCAGTATAAGTTAAAAATTTAAGATGTTACAATTGTCAGTGTATTGGACATATTGCTCTGCCTGTGAGAAAATTGCAGCCCTGCCAGAAGCTGATAAAGGTAGAGTATATGTCGTTGAAGGTGATGAAAAGGAAATGAAAAAACAGTATTCATGAGAGTATTTAGTAATTTTGAACCTGGTAATGATGAGAAGCGCAAATGTGTTTTACAATTTACCAGTCATAAAGAAGTTAAACATGGAGTGCCAATAATGAGACTTTGAGCATTAATGACACCTGTAACCATGGAAGTGCATACTGCAGCTGATTTCTCTAATGGTAGAGATATGTGTGAAAGCTATTTGCACATGTGCTAGAAGACTCAGGTGTCAAGTTGGTACCTATGTGGAGAGATTTTGAACACAGAGGCAATGTTCTAGGTCTTTTTGTACAGTTCCGTCTGGGTTAATGAGGCCCGGAACATGTATATTATATAGGGGTTTAGTAGCGAAACCAAATTGTCTGTTATCCATTTTATTCAGAAACTATGTAGGATACAGTTCAAGTAATATCACCGTAACTTATCAATGTAGCTATGAGTGTTAAGAGGAGGACAGGCTATGTTAAATAGTCTTGTAAATAAGTCCGGTCGGTGTGTGGATAGGCATGGAAGTGCTGGGATGGGTGTGAAAGGGATCTGCCCTGTATGGGCCAGTCGGCCTCCTGCAGTATCCCACTTTCTTATGTTCTTATGTTCTTATAAGTCCGGTCGGTGTGGGGGTTGAGTAACAATGCCCCAGGGCGCAGGCCTTTAAACGCTGACCTTAACAGTCACTGAGCCGCGCCTCAAGGAACCTGCCCTTCACGTGATATAATCATGTCACCTCATAACCAGTGGGAAGTTACAAGGGGTGATATGATTATATAAACACAATGTACTGCCCTGACATTTATATAAAGACTAAGGGGTTGATACAGTAAATTAGAGTATGGGTTAAGTACACAAATCAGAATTTGAAGTTGCCATTAATTATAGCTATTTATGTGAATAGACCAACTTTGTTAGGTGAGAACTGGTTGTGTGAACTTGAGATGGCCTGGAAGGAGATATTTAGTGTTAGAATGTGTAACAGTATTCCAGGTCTTGAGAAATTGCTTGAAAAATACAAGATTTTATTTGTAAAGGGACAGGATGGTATAAAGGGTTATGAAGCTCATATCACCATTGACAAAGATGTTACACCCATATATGCTAAGTCCAGACCTGTTCCTTATGCATTGAAAGGTGAGGTTGAGAAGGAATTAGACAGACTTGTGAGTGAGGGAATTATTGTGAAAACCGCCAATAGCAATTGGGCTGCTCCAATAGTAATTGTACCTAAAGCTGATAAATCTGTTAGACTATGTGGTGATTATAAAGTTACCATTAATCAAGCTGTTGAGGATGAGCAATATCCCTTACCCACATCTCAAGATTTGTTTGCTGCACTAACAGGTGGAACCATTTTCACTAAGTTAGACTTGTCCCAAGCATATGCTCAGGTCTCTGTTGATGCTGAAAGTCAACAGTACCTTACCATCAACACTCAGAAAGGATTGTATAAGTTCAAAAGGTTGCCTTATGGTGTTAAAAGTGTACGAAAGTTATTTCAGTGCATCATGGACAAAATTCTTGTGGGTCTTCCCAATGTGTTATGTTTTCAGGATGATGTCCTTATTGTTGACAGTGACATCCAAAATCATGTCAAAACCCCAGCCACAGTATTCGAAAGATTGTTGGCACACATTGTCATGGTCACAATGAAGGCTGGTCTGTTTGAAACCTGATGATTCATATTATACGCCACGCCTGCAAAACATGTGGATAACTGGTGAGTTATCCCTAGGAAGAAACGCGTTTCCCTCTCTTTAGGTGCCGGCCATTTTCTTCAAGATCTCAACGTATATACACAAAGGGTCCTTGTCCATAAGTCCCGCCCATTTGGGGAACTAACAGTTGTCAACGTGTGTATTCCACTTTTTCCTGGCAAGCTCAATCTTTAATTAGTTTGTGTAAATCAACTTAAGAAATTCGCCAGACCCGTGTCAACTGAGTGTCATCTTTGAATGTGTAGCAGTTGATTTGAATGCAATTTCTGTCATTGCTTGAGTAGACATCTCTGACATGGGTTGAGTTGCCATCTAGCCGTATATAAACGTGCACACGGGAGAAAAATCCCTTCTTTGACGATTTCCAAATTATCCCAGGTATGTGAACGAGTGTTCCCCGCCAATATTGTCATTCAGTTTAATTTAGTCAATTTTGTGAATATCAGTGTTCATGTTGTAACAGTGAAATTGTCATTTACCCAGTGTAAGAATTACTGTAAAGTAAATGTCGTCTGTCGTTGCTAGATGAAAGATTTTTTGTGATTGAGTCATCATCAACCCTTCCTTGACGTCTCCAAATTATCCCAGGTCCAGTGTGTGTGTTATTTGAACACCCCACCGGCTGCCCGGGGTCGGTGGATACCTAACAGTTAGCTGTATTGGACGACGTCGTTGATTCGGCAAGATTAAACTGCTCAAGTCCGCATCCTTGGAACTAGACCCCAGACTCTCGCCACGTGTCAGACTACAACAGACCATAACCGCGTTCTTCATTTGTTGAGACACCAGTGGTATACCCTGGGGCACGCCTTGAAGTTATATGGTCCACAGTATTTGTTAAATATGATTGGAGATAATTAACCGAAATATAATTATCCCATGTTGGGTAGTGAACCCATAAAAATTGTTAGTATTAGTAATAACGTGTTATGTGTTGTGAGTGCATCCTCCATATGTACTACCAACACTTCTAGTGAAGGTACCATATGTAGGTTTGTCATGTGGTGTAGTCTATGTAATGTACCATCAGTAATGTTGTAAGAAGCAAGAGTATCCACATGGAATTGCAGATGCGTAAAGCCAAGGAGTTAATCCTTGTAGCTGTATGTAATGAAATGTACCACCAGTACTGTTGTAAGAAGCAAGAGTATCTAATTGGAATTGCAGATGAGTAAGGCCAAGGCGTTGAACCTTGTAGTTGTATGTTAATGAAATCTTTTACCTAATTTAATTTCATATTAATAAACCATATCTTAGAGTGTATTGGGGGGTGTCATTTTCCCTCAGTATCCACCTTTATTTTTGTCCAATGACTTGATACGAGGATTACAGTACCCATGTGCCCTAACCCTCGCCATGCTACCAAAGGTCTGAGGTTATGAAGTAACCATGAAATGAAATAATTAGACAGAACAAATGAAGGAAATAAGACAAAGAAAGAAGTATGAAATAAGAATATAAGAGATAAGAAGAAAAAAAAACCGCCCTTATAACATTGTCAGGCTCAACAAAAGCAAATGTTCATTCCTAGCTAAAGAAGTAACTTATCTTGGCTACAAAGTGAATGCAGAAGGGCTGAGACTCGTAGAAGATAAAGTAAGAGCCATAGTAAATTTACCTGCTCCAAAAAAGTCAGTGAATTGAAAGCTTTCCTGGGTATGATACAGTATTATTCAAGGTTCTTGAGTGGACTTTCATCAGTTTTAGCCCCTCTGCATGAACTGTTAAAGAAATGGATTCCATGGAAATGGAACAGTGCAACTCAGAAGTCATTTGAAGATTGTAAAGCTGCTCTGTCTAGTACTGATGTTTTGGTCCACTATGATACCAGTAGAACACTAAAGCTTGCATGTGGTGCATCAGGCTATGGATTAGGTGCTGTCATAAGTCACATAATGGATAACGGTGAAGAAAGACCCATAGCATATGCCTCGAGAACTCTTACCCAAAGCGAGAAAAATTATGCACAAATAGAGAAAGAGGCTTTGTCTATCATATTTGGAGTAAAGAAATTTCACCAGTATTTATATGGTTGGAATTTTGTCTTAGTAACTGATCACAAGCCTCTCTTGGCAATTTTGGGTCCTATATCACCCGTTTCTACACTTACTGCAGCAAGAATGTAGAGATGGGCTGTGATATTGTCTGCATATGACTATGAGATACAGTACAGACGTTCAGAGGATTATTCCAATGCAGATGCTTTGTCCAGGTTGCCATGTAGTAGATCAAATGATGGAGTAGAGCCTAAGGTTTATGCGGTAACCATGTTAGCAGAAGAATTTCCAGTCACCTCCAGAATGATTGCTCATGAAACTAGGAAAGATGTTGTGTTAGGAAGAGTCCTGGAATATACACTAAATGGATGGCCAGAGATTTGTTCATCCTTAAACTTTCAACCGTATCATTTAAGGAGATGTCAGTTATCAATAGAACAGGGATGTGGGTTGTGGGGTATGAGAGTGTTAATTCCTCAGTGTTTTAGAGGGCAAATTTTGAATGAACTGCATTTTGAACATCCAGGTATATATGCTATGAAAGCATTGGTCAGAAGTTTTGTATGGTGGCCTAAACTGGATGGTGAAACAGAAATGATGGTACGTGAGTGCTCTGTTGTTAGGAGTATGCCACCCAGCACACCTTTGAAAACCTGGAAATGGCCTTCCCGACGTACCCGTCCCTTCCAAAGAGTACACATTGACTTCTGTGATAAGGTAACAGCCAAATTTCTTGTATTAATTGACAGTCATTCAAAGTCGATTAATGTTAAGCACATGTACAGTACTAATGCTGGTAGCACCATTGATGAATTAAGATTAATATTTGCTGAACATGGAATACCAGAAGAGTAGTATCTGACAATGGTCCTACATTCCAATCATTAGAGTTTAAAAATTTCATGAGACTCAACGGTATAAAGCATGTACTGACCCCACCCTGACATCCTGCCTCTAATGGTGGAGCTGAGAGATCAGTTAGAATTGTAAATGAAGCACTTTCTAAGCAGGTAATTCAAGGAACTGTAGGAAAATCAATGAAACACAAACTAGCAAATATCTTACTCAGATACAGAACCACACCACATAGTGTGACAGGGTGTACTCCTGCAGAGTTAATGATGAAGAGACAGTTGAGAACAAGATTAAGTTTAGTTAAGCCAAGTCTGTTTGAAGTTGTAGAGAGGAAACAAGCTCAACAAAAGATGTATCACGGTAAGAATTCCAGTGAAAGAGTGTTCAAGGTAAATGATAGGGTGAGAGTTAGGATCATGGCTAAAGGTTATGGTACTGTACATGCAAAGTGGATAACTGGTGTCATTGACAAGGTATGTGGAACTAGGACATATTTAGTGAAATGTGGTAACTCTTTGAGATATGTTCATGTGGATCACATAATTCAGGCACATGACGAGATGAATGTAGCACCAGAACATGATGATAAACTTGACACAATTGCAGATGATCATCATGGTGATGAGGTCAAAGATGATGTTTCCCAGCATCCACTCACTGTGTCAACTGATTGTAGTGATGATATGTCTGTCACTGATAATGCACAGAGTGCAAGTGAAACCCCTGTAAAACTTGATGGAGGGAATACTCCTAGAAGATCAAACAGAGTTAGGAGACCTGTAATGAAATAGACCTCTAATTATCTGAATTGTGAACAGGCCTTTCAAAACTGTATAGTTATGAAGTTATATTTCTTGTGTTCTATTCTCTTCTTCCCTGCCATATGTAATTCTGTAAGCATTGTTTATTTAGGATTTGTAGCAGCCATACTCTCTTTTGAAAGAGAGAAATAGTGTTATATATGTGTATGTTTATATGCTGCCTTTATTGATTATATATACATTATATATTATGTTATCTTCCCATCTAATGTTAGAATGTGTTGAGGCCGGTGTAAACACGAATGTGTCAGACACGTTGTACAACAACAACAATAAACTTCCGGAGTAAGAGACAGCACGTGGCTTCTCATTCTCCCATTAAATCATGTAAGATACTACACCACCTAACACTGTGATCACACCTATAGTACACTGGAGCACCAACTAAACAGGTTACCTGAAAATGTAGCTTGGGAACAGTAGTAGGACTGCAGCAGCCCCACAACTAAATTTATGTAGAGCTATCGTAGTTACAATTCGCAAAGAACCAATGGCTTACCTCATACTCTTGCTAGCTCTAAACATACATAGCACTGAGGAGATTATGCACATGGATTCTCGGACAAATAACCCACCCAAAGCACGGTACTTAGCAGTGAACTCACACAACAACATTGCATGATTGGGCCATGATTAGTTCGACGGATGAGCAACAAGTGGATGGCGAACACGTTCAGGCTATCCCCTCTCAGTGGCTGGCTGAGCCTGGCTGTACGTGAGATCTCAGCTTACCCCATAACTGCGTTGGCGACTATATCCGACCTTATTGACGTTCATCCATCTCCAAATACTAGTGTGACCTCGTCCCGGGTCGACACGACCAGCTTGGCCTCTCTCTCTCAAGTGTATGGATGGAATTCGTGGCTTAGAGTGAGTTACACGAATGTCGTAACATTAATAGGCTGAAGGCGCTTGAACACTACTAAAATTCATCAAAAGTATGCTTATTGATCACTGCATATTCACACAACAAATAGCTTAGTCAAAAAACTTAATATAACGAGATGGGACATGGACTACTAAACGTTACCTGTGTATGGATGAAATTCGTGGCTTAGAGTGAGGTCAGGTCAGGGGCCCTCTGACTTCTCTCACCCAACGTCTCACAACCGTGAGCTGCCAAGGCGTCACTTACACAAAGTAAATCAACAGACAAAGTTACTCTACACAGCGGTGTATGAAAATGAAGCTACAAACTCATTTCAATCTTGTAAGGTTTCTCTTCTCAAACTAAATAGTGACCGAGCTCTCAAAAACAAGAACAAAACTAACGACAAATACTCAGAACAGCGTTGCTGGGGGGCAGATAACTGAGACTTTCTGTTAAACTCGAGCGATAAATACATTTTATGTTTACATTTGACTCTTTTTACATACTTTTATCCTCATCACCACTGATCGGCTCGTTAGTCGCTTGGGCGATCGGTCACGTCTCTGTTACTTTTCCTTTTCTTTTATCCTCTTCACCAAATGATTGGCTCGTTAGCGGCTTGGGCGATCAGTCACGTCTCTGTTACGCACTGTTGGCAAGTACTGGGCATGCACCGGCTCCTGAATGTACCTGAACCTGCTCTAGTGTTGGTCAAGTCTTGTCTTGAAAGAGCTCACACTCGGTGCTGTCACAACACTTTCTGGTAGATTGTTCCAAGAGTTCACAACCCTCACTTCGAAAAAGTTTGCCCTCAGTTTTCTGGATTTGCGGCTTCTTCAATCTTGAGCTGTAACCCCTTGTGGGGCGAGCGTCCGCCAGGCAATTATCTATCTTCTACAATACAAGATTGGCAACAGCTTGCAAACAGAGTACTCAACACATAATATCTTAACCCGAAATAGTAATAGTAATAAAACTCAATATTTACCAATTACACTTTGTAAATTAGACGATCTCCCACCAATTACATTTCAGGACGCTATTGTACTGCGCACATCATTGTCATTCTTAAAAACCCCATTTAATTCATATTCCGCTATATAACATTCAAATCCACCGCGCTTGTAGAACCTCAGAAAACGGGAAACATTGATAAAGGATAACTCACCTACTCAATGTTACTAGACCATGTGTTGTATTGTACCCAGGTACAGTTATATAATGTTAATTGTATGTATTCATAGCATTAAGGAGAATTCAAGGTATCCATAAGATGATTGGGAAAGTCCAGTTGAGCCGGGCTAGTGCACTGGAGGACTAAGTGTGGATCATGGTTTGAAGGTCATACTATTTACGTCTGTGAGCGTGTAGCGAACATAACTTCCACAGATATCATATGAAAATACATGAGAACAATGATCTGGAAAAAGGATAAAGGTATCAGAACTATGTGAAATGTTGGAAGTGATCTAGAAACTATGCTTCAAAAAGAATATCTTGTATACCCACGCCATGAAAATACGACGCTAGGCTTTGTTTGGGTTGGCGCCTAGGCCGCCTCGGGTGTGCCGTGTTGATATTATAACCCAATGAATTTACCCACGAACTAGCAAACCAAGACATTACCTTAGTGTGTAATTTAGGATTAAAATATGTGTTTATACGGTATGAGTGACAATATACCTGAACACAGGTGAGAACCGTAAGAAATAAAAGTAAAAATTAAAGATTGGAAACTGTAGGCCTATGCGGTGACGAGCGGCAGGGCACTGCCCTCAGTACCCTCTGTTCTACCGTCACCTCAGGTCAGTGTCCTATCAGGCTATATCCCGCCTTATAATTAAGGCTTATATAGAAGTTATTACAGTTTAAAGCTTTGCCTGATATATAAGTGTAATAGTAACGTGTTAGGGGGTGTGATAACCGCCCGTCAGGCATTATTTCTCAGTACCCTCCGTTCTACCGTCACCTCAGGTTCCATGCGGTCGGAGTGCCTTGCTGCCCGGCAGCCATTATCCCTATAAGCGTCCCAACAGGTGGTGACTACCCCCAGCTATGCCAATCCACTGTGAACCTGTGGATTTCCAGCACACCACTCCAAATGAGTAGTCACAAATAAGGAGACCGTGAGAAACTCTGCGGTCGTCACTTGGAGCGACCTGTAATACCAGGCGTAGAAATAGTACTGGTATGTCTCTGGGTGAAGCCCTCGTCTCTACCCACCGAGGGCGGTGTGCGAACGAGGTGCCTGTTGTGTATACCTGAAAGTTACAAGGAGTCCCATACCTGCAGGGGTGGAGTGTAACATGTGTGTTGAGATGGTGCTACTATGTATGATAACCGACGGTGCTATATTCCATACAGGTGGAGCAGTCTGATGTGTTAAGGGATAGTGTAAGAAGGAATGACCGAGGTAAGGTGGTCACAGATTGTTATGCACAGTATGATGACATGCCGAGAAAACGTAGTGTCAACAAGGGCTGTAAGAGACTGCTCCTTAAAATTCGTATTTCTGACGAATTCAGAGAGTCTACCAATCCCAGCCTGTGTAGACAACTACAGTAAGACCCAGTTATCAGCACAGTGGCATATATTTTTTTGTTACTTTTGGACTTTGTCATTTTTTGGGGATAAAACATCTGGTCCTACCACCCGATCCCTCTGAGCAAAGTTTTTCAAGTTTGCGCATGCGCAATGTGAGAGTGTGACGTAGCAGTGACGTCATTACCACTCCACCTGACTGCAGTGTTGCCAACGTGCCCTATGCCCGCCGTTAAACGTTCCTGTTCGTTGGAAACGGCGGCAGTAGGTGACAGTGATGCTGACGACTTTCTTCTTGAAGACACGTCAAAGAAGAAGCAGAAACCTCAGAAGTCAGGGTCTCCAGCAGGGGCCACGGCTCCCCCTTGCACCCCTTCTGGGGTTGTAGAGGGTGGACTCCTGTCATCAGGGTCCCCAAGTGAGCCTACATGTGGCTCAATGACCGACCCTCCGCCGACGATGGACATAGGGGATTCCCTTTGTCTCCCTGCCCCGTCGCGCCTTCGTCGTCTCGCCTTCCCTCGGGACTTGCCTCTGAGCACACGGACGACCTGGTTCTTCCGTCACTGCTCTCCACTTCAGGACTCAACACTTCGCCTCCGCCGAGGTCCCACAGCCGTGATAGTCACCACACAAATGGACGAGACGGTACGCCTGCTCACTCAGGTGGGCTTTCCTGCTCCCCAGGGGGAGGTGATGCTGAAGTTCACCATCATCACCCCAGAAACTCGTCGTACCAAGGTAATGGTTCGCCACGTACCCTGGGAGATCCCTATCGACGATCTTCGCCCTCTTCTCCCGCAACTACTGGACATGGAGCGCCGCATCAACCCGGTCTCCAAACATCCATCCAACGAACTCATCGGCTGGTGGGTGGGCCCCCTCCCCCCGAAGGTGAATGTAGGACCAATTCACAACTGTCCTCTCGACCGATTTATCGGAACCCCGAAAATCTGTGGTCGTTGCCAATCGTGGAAACACCGCACCTGGGAGTGCACGAGGATGGTCGCCTGCGGTTTCTGTGCAGGTCCTCACGACACAGTGGAATGCAAATCGAAAATTCAGAACAAAATCCCAGTTATTCCACGGTGCGTCAATTGCCATGGCAGTCACCACGCCTGGAATGCCAATTGCCCACAGCGTCCTGGCACTCGCCCGGGGAAAACTTACCTTGTACCACCGCCCTCGTCTCTGACGAAGCCCCTGTCAACCAAACCTCAATCCTATCCACCACCGCCTCTTCCATCCACCAAGGATTTCCCATTGATCTCCTCTCCTCTACCACCCCCTCTATCCCCCCTACCACCCATCCTTTCTCCCCTCCCTCCCTCTCCCTACCGTTCTTGGAACAAGGTCGTTGCCGGCCCTGCCACACAGTCACCACCATCTCCTGCCCACCCGGACCCCCGCTGTCTCTCACCAGCACCACCACCTCTTACTCAACTGAACCCTCACCGTCCCTCTCCGTCGCTACCACCACCACATGCCCAGTCGGGCCCTCGGCAATCCTCGCCGCCACCTCCAGCTCATGCACAGGTACACCAAGTTGGTTCTATGGAAACAATCACTCTCCGTCTGGATCACCACTCCAAGCAAATCAACCTTCTCTCAGCCCAACTCGACTTGTTTGTGAAAACAATTGCGACATTGCAGAAGCAACAACAACTCATTCTGGACACCCTGACCCAACAGGGGCGCACTTTGCAAGTCCTGATGACCCGCCTCCTTCCATCTCCCGAGATGGAGGATCCATCCCTCGCTCTCCCACTCCTCCCTCTCCATTTCTCTCAACAGAATTTGGTACCTCCTCTGGAGCCCTGTCTAGTCCCTCCGACTCATCTCACACCGGAGGCCGTTCCCTCCTCTTCTTACAATGGAACATCCAGGGACTTAGACCTCGCCGGACAGACCTCGCCCAGTTTGTGCTCTCCCATCAAGTAGATGTTGCTCTACTTCAGGAAACCATCACAGACGATGTTACTCCACTCCGTCTCTCTGGCTATTCTGTTTACACCCTGCCTTGGTACCGTGGGCAGGCTCGTGGCCTCCTCACCCTTGTGCGTAACACCATTCCATCTGTTCGTCTCCCTTCACCTGACTCACATGGACCCCCGTCTGAATTACTTTCTGTCTCCCTTACTCTTGGTGACCGGACCCTTCGTGTAGTCAATGTTCATTTAAAGAGTGATTCTCTGGACCCCCAGGTTCTTCACGACCTCCATGATGGGGTTCCCACTATTGTTCTTGGCGACTTTAATGCCCGCCATCCCACTCTTACTCCGGATCATCCCACTCCATGTACCCTTAATGGATCACATCTCTCACAGTTTCTTAATGGGGATGATGATGTTCGCTTTCTTTGTCCTGACGATCCTACTCGCCTCCCCCATAGTTTCCTTGATGTTGGCTTACTATTGAACGGTCATACTTCCTTTCATCCTACCGTCTGCACCGAGCCTGCTCTGTATAGTGACCATCTTGCCGTTACTACCCATCTCAGGCTCTCCTTCTCTGCCCCGACATCAACTCCTTATCGATCCCCTCGCCTTCGTCTCACACAAGATGCTGTTCCTTCCTTTACCCAATACCTTTCTACCTGGGCGGATTCCTATGTTGTCCCCCAGTCCCTTGACTCTTACAGCGCTGATTTGTTGATGCCGTGTATGACTCTGTCAATCGCGCTACCCCTCCACGCCCTCCCCGTCACCCCAGAAGTGCCACCAACTACTGGTATCGTATCCCTGCCATGAGACATCTCCGGCAGGTAACCCGTGATCTCCACTCTGCCATACGGAGGTCTCGGTCTCCAGAGGACTGGGAAGACTTCAAAAATTGGTGCTCCTTTGCAACTCAGGAGCGCCGTCGGATACGTGAGGCGGACTGGCTATCCTTCACGGGGTCTCTATCGTTCCAGTCGTCACCCTCTTATGTATGGAATCGGATTAATGCTATACGGGGTACTCGACGGAGGCCTCCTCCCCACCCTGATCCCGCCTCCCTTGCCTGCTCTTTAATGGAGGACTGGGCACGAGCTTCCTCCCCAGAGGCACTTCCAGATCCAATGCAGGAGGCAGTGCAGGCCCGCATCGATGCGTCTGAGCCTGTTGTTCGTGCTGCTCTTACCTCCCCTGCCCCCACTGATCATCCCATCACACAGTTCGAGCTTGACAGTGCTCGTCGCTCTAGAAAAGACACCTCTCCTGGGGATGATCAGATAACCTACTCCGTCCTCAACGCCTGTACTAATATTCCTAACGGCCCCTTGCTTGCTCTCTACAATATGTCTTATGAACATGGGGTTCTCCCGTCCAACTGGAAAATGCCACTATTATCCCCATCCCTAAGCCGGGAGATCCTGGGAAATATCGACCCATTAGTCTTACCTCCTGTGTTTGCAAGATGATGGAGAGGGTACTCCATCGTCGCCTTCTTCACACCATAGGCGGCTTCCACAACTCCCTCAATGGTTTCATTCAACATCGCAGCACAGCACACTCCATTGCTTCCTTTTATTGCAATCAGACTGCCCGCGTCTCCGTCTTCCTTGATATCAAGGGAGCCTTTGATACGGCTCAGCCTGCCCTCATTTTAGCTGAACTTGCACGGTTAGGGGTTAAAGGGAGACTTCTACAATGGATCGCCTCTTACCTCACTGGACGTCAGGCCCGGGTTCGCGTTGAAGGCTCTATGTCTCCTGTTCAAGAAATGAACCTCGGCACCCCTCAAGGTGGAGTCCTGAGTCCCACCTTGTTTAACACTCTCATGCACTCCATTGCATCACTCCCGTGGCCGACAGAAGTTGTCCACTCAGGATATGCCGACGATGTCCTCCTCCAAGCCCCTGACTACCTCAGCATGCAGGAAGCCCTTGATCTGGTCTCCAGAGAGTGTGATTCACTTGGTTTCCTTCTTTCAACTGCGAAAACAAAAGCCATGTGGCACGGTCGTGTTGTACCTCCACCCCTTTTCTTATCAGGAACGCCCTTGGACTGGGTTAATGAGACAAAATACCTGGGTGTGTATGTAACTCGCACACGTTGTCAGATCCCTGAAGTCCGCTATCTTCGAGACATATGTTTTCGGCGTCTCGCTCCCCTCTCTACCATGTGCAGGGGTTCCCTTGGTGCCACCATCCCTGTACTTCTCACCATGTACAAGTCCTTTGTCCGTTCCTGTGTCGACTACGCTGCCCCTGCCCTCGTCAACATTAGTCGGACTGCTGTCAACCGTCTCGAAGTTATCCAGAGGAAAGCTGCTCGTATCATCCTTGGGGCTCCTCAGTGGACACGCTCTACTTCTCTATATACCGAACTTGGTCTTTCCCCCTTACAGGATCGTGTCCAGGAGTTTTACCTAAAAACTGCCGTTTCCATTCTACGGGATCCTAGGGGCAACTATGTCCAAACCAACTTGACTACTGCTGTCCGAGACCGACCTCCATCTAGAAGACAGTGGCGAGGGTCACTCATCCGAGCCCTTCAGGAACATGACCTCCTGCCTGATATTGTTGTCACCCCTGCTGTTGGTTCGTCTCCTTCTCCCTGGCTGGATTTTCAACCTGAAGTGATTGCCCTCGGTGGACCGCTCCCGAAATCCCAGGTGAACCCTGTTATTCTCTGCAAATACCACTTCTCCAGGATCGCCCACTGGTCCCCAGGTAGGGTCGTCCTCTACACTGATGGTTCTGTTGACCCCGCTACAGGTAGGGCCGGGGCTGGTGTCTACATCTCCCGTCCTGATGCCCCTGAGCCTATCAAACTGTCTCTCAGAGTTTCTGACGGGGCATCCTCCACTCAGGCTGAACTAATAGCCCTCCTTGCTGCCCTTCTCGCTGAGGAAGAAGCAGATGGTTTCTGCCCCTTGCTTGTCTGCTGCGATTCCAGGTCTGCTCTCGACGGGATCGCATTTGGATCTGGGGAAAATAAGGACCTCATCCTCCGAATACGAGGGTTAACATCCACACTTCAGGATGCAGGCCGCCCTGTGACATTCCTATGGATACCCAGTCATGTCGGTATCTTGGGGAATGAGGCAGCAGATGACCTTGCCAAGACTGGCTGCAACAAGGCCACACCTGACTACGTTGTTCCTCGAACACTCTTACAGATTAGGACCCAAATCCGCCGCAAACAGAGAGAAGCTCGGGAAGCAGCCATCCCCCTGGACTCCCCGCCCACATGGTACGATGTCCTCCGTAAACTTCCTGACTTCTCGTACGTCTACGGGAAAGGGTCGCGGAAGGGGGACGTGATTGCTGCTCGTATCATCATTGGGTATGACTTTGCTTGGGAGATTGGTATCCCCACATTCCCTGAGCAACGCTCTTGTGCGTTATGCAGAAGACCCGACAGCCGCACCCTTATTCACTACCTCCTAAGATGTCCCCACACACAACGCTTCCGTGACGCCTGCTGGACCACCACTCCACGACCCCCTGACGGAGACACGATGATCCTCCCAATACTGGCCAGATATTTTGTAAATAATATTAATTATGTGTTAAAGGAACATCCTTCCTTCCTTAGGCTTTAGTAAGCCCCTTTATAATATTTATACTGTATATACTTTTCACACTTGCCAGATGATTCTGGTGTCATTGTACAGGGGTACCTAGTGACAGCACTAGGATCCCGCTTCCTCTATCAAGGAATAAACCATTGAAATTGAAATTGAATTGATGACATGCCATTAATGTAAGATGTCTGGTGCCCATCTGGGAAACCAACATTTTCGTTGTTCTTCTGAGGAAGACCAATTCATTTGTATGTTTTTTACCAGTATGCTTTATAAGGAATAAATTAATTAAGATATGTTATGGTTTCACCCTTCTTTCCCCTTATCGATCTGGTCAATGAAAAACCTAACCCAATGCCTAGTCCACTCTGCATGCTACCTAACGAGCAACATGCTGTCCAGAGGGGGTCTGGTGGCAGCGACCCCTAGAAATTAAGATTAGATTTAAGTATTCCCCCTTAGAATTAGTGACCCCCAGTCTGGCAGTATACTATCATCCTGCCAAATTCTGAAATAAATATGTTAGGCTTCACCATTTGCTCCAATATGTCCTGGAAATTCAGCCAACCAGTAAGTTCTCACGGGGGGGGGGGGTCGCCACCTGCGACGCTTACATCCGGTCTTACTTCTGGTGGCTGTGTATATAAGCCCCACTTTCGCCGTTGAAGTCCATTGGACCCGGAGCTGCGAAGACCTACCTCTTTTGCTGCATGTTTGAGCAGTCTGCAACTTTGTTGTGATAAGACACTCAATCCTAGTGATTGTACTTACTCAACATAGTGACGGTGTAATTACCATCACAGATTGTACGGAAAATTCCAACTTTTGGAAAAAACAAATATTTGGGCTCCCCAAATTTTGACTACTACCCGTGCGTCTACGTCCTGGATTGGCCAATCAGTGGTGCCCCACGGTGGCGTGATACATGCACGTTTACTGCGGTGCTCTGATTGGCTAACCGAACGTGGCGTGGTAGGTAGGCTGTTTCTACTCTCTAAGTCCTCTTCTTTCCTTTTTTCATCCCCCTCATGCACTCCGTTCTTTGAACGGGAGGCGGGACTTAGCGATACGGTCGATCCGGCAAGGGAACCTGTGATAGTGCAGGACACCCCTTGTCCGGGGGTCACCGGTAGGTGGCAATTTTCTTAGATATAACTATAGTCACAGGTAACCTGGGTGCAGAACCCTACGAGCCCGACGCCCGTCCAAGAGGGGGGGGCGGGGTCACTGCTCCCAGGCAGGAGCCCTGTGTTATAGGTAGGATTAGATGTAATCAAGAAGATGACAACAAGCATTAGAATAAAACATAGAGATAAGGGACACTCTATTGGAAGGGGAAAAGTGGCAGAAATCACTTACAACAAACTGCAAGTCCCACTAACAAGAATATTCAGCACCAATGAAGGTTTTAAAGTAATCTGTAAAGATGACTTTGATTCAGATAAAATCCTTTCAAAAGAAGCAAGAGATATATTTTACAATGAAGGCCTTATTGTTGTCATGCCACCAGAACAAAAAGCAAAAAGATCAGTTTTCGTTCGTCAAGTCGACCAAGAGATCGGGAGGAAGACATCGGAAGACCTGAAAGATGAACTGGAACGCCAAAACAGGTGGATGAAGATTGAAGAAGTCATTAAGATAAAGGACTATACTCATGTTTTTAAGATTACTTTTGAAGAAGTGTCAATGGCTGAGAAAGTTTTACAACAGGGCTTTCTAATATTCAACATGTCAGTCACACCACATCAAATAAAGAAGGAGACATTCATCAGTCTGCAAACTTGCTTCTCCTGCTACAAATATGAAGAACACACAACGAGAGACTGTCCGGAAAAAGAAAAAAAAGTACTGCTCAGATTGTGCAGGCGACGACCATACCTACACTGAATGTAAGAATACACATGTTGGCTGTCTCAACTGTAAGAGAAACGGGAATGCATACATAGGACATAGGACGTTAGCAATGGCATGCCCAATAAAAAAACACATGATAAAGTACAAGGAACAAGAAACAAGGAAAAAGGAACAAGACAAGAAGGATACGACATACGTCGAAATAGCAAAGAGAGCGGTCCAAGAGGCTCATAGACCAGAATCCACCATATTAAACCTAAGTGAGCCAATACATGATAAGGTAATGATTAGTATGATCCATGCACATTTGCACAATATCATTGCACCCGGATCATACAATGAGGAATTAAGGAAAATGTTTAAATTGAATAACCTACCAGAGATGATATTTCCAGAGAATCCACAATCCGAAAAACTATTTCAGGCAACATATGCAAGCGAACTGAGAGAAAGACTACATCTAGACGAACAAAGGTTTGAGCAAGAAGCAACAGCTGATACACAAGGAACACAAGCGACTGATAGAGATCCCAGACAAATGACTAGAAGTGACAAAGAGAAGATAGAAATAACAAAAGGACAGACTATAAGACAAAGGAGTAGGAGGAGAGAAGATAAGATGGAAACTGATCACAATATACAACCTGAATCTGCTGAAGAAATTGGATTAAAAGTTATCACTACAACAAAACATGGAATCCCAACATCGAGACCAACAGGAGGGACAATAGTAAAAAACTGTGAAGGAGGGATATACAAGTGGACATATCAAGAAAAATCCCTAAGTGAAGATTATGTCTGGTCACTAATTACTACGGACAAACTAAAGATTACGACCAAAGACTTTAAAATAGTAGACCCGTCAGAGTTTAGAAGAGTCAGAAGCGGGAAACAGGATGATAGGTCTCCACTTCAACAGTCACAATCCAAGTATAAGAAATAATGGACAATAGACAAACAGTAAGAACTTTAAGAATAATACAACACAACGTAAGAAACTGGAAGACCGAGAGAATTAACCTAAGTAATATATATCAAGAAATTGACCCTGACATTATACTAATAAACAGTCACGGTGAGACAGAAAACAACAACATAAAACTCTTTAACTATTATGTAAACCAAAGAAATAAATCGGGCGAGAAAAATGACGGAGTAGCTATAGCGGTTAAAAGAAACTTAAAATTTAAACTAATTGATGACTTCCAGGATGAATTTCTAGCAATAAAAATAAATACAACTCAAGGAGACGTAATTATTGCTACTACTTATCTGCCACCGAGACGACCCTACTTACCTATAGAAGACCTATTAAAATTGGCTAACAATAGTCATCCGATGTACATCTTAGGAGACTTTAACGCCAGACATAGGATCTTTGACAATACAAATATTAACGTCGTGGGAAATGCCCTTAATCAATTAATAAATTTAGGGAAAATCAACCATCTGGGTCCTAACTTTCCAACCTGGAGAAATCACAATACACAATCGACACCAGACAAAATTTTTACCAACAACAAAGCGTTTTTCAATTACCATATAATACAGGGACCTCTTACAGGCAGTGACCATCTGCCAATTATACTAACACTGTCAACAAGCCCCATACAGATACCAATAAAAAAGAGACTGAAAATGAGTAAAACAGACTGGGACAGCTTCAAAGACGTCTTAAGTAATCACCACTCGATTAACCTACAAGGGAAAACAACAGAAGATATAGACTCAGAAATGGACAGACTGCACTCAGCAATAAAAACATCTATAACCAAACACACTCCTACTTCACACTTTAGAACATTACCCAACAACAGACTATCAGAAGAAGTTAAATTAATCCAGACCTATTACAATGAAATAAACAGGTATATGGAAAGACACGGCAGTAACAGATGGCTATATACGACACAGATAGCACTACAGATAAAATTAAGAGACGCATGTAAGGAAGCAAACAATAAAAAATGGAATGATATTATAATGGCGGCTGACATGACTAAAGACACAAAAACATTTTGGACTTCCATAAACAAGATGATGGGGCACAACAAGCAAAAAACACCATACATTAAAGACCAAAATGGAACAAAACACTGGTGTTCACCCTTACTGGTGTTCATCCTTAGTAGGAGCTGTGAGCGCTAGCTCCCAAATTTGGGATGTTTTCGAGCCTATTACATTATCTGAAGGATATATAGACACCTACTTGTGTATAAGGACCTGAGGATAAGATAAGTATCGTCAAGCAACTTTGGTGTTGGGAACTTACTGTTTACCTTACGAAAATAACTGCTCGGGGTCCCATCACTCCTGGCTGGGTGTTGTGGGATGTCAACATTGCCCCATGGAAAGTGAATTATCGCTTAAGAACTCTACATGGAAGAGTAAAGAAAAGATAGTATTGGACGAAGTTCTTGAAGACCTTGAGTTGAGTAGTGATGAGTCTAATACGAGTGATGAAGCACAAGGGAAGTTCGAAAGTGAGAAAATACAGCTACAACAAGAGGTAGTGAATAAGAAAGAAATTTCTAAAAGAATGAGGGAGACAAGCTGGCATGAGGACAGTGAAAGCAAAGAAGTGAGAGAGGAGAAGAGACAAAAACATCTAGGACAAAAAACGTGTGTGGGTGGTAATAATAATGGAAATAACAGAAAGGAGATAGTGGAGAATGGATCAAGAACAGAGCAAAGTATGGAATGTGAAGGAAGCAGACAAGAACACACACAAGGTGAAGTTGGTCGTGTCAGGAAGAGATTAATTTTTCCACAGTCATGCCCGATGACCTTCCTTGAAAAATTAAAATGGGCAGTACAACTAGGACGGGAACATCGCAGCTTTGAGCCTCTTTTGAAAGACGGCACACACAAGCCTTATCTTACAGGGGACCATGGAGGCTGTGGAAATGTTGACAACTGTTGGGTACAAGGGATTACTGATGGTTTTGCCAGAGGAGAGCGACATACTACTTACAAAGGTTATAATCTTCAGGTACCCTGTAATACTAGATCCAGAATACTTATTGGATGACGAAAGATTTGTTTGGGTCAAGAGGCATTTAATAAGGGGCGAAGAGAGAAGCCAGGTTATTGCTCTAATGAGAGGAAAGGTTCCAGAGAAAGTGTTCATCACAGGAGCAGGGTATAGGAAGGTGGCACTATATGTGGAGGGACCAATAATGTGTCTCAAGTGTTGCAGATGGGGACATAAGGCCTGGAGCTGTCAACTGGACCCACGTTGTAGATTCTGTGGGAAGAGGCACGAATCTAGCAACTGTAAGGACAAGATCAAAGCAGGAGAGAAAGTGAAGCCTTGTTGTTGTAATTGTGGTAAAACTCACAATGCTAGTTCAATTGCATGCGAGATGAGGCCACGTATGAGAAGTGACCAACAAAGGAATTATTCAGAGAACACTGAGGAAGTACGCTGTGGTCTGACAGTGACAAGACAGCAGGAGAACACACAGACAGTGGAGACAGTGATCCCTGAGAATGCCTGGCATGAAGATTCAAGAAGGATAAGGACTGCGCTTGCGGCCGGAAGCGTTGTTGATGCCAGGAACAAACAGAGTAATAAACAAGTAGCAAGTGAGAGTAGTGGTGCAGCCCTCCAGGTTAGTGATAAAACTGTGCAAGAAATTCTGGGAGAAGAGGTGCTTAAGATGTTTCAGCTTTTGCAAAAGTTAGGTCAGAAAATAGAAGTGATAGAGAAAAGACTTGATACAGTGATAAATAAAGAAAGGGAAAACAAAGCTGTGAATAATGTAGAATTAAAAGGGAAAGAGGAAAGTGAAGAGTTCAAGCCTTTGAAAAATTCAGTGCTTAAAATAAGTATTAAAGGGAAGGAGAGGAAAATAAAGGATTGTGTAGTGCAGGGAGCAACAACTGAAAGTTTTAAAAAGGTGTTGGTAAAGTGTAAAGATGCTGATAAAGAAAAACTTTTGAGGAAATGGGAATCTGTGCAGGAGGATTGGGCCTTCTTAAAGAATCTGATTGGAAAGGATATAAAATGTGTACATATTAATCCTGGATCTAGCTAGCCTTAAGATAATGTCCTGGAATGTTAATGGTCTACAAAATAGAGTGACAGATGTACATTACTTTACCCTTAAAAATAATATTGATATAATTACCCTTCAAGAGACTGGGGACAGGAAAGGCGACCTGCTTAAACTGTCTGGATATAAGGGATTTCATCTCTATTCGGGTGAAGGTATAAGAGGGGTCTCAACATACATTAAGAATTCCATACCAGCAGAACTAGTTGGAAGCCCGAGTAGAGTACAAGGAATAGAAAGTGTCTGTATAAAGTTATATTTGAAGGAAGGAGAATTGAACATAGCAAATTTGTATATTTCTGGAGGCTGTTTTGACCTCAACTTCTTACCAGATTGCATGTTTTTGGACTCAACTTTGGCTGTAGGAGATTTTAATGCTCGACATCCAAGACTCGAAACAATGGGGAGAATTAATAGTAATGGTAAAAAATTTTGGCAATTTTTACAAGATCACCCAGATGCTTACTTGTTAGGAAATAAGGAAGTGACTCATATTAAAGGAGGAAGGTTAGACTATGCTTGCATGATAAGCAGTCATGGAGTCCAGGGAGAATGTGAGATAATAAGGGAGCTAGTCAGTGACCATTTTGTTGTATATGTTCAATTACCATTTGGGAAGAGACAGGTGAGATATAGGAGGAAGAGATTGAAATTAAACAAGGATGACACTCAAGTGTTTACTCAAAATATAGAGAAATGGTACAGAAATTATACACCAGTCTGTATGGATAGCTTTTATAATGACTTAGTTGGGGAGATAGAAAGATATTTAACTAAGTCAACACAGAAAAAAATAAATGATAAGAGACATGGGGCTAGGAAACACTGCTATACCAATGACAAAATGTTGAAGGGATTGACACAAATGTTAAGGGCAGCACATAAAGATTGGGTAAAGAATGGTAGAAGAGAAGAAGATAGGGAAATCTTCATGGACATAGCCAAAATATGTGGGCAGGCTAGGAAGGAGGCAAGGGAGAAATATTGGCAAGATTTTGCACAGCACATTGGGGAGAGTAAAAATCTCAAAGAAATATGGCAGGATATTAACAAAATTAGAGGAAAAAGGAGTAATTTTATTAGCCATCCTCATCCAGAGGAAGAAGCTAATAAACTGGTTGACAAATGGGCTAAAGCAGCTAGTGTTGCCTCCCTGCCTAACAGGACAATAGAAGCATTAGATGAGTGTCAAAATGAAAGAAAAAGATTTATTTCATCAGCTCTAAGTATTTGTGATGTAACATCTGTAGATATTACTAAAGATGAGTTATTAAATGCTGTTAAAAAAGGAAAATCTACAGCACCAGGCGAAGATGGTGTGACATATGAAATTTTGAACTGCTTAGTTGGTATGGAAAATAGTCCATTATTAGATTTATTCAACATGAGCTATGCAGAGGGTAGATTACCAACAGAATGGAAGAAAGCGATAGTTATTCCTTTCCCTAAGGCAACTGGTGGATACAGGCCAGTGTCTTTAACATCTTGTTTTTCCAAGATGATGGAGAGAGTATTATTAAATAGGCTTGTATATATTGTGGGGGAAAATCTATCTTGTAATTTATTTGGTTTTTTGGAAGGGAAATGTACTTCAGACTGTGTTATAAAATGTTTATCAAATGATGCAGACAGATGTAGAGTTTTTGTGGATTTACAAGGAGCATTTGATAAAGCTCACAGTGAAGTAGTTATGAATGAACTGGCTGCTCTAGGGGTATCAGGAAAGTTGTTACACTGGATAGGTGACTACTTGCATGGAAGGAGAATCTGTGTGTGGTATCAGGGATGTTTGTCTGAGGAAAGAGCACTTGAACTAGGCACTCCCCAAGGGGGAGTATTGAGTCCAATGTTATTTAATGTGTTAATGAACAAGATAGCCTCACACAAATATCCCAAAGGAGTTGTAACCATCATTTATGCAGATGACATCTTATTTCAAGGAAACTCTGTAAAAAATTTGCAGATTGCATTAAATAATTTTAGTGTTCTTTCTCAAAAGATGGGCTTAGTTATCAATGAAGAAAAAACCAAGTGTGAATGTAAAGGAAGAGGAACTGAATCCGTTTTTCTAAATGGAAAAATTGTAGAGAAAGTGTCAAAGTATAAATATTTAGGAATGTATATTGGCTTTACTAGTGAAAGTAAAGAGGCAGAAATATATCATGTCCTCACTCAATGTAGAGCAAGATTACAGCCCTTGAAGGCACTAGCATGTTGTGGTAAAGGTGCTGGGGTACCCATACTGAGAATGATGTATATTTCTACCATCAGATCACTTATAGACTATGCAGCACCTGTCCTCTCTTGTACTGGTGAAGGAAGGCTACGGAAGCTTGAGATCATGCAAAATGAAGCAATGAGAATAATTTTAGGGTGTCAAAAGAATGCAATGATTGAGATAATGAAAATGGAACTAGGGTTACAGAGCATTTCACAGAGGGTCAATGAAATTAATACAGTTGCAGCAGTTCGATTAATGAGAGGGAACAGTGGGGGTAAATTTGTACAAGATATAAATGATGGTTTAAAAGATAAAAGGACCTTCTGTAGGCAAGGCAAGAGAGGATACATGAATGGATTAGTAAATATTATTAAAAAATGTAATCTGGCAGACTGGTGTACAGCTGTTCAGAAGAGTTGTAAGAATCCACCCTGGGAAGAACGAGAAGTAGAGTTAGACATAGTGCCTCTCACAATGAAGAAATCATTACATGAACCAGGACAGTTAAGGGCTTTATATGGGAATAAGATTAGTAATTTGCCTAAAATAAACACATTGCATGTATATTGTGACGGTTCAGTTATGTCAAGTGGCAGGGCAGGGTGTGGGATCCTTATAAGACAGTACACAGAACAAGGAAATGATGACATCAAAATTGGACTTCGGTTGAGCAGTTTTATTTCATCAACACAAGCTGAGTTATATGCAATGTTAGTAGGATTGGAAAATGTTGTAAAGAGGTATAAAGATGCATATTTTTTGTTGATAGTAGGGCAGCTTTGGATTCTTTGAACAGTGGGAGTCCAGTCTTTGGACAGAATTAGTAAATACAATAAGGAAAAATGGCCATAATGTTCAATTTGTATGGGTCCCTTCACATGTGGGGATTGGTCTTAATGAAGCAGTAGATATAATAGCAAAAAGAGCCACGGAAAAGGCCGAGATCGACATAATATGTACTAAAACCATGAAGCAATTAAGGAGCAAATTACGGAAAATACAATCAATAGAAGATAATTTCAAAAGGAATGAAATATACGAGAAAAGTGAAACAATGAAACATTACCATCATGTTCTCATGAACACAAAATTTACATATGGGAAAGATAGGAGTAGGTGGAAAGATTCAGTGTATATGAGGTTAAGATTAGGATATAAATATTATTGGGAACTTGGAGCTGAGAGAAGTGAACAGGATAAAGAATGTAGAGTTTGTAGAACATCCAGATCCCATACCCTGCCACATTATATACTGGAATGCCCATTGCTTAATGTATATAGAAATGCCCATATAAATAATGTCTCCAAGCAAATAGAGTGGATGTTTGGAAATGGGAAAATAGATGAAATATTAAAGAAATATAGAAATTTTGCATCTAGAATATAACTATGTATTATAACTAATTATATGAAATATTAGGGATTTATGTGAGTCCTGAGAGGGACATTCCTGGACTGGGGTGAGGATGACTTATGTCACTTCATCCCTTTGAGATGTATTA
Source organism: Homarus americanus (assembly GCF_018991925.1). Lineage (NCBI taxonomy): Eukaryota > Metazoa > Arthropoda > Malacostraca > Decapoda > Nephropidae > Homarus > Homarus americanus. The sequence goes on along the minus strand of NW_024725196.1, from coordinate 17,408 downwards.
ATGTTTTTTTGTATCTCAATAAACGTATCAATCAATCAATCAATGGAACAAAATTGCACGAGGAAAATGAACAAGAGTCAGCATTCAAAAGGGAATGGGTAAAAGTTTTTAAAATATCAGATGAGGAAAATGAAGATTTTGATAGTGAACACGAAGAAAGGATAGAAGAAGAAATGGGAAGACAAATACATAGAATCACCCCAAGGCAATATATAGACTATAACTTATTACCTAATAATCAAATAATAACCATGGGAGAAATGATGCACTGACTGAGGAAATTTAAGGAAAAAGCCCCTGGGCTCACAGGTATTACACGAAATATGATCATGAATCTACCTGAAAACATTTTAAATACACTATTAAACATTTATAACGCATGCTTAATAACTGGTTACTTTCCAGACAAACTAAAATATGCTAAAATGATATTTATTCCTAAGGAGGGTAAGGACAATAAGGAAATATTAAACTACAGGCCAATATCTTTATTAGAAATTACCGGGAAACTATTGGAAAAAATATTAAATTCAAGACTTATAGCCTTTTTAACACAACATGGGAAAACTAACAACAGACAACATGGATTTATGCCCAATAGAAATACCCTAACTGCAATAGCTACAATAACGGAAATAATTGCAATAGAAAAAGCAAGGGTAACCAGATCAATATAATTTTAAGGGATGTTTCTAAGGCTTTTGATAAAGTTTGGCATTTAGGCTTGAAATATAAAATATTAAAACTGGGACTTAACGAATACTTGCTAAGAATATTGTGTAACTATTTAGATGATAGGAGAGCACAAATTCAAATTGGAAACTTTTTGGGAACTATGTTTAATCTTGAGAGTGGAGTACCTCAAGGAGGATGCCTTTCTCCAACACTATATACAATTTATACTTCAGACACACCTCAACCTACCCCCTTTAGCGAATATGTAATGTTTGCTGATGATATTACTCAAATAGTATCATACCCAGGAAAATCAACTCAATTTATGGCACTCTATACGGTAAGAGCGATAAAAAACATAAATGATTTTGAGAAAAAATGGAAAATCAGGACAAATAAGAACAAATTCAAGATAATACCAATAGCCAAGATTAAAACAAGTCCAGTAATAGTCGACCAGGAACTATACCCATACGACACTGAAGGTAGGATGCTTGGATTAAAACTAACAAAAAGAGGATATATAACATACTTAAAGGATAAAGAACGACAGGCAAGTATAAGATTATCAAAAATAAAACGCTTTAAGAACCTTAGCATTAATAACAAAAGAAAGATTTATATTGCCCTTGTCAAATCAATTATGGACTACCCACCCATCCCATTGAACACCCTTAGTAAAATGTGCATTAAAAGGTTACAAACAGTACAAAATATAGCCCTCAGATTTATATATAACATAAAATATACAGACCACATCAATAATAAACAGCTACACAAGAGAGCAAACCTCTTAGCAATCAGTGTAGAAATACACAACAAAGATGCAAATATTTGGAAAAAAGTGACTGAACTTAACACAGAAACATATCAAAACTGGATAAATAATATAGACAACGAAGAATTCCAAGAACACAGTTGGTTTAAATCAGCCAGGAAGAAAGTAATTGAACCATCTCCTGCCCCAATATACATATAAAACATTAATAGAGAGAATAAAAGATGAGAGTGACCTACCAGCTCCACAAGAACCTGGCAGGCCTCTCCATACAGTGTACCTTTAGACTAACATAACTAATATTTAACATTTAACATTTAACATTTAACATTGAACTAACATCTTAGTAAAAAAAAAAATGTGACTACCCTCCCAGCTACACAAGACTCCAAGGCCTCACTAACTCAAAAAAAAAAAAAAAAAAAAAAAAAAAAAAAAAATATATATATATATATATATATATATATATATATATATATATATATATATATATATATATATATATATATATATATATATATATATATATATATATATATATATATATGATTGTATGTAGAAGTCCGCGTGCTTTATTGGGCTAATAATGAAATATATATATATATATATATATATATATATATATATATATATATATATATATATATATATAATAATATTAATAATAATAATGTGATTACCCTCCCAGCTATATCAGCCAGGAAGAAGTAATTGAACCACCTCCTGCCTCAACATACACTTTTCTACATAAAACATTACTAGAGGAATAAAGATGAGAGTGACCAACCAGCTCCACTAAGAACCTGGCAGGCCTCTCCATACAGTGTACCTTTAGACTAACACAACTAACACTTAACTAACACCTCAAAAAAAAAATAAAATAAAATAAAATGTGACTACCCTCCCAGTTACACAAGGACCTGGGCGGGCTCACTAACTCCAACAATAACAAATAATAATAATAAGCAGCATTATATAAATAAACCAATATTAATACAAAGGTCTGACGACCCAAGGGAGTAGAACAAAGACAAAACACCAATAAGAAAGATAGAAGCTTGATCTGGTTGACTGGTGCTCTCCTACTGGCTGGTTTCTCTTTGCTAATACTAAATACTTCTTTCACCTCTTAACTAAAGGCTTTACCGTATCGTATCATTGAAGTCATTCTACTCTACGTTCCTGAACCTACCAAGACATAGAGCTCCTCTTAACCTCAAACGTCACTCTCACCCACTTAGGACCTCTGAGCAAGCTTCTCACCACTCAGCAAATCCCTATAACTTTACTGTACACACAATATATACAGAAAACTGTGTGAGTCTCTGTTCTACCTCATTCTGAGTGTGAGATATCTTCATGTGCGACCTTGTACGTATGTGAAGGCTTATATAATAGACAAACAATTGTGTACATACAGTACTTCCTTTAACGCAGTGTTTTCAAACTTTTTTTTTACTGCGACCCACAGCCAGAACAACAATTTGGTATTAAACCTAAATTAATGATGTAAATGAGTAATCAAAGACAACCTGTTCTGTTTTCCTTTATTTAGCATCGACAGAATTCATATAGAAATTTCTAGCAATCCATTTATATTTGATTATATATATCTAATTGTACGAGTTTTCTGGAAAACGGATGACATAGAGAGAAAAAGAAAGAATCAGGAAATACTCTCCTTGGTCGCTTCCTGAACTGTGGAGTGTACATTACAATAGCCAAGCCTAAATTATGATTTTATTTATTTTATTTTCTTATTTATTTTCGCATTATTTATTTTATTTTTATTTTTTCATGACCCGTTTTTGTTTGAAGCCCAATTTATTTATTTCGCTACCCACAGGTCAGGACCCATAGTTTGAAAACCCTGTTTAACGGGCAATGTTTCGATTGGGGACATCCTGTGTACCGGCAAGGCTGTGGGTTCGTAACACACGTCCTGCCCGCGGTGCCCACCATTTCTCTGTGGTGTCGGTCACACGAAAATAACGTTATAGTACCTCTTTCTTTCCTCACACTGCCAAACTGTGGAATGCTCTGCCTTCTTCTGTGTTTCCATACTTATACAATCTGTCTCACTTTAAAAAAATGGTTTCCAGCATCTTCGTGGTGTAGATTAACATGTTAGGTCGATTGATATATGTGCCAGTGGGTTAATTCCGTGTAAAAAAAAAAAAAAAAAAAAAGAAATCTACATATAAGATACAAGATGCCTTCAACATATCTTCAATACACAGTCTTTCATCTTACTGTTGCGTGAACATACTGGACTGTACAATAAATCATTCAGTCATAATTTCAAATTCCTAAACATCCTGGAGTAAGAATTATAATAATATCCCAAGTCATAGCGAGAACACAAAGAAAGGGAAAACGGAGGAAGTACGACATCCTGGGAGTGGATAGAGAACGGACGTCTCTATTAGGGATCAAACGTTTTATGCTTTATGGGCGTTGAACGGATAACAGAAACGTGACCTTGACGCATAATACAAAATTTCCATTCATGAGTTATATCTTTATGTTATATATTTATAATAGTTTCGTTCAGTACGTGTCAGGGTTACCGTTGGTTTGCTGACAGCTCGCTCAGCCAGTCAGTATTGTAGGGGTTTCGTGATATTATGTTGTCTAACACTCAGGATGGATGGATGGAAGCTTTCTAAGGTGGTGGTTTCTTATATAATATAAGTTATATATGAACAGTCAATTGGAGATGCCGTGTGGTGAGCTCACGTTCGGTGAGTAGCGTGCTGAAGAGGTAGATGTGCAGGAGCTTCGTGAGGAGATGTTGCTATTATAGCGTCAGTTGGGTAGGGAAGCTGGACAGCGAGGCTTGCCCAGGAGGAGGTGTTGCGTGTTTGTTCAGGAGCGAGGCCAGACTGGATCTTAATGTTGTTGTTGTTGAGATTGTCGGACCGCAGTCCGACACGGGCCAATGCTATAGGCAGCCCGTTGGTGGTTCCGGCTGGAGCTCCAGGGCAGCCAGACCGGATTAGAGTTAAGTGGTCCCACCTGCAGATTGGAAGGATACTGCAGGTTGCAGAATGAGCGGACCCCCGATCGGACGCTTACACCGCAACCCCCACTCTTGGACGTGGTCGGTTCCGGAGTGGCGCCCCCGAACTGGGGGTCCGCACTTGCTGGGGAGAGGGATGCTTTCTAAGCTATCTGGGTGGTGGTATCATTGTGATGACCCAGGTAGGTGGTGAATGTGGTCTGTATGGGCCTTTCGGGTTAGAGTGGCCGCTGGTGTTGTGTGTGTTTCTTGGGAGATTTGAGTTATGTTTCGGAGGCTGTGTGACCTCGCAATCGAGGAGATAGTGTTCAAGTGGGTTGGGCTGCTGGCTCTGACAGTAGGTGCATTCCATGACATTACATTTCCGATCATCTGCCGAACATTGTACACCCTAGTCGTAGTCGATGAAAGAAGGCTGACTTAGGTTTAATCTTAGGTTTTCTTGTGTGAAAGGTGGTTTCCCCTTTTGTAGCCGCCAGGTACCATTTGGCTGATTAGAGACCAGCGTTGAGTGCATGAAGAGCTCTTTGATATTGGAGCTTGGTGGTCTTTCTGAGGTGATTCTTGATCTGTTGCACACTTGCTGGAACTTGGATGTGTACGCTACTACAGAACGTGTAGCTGCCTTGGCTGCTTCGTCTGCCACGTCGTTTCCTCCGATCCCTACATGACTGGGAATCAGTGTAAAAGACGACTGGTCGGTTTGGCTTTGAATTCCTGTAGCTGTGCGAGGATCGGGTGATGATGTGGACGTTGTCTCTTGGTTGACTGTGTTACACGCAGCGCCTGCATAGCGATTTCGAGTCCGTGTGAATTATGACGGACTTGTTGTGTTCAATGTTACGCTGTTGCTTGGGGCCTTTGAGATTGCTACCAGTTCTCTGTGGGGTGTTGGTCATTGGAAAGTCTCCATTGGAGGGTCTGACCTTGGGTGTGAAGCCGCTCGGATCTGATGTTTGGGTCCACCGAGCCGTCTGAAGTGATGCCATCAGCCGTCTCGGTGGCTATAGTAAGTTATTTTGAGGTCCTCCTTCTGGAGGGTTCGGCTTTACTATCGCGCCTAGGTCCAGGTGTGGCTGGGTGGGTCCATGGTGGAGGAACAGCGTAACCATTGTCTCGTGTCTTGGTTGTTCTTGACAAGTGTTTCTGCTTGCAGGTGTCGGATGACCTCGCTTGCCTCGTGCGACCAGGTGGCCCCTCGCACTCTGTGGTCGAGGTGGAGGAGCACTGATTCGAATGTAGCAACTGTGGGCTTGTCTGCTCTACAGATTTTGGCGGGGAGACCATTTCTGCCTGCTTGACTCGTACTGCCAGGGGTGGTAGTTCGGTTTCCATTTGCAGGTGCAAATTCTGGTCCACATGGGTGCTCGAGCATGGTCCTGAGAGCATTGTTTTGGATGACTTCTAGCTTAGCTATTTATTCTCTCAGTCCAATGAGTGCTGGAGCACTGTAATATACCAACGATCTGATGGCGGCTGTGTAGTAGGCTTTGAGCACATGAAGGTTTGCTCCTGCTGGTTTGCTGGTGAGAGCGACCTCGACCCATTGTGTCTGCTCTTCGTCCTGTACAGAGATACTCGAGTTGCGGCTTGAAGGTGAGTTTCTGGTCAAACCAGATTCCAAGACACTGGTGGGCGTTGGTCCAGACTACCGGCGTGTTTTGTATGGAAGCATCTTGTCTGGTGTGTCTGTGCAGATGGCCATCGCTTTCGACTTGGCTGGATTTATCTTGAGTCCAAGTCTGTTGCACTCCTCGCTTCTATAAGTTGGAGTGCGTGTTGCGTGTTAGCTAGTCTGTTTCGTCTCTTACTATAAGCTGTGAAGTCGTCTGCATAGCATAGGGCTTGTCTGTTTGTCTGAAAGGGAGTTTGACTAGATTTTCCATCAGGACATTGAAAAGCATTGGACTGAGGATGCCTCCTTGTGAAGTTCCGTTTTCATGGACCCTGTATGGCTTGAGGTTGCTCCTGAAAGCGTACTCATCTGTGAGGTAGTTCTGGATCACAGCAACCTTCCTTTGACGCCTTTTTTAGCGAGCGTAGTTTGTAATGGCCAATGGATTTGCTAGTTCGAAGGCTTTCTCCAGGTCGAGGAAGACCACCAGAGCTGGTTTATTTGTCCACTGTGCTGGTATCTCGGCGATGTTGTTGCCTGTGCCGGTGTTCTCGGTGTAGCAAAGATGTGAGGGGTGTGGGCTGCCTACTTTCCCACTTGAGTCGAGTTGAGAGCCATTCTTTCTTCCCTTCGCTATGCAGCTGAGAGGAGATGGGCCTCAGTTTGTCTGGTTCTCTGGGCTTCGGAATGGGCTGTATCTGCCTTCTTCCATTCCGGTGGAGTCTGTGCTGTCCACGAAGCATTGATGGCTTGCAGCAGGCCTCGTGTCCGGCACCGGCATGAGAAAGCATGGAGTAGGTTACATCACACTGTCTGGCCCCTGGGCTGTGTCCTTGCTTCGTTTAGCGACTTCTGGAGTTCTTGCTGGTTGAATGGTCTGTCGGTGTCATCTTCACTGTTGCAGGCCTCTTCTGATTATCTGGAGCCTGACCTGTCACTTGAACGCCATTGTGTCTCCTCCGCCTGTCTCGGGGAGGGTTTTTCGTTGCTGCTCGGTCAGAGAACAGTTTTGCAAGTCTCTCGGCTTCCTCTTCTGGGTTGGGATGATGGGTTGGCGGTGGTGGTGTTGCCTTAGATGCCCTTCGGATCTGGGCCATCTTGCCTGCCAAGGGAGGTGTGCTCGTTCAGTTCAGACACCACTTGAGCCAACTTACGTTTTATTTCTTCCTTCTCTTCCCTAGGTATCCTTAACTATAGCTTGCGGAGATGTCTGTTTGTTGCCGTGGGATGTCTCTGTAGTTTCTTCAGGCCATGTTTACTCTGTGGTTGAGTTCTTTCACCCTAGGACAGTAGTACCAGTAATCATTGTACTGTCTTGATGTGGGTTTTGTTTTTGGGATAGCCTCTTCACGCTTGGTGAAACGCCTCGACCAATTGGTGGTGGAGGGTTGTCTCATCCACGGGTGCTGCGCCGGCCGGCTGTGATTTTCGCGCCACTTGGCCAGGTGTTTCTTCGCAGTCTGCCTTTTGGGTGTGTATCTCCATCTCGAAGGGGGGTGGAGTGGGAGTTTGTTCACCTTCAGCGTTGTTAGGGTGGCAAGTGGTCGCTGGTCAGCGTGGGGTGTATCTGCCAGGAGGCCGAGGCTGTAGTGCGCAGGACGAAGGTTGAATCTGGCCTTCCCTCCCCAAGTATGAGTGGAGGCTCTCCATTGTTCAGGAGGCCAGATCTCAGGTGTATCTTGAAGGTGGTGTATAGGTGTAGGCCGTCTTCATTTGTGGGCTTGCCGAGCTTAGGAAGGGATGATGTGCGTTGAAATCCTCCTATGGTGTGGCAGTAGTCGGCAGCCAGAAGCAAATAATTGAGTATTAACCTCAGTGAGCCCCTTGGGTTCTTGTAGATGTTGTGAACAGTTAATTCCCGTTCTTGGAGGGTTACTTTGACCTGTGTCTCGATGTTTCCCCACATGGAAGTGCTGCGTGACATCGGCGGAGGGTATCTTGACTTGACCATCATGCATCCTCTGTTGACACTCGTAGAAATACCTCACCATGTCTTGTAACCGCTGAATTTGGAAACAATTGGTGTTCTTGTAAGTGTTTCTTGTAGCAGTATGATGTTAAGCTTGTCATGGCTGCTGCTTCTTGTAGGAGTGTTTCTTGTTTTGATGCCTGAGCATTCCATGTTAGGATGTTCAGGGTGCTGATGTTTTTCCACCACTGTTTCATCGGGGACTTCTGGTGGTCCTCGATGGAGATAATCAAGTTCAATTCCAACTGGATCAGGTTCATGTCTTCGTGTTCTGTGGTTTTGCCTTCTGGGCCGTGGTTCGGTTCAGGGGAGTTGAAACAATCCAGTTTCTTTCTGGGAAGCTGTCGGTATCTTGGGTTCTCTGGTTGCCTTCTTCGGTGTAGAGTGTACCTCGGCGTCACTCGTGTATTGCGGACCGGCGTGGCTTCCTCCACTGAGTTGGCTGGAGCTGTGGCGACTTGCCGAGACGCTCCCCATGAGTATTTGGAGCTGTGGGTTGGATCTTGTGGCCAGTAGTCCGGCTAAGCCCTCCGCGAAGGTTGTCAGTACCTTGGCTGGGTCTGATACGTGTATCATTCCTTCTGGTGCCTTGGTGTGTGCTTCTTTTGCCTTTCTCGTGGTTGTCATTGTCTGCTGCTTGGGTGGCTGAGGTTGGCCGTAGTGAGGCCAGGAAACTGGGCTGCACTTTGGGTGTTGACTGGCTGAGGAGGTTGTCTTTGTTGTTTTGGCCTTTGGGTTCCCCACACGAAGGTACTTGGTGGGGCTGGTGTGTAGGCGGTGGGGGCCGGTCTTGCTGCTGGTCGGTTTGCCTGGACCCTCTTTGTTCTCTCCAGACATCAGGATTCCAGGCGTGGTGTTTGCCCCGCAGTTGGCACACTTGGGCAATTTTTTTCCCATTTTTCAACTTGGTGAGGCAGGGTGTGTGCCTGTTCTGTGCGCAGACTGCTAGATTTCCTTATGCGTGCACCTTGTCTGATGGTGCCCGTATTTCTGGCATCTGAAGCACCACCAGAGCTCTGGGACAGGGCCTCACTTCGTAGATCCCAGGTTTTGAGGTCTGGAGCTGGGGGTGAGCCGTGGTGCGTTATGAGCACTTGTTTCGTGGTGGCCGTCTTGTCGGACAGGGAGAGCATCTCTCGGCTTTTAAGATCTTCGGGTGGTTCTCCAGGGGTTCGAGGTAGTTCCTTTGGGTACCGGAGGACTACCGACTTCATCAATTCTGGGCAGGGTCTAGCTTTGTTGATGCAACGGTGGTGGTGTTTTGCAGGTAAGTGTCGAGGTGGTGGCAGGTCCTTGTCTTTGGGGTGAATAATCATCTCCCCCTTTAGGTTGGGCCGCACTGAGAACTTGGCCAGTGGTTGCTTTCCATCTCTGTGACGGCGGCATATGTTGTTTTGCGTCCGTTTTCGTGATCCGGAATTTTAGCGTGTCGTTGGAGGGAGAGCTGGTGGTGGTGATGGAACGCTGGGGCCTTGACGGCATTTCGTTTCCCGAAAAAAGCATCGGCGTTTCTTGTTTTACCTTCGTCCAGTTGTCCTCAGTGGCGGTAGCAGTGGTGGTGGAGTTGTTGGAGGTGGTGGCAGTGTTCCTACTCTTCAAGGAGGCTCCATTGAAGGCGCATAACTGGTCTGCTTTCTCTGTGCAAGCCTGTCGTAGTTCAGGTGGGTTGGCGGTTCAGGCGGGAGTCGCGGTTGGGAGGCGCGCTCATAACCAGGGTTTTTTTTTTTTTTAGATCCTACTATTCGGTTGAGTAAATAGCAGAGAGATTACAGCATCCCCACTAGCTGGTGGTCGTAGGGAGGTGGTTCTGAGCTTCTCTCAGGCCCCGTTGGAAGCCTGCTTCTAGTGTATGTGACTGCTCACTTATAGGCAGTGAGCTAAGTGTGCCTATTTAGGAAGGATAAGGATTGCTACCCTTTTCCAGGTGGACCCCGCACGATCACGGTTTCCTGGAAAGACTCGGCTGGGATGGGTTTGCTCCAACCCCCCTTTCGTGTTCAATCTCCTGGGAGGAGGTGAACAGTTACAGGGGGACCACAGGACGAATACACTTTTGAGGTGCAGGTCCCTAGGCCAGAGCGAAAAAATAGTAGTAGAAGGAAAAGAGCTCAAAAACCACATAGGAATATCGCGCTATAACGCTCTTAGCTGGAGTGGTAGTGCCGCACCACCAGTGGGGAGGGCAAGCTAATGCTCGATAGAGCGAGGCGCTCCGTGAGTTGTTGTGGTTGATGACAGTCGTGGGTGGTCCGGTCCGGGAGAAGATGGCCAACAATGGCACAAAGGGAGGGCAGATCTTCACAGTTCCGGGTCCAGCAGGAGGTCTTCTTAGTTCAGGAGCGATGTGAGAAGTGGAATCTTAATGGAGAGACAGAGCTTATATACACAGCAGCCGGAAGTAAACCCGTGGGAAGTCGCCGGTTTCTTGACTCCAGTGCTAGGATACGGTAGCAGCTGGTGGCGCCCCACTCGTTTGGTTGCTGAGATGCTGTCGCATTGGAATGCGGCTACGCAGTTAGCCAGGGGAGACGTCCACTACAATACTCCCCTTCCCTCCCAGAGCGATGAGGAGACGCATTTGTCTGTAGAGTTGCTTAGCATGTGAGGCAGAACGAGCGGTGAACGCCTCATAATGAGACAACGGCGATGGCGTGGATGAGCCTGTCGCTGGATACAACTGTCTAGATACACACTATCTGTGGGAGAAGAGAGGGGGAAAAGGGTGTGTGGCGATGAATGTTGTGCTTCCTCACGGCAGGTAGAGTCGTCAGATGCGCCTGCTGGGGTGTGTGGGCCTGGGTCAGAGCAGGGGTTGCGTCAGCAGAAGCGGATGAGGGCTCGTGACAGCAGCTGGGTCCACGACAGCAGCAGGGTACAGGACATTAGCAGGGAGTACCTGAGGGGAGAAAAGGGTGTGTGGAGCCGATGAATGTTGTGCTTCCTCGCAGGTACAGAGTCGTCAGATGCGCCTGCTGGGGTGTGTGGGCCTGGGTCAGGAGCAGGGGCTGCGTCAGCAGAAGCGGATGAGGGCCTGACAGCAGCTGGGTCCACGACAGCAGCAGGGTGCAGGACATTAGCAGGGAGTACCTGAGGGAGAAAAGAGGAGTGTGTGGGTCAGCACTCAGGAACAGAGGCCGCGTCAGGGGCGGCAGGGTTACTGCTGGGCCGGTGGTCGGCGTCTGAGGCAGGACGGGTGTGCTGGGGTCGGTAGGATGTGGTGCTTGGGGCAGGAAGAGGCTGGTGTCTGCTTAGAGTAGCAGAGCTGCTTCTGTGGATAAGACAGTCTTCTATGCTGCTTGAAGACTGGGAGCGTGATCAGTTTCTCCTCCATCCTGTGTGAGTGCGAATCTCCGGGGTCACCATTTGTTTCTCCTCCATCCTGTGTGAGTGCGAATCTCCGGGGTCACCATTTGTAGGGTTTCGTGATATTATGTTGTCTAGCACTCAGGATGGATGGAAACTCTAAGGTGGTGGTTTTCTTATATAATATAAGTTATATGGTAGACAGTCTGGTGCTGGAGATGCCGTGTGGTGAGGAGCTGCTCAGTAGACACGTTCGGTGAGTAGCGTGCTGAAGGAGGTAGATGTGCAGGAGCTTCGTTAGAGGAGATGTTGCCTGTTGCTGGCCTCCAGGTTGAATGAGAGCTGGACAGCGAGGAGCTTGCTTGGAGGAGGTGTTGCGTGTTCAGGAACCGAGGCCAGAATGAATCTTACGATACGATACGAAGTCTTTAGTTAAGAGGTGAAAGAAGATTATTAGGAGTTGAAGGAAAAGTGGTGAAACTGAAATAGGGTGGAGCAGTCATTAGAAAGTCTCCATAGGAGGGTCTGACCTTGGGTGTAGAAGGCCGCTCCGGATCTGTGATGTTTTGGGTCCACCGAGCCATCTGTGAAGTATGATGCTGCATCAGCCGGTGTCTCGGTGGCTATGGCTTCCAGAGTTATTCTTTTGAGGTCCTCCTTCTGGAGGTTGGCTTTGCTATCACCTAGTTCGGTAATTTTGAATGTGGCTGGTGGAGGAACTACATAATCCTTGTCTCGTATGTCTTGGTTGTTCTTGACGAGTGTTTCTGCTGCAGGTGCCGATGACCTCGCTTGCCTCGTGCGACCAGGTGGCCCCTCGCACTCTGTGGTCGAGGTGGAGGGAGGCACTGATTCGCGTTTTGGCAGCTGTGGGCTTATCTGATCTACAGATTTTGGCGAGATCGGCTGTCACCAGCTTGACTCGTACTGCCAGGGGTGGTAGTTCAGTTTCCATTTGCAAATTGCAAATTCTGGTCCACATGGGTGCTCCGAGCATGGTCCTGAGAGCATTATTTTGGATAACTTCTAGCTTAGCTATCTGGTCTTCTCTCAGTCCAATGAGCGTTGGAGCACTGTAATATACCAGCGATCTGATGGCGGCCGTGTAGCAGGCTTTGAGCACGTGTATGTTCGCTCCTGCGGTTGTGCTGGTGAGCGACCTCATTATGTTGTGTCTGCTCTTCGTCCTGTACCTGAGATACTCGAGTTGCGGCTTGAAAGTGAGTTTCTGGTCCAACCAGATTCCAAGACACTGGTGGGTGTTGGTCCAGACTACCGGCGTGTTTTGTATGGAGAGCATCATGTCTGGTGTGTCTGTGCAGATGGCCATCGCTTTCGATTTCGCTGGATTTATCTTGATTCCAAGTCTGTTGCACTCCTCTTCTATAAGTTGGAGTGTGTGTTGTGTGTTGACTAGTCTGTTTGCTCCTCTTACTATGAGCTGTAAGTCGTCTGCATACCAGAGGAACTTGGCTGTTTGTCTGAAAGGAAGTCTGACTAGATTTTCCATCAGGACATTGAACAGCATTGGACTGAGGATGCCTCCTTGTGGGGTTCCGTTTTCGTTGACCCTGTAGCTTGACGTTGCCCCCTGAAAGCGTACTCTTGCTTCTCTCTGTGTGAGGTAGTTCTGGATCCACCCCAGCAACCTTCCTTTGACGCCTTTTTCGGCGAGCGTCGTTATAATGGCCAGTGGATTTGCTAGTTCGAAAGCCTCCTCCAAGTCGAGGAAGACCACCAAAGCTGGTTTATTGTCCACTGTTCTGAGTATCTCGGCAATGTTGTTGCCTGTGCCGGTTTTCTCGGTTTAAGCAAAAATGTGAGGGTGTGGGCTGCCTACTTTCCACTTGAGTCTGTTGAGAGCCATTCTTTCTCCCTTCTTCGCTATGCAGCTGAGGAGGGAGATGGGTCTTGGTTTGTCTGGTTCTCTGGGCTTTGGAATGGGCTGTATATCTGCCTTCTTCCATTCCGGTGGAAGTCTCTATGCTGTCCACGAAGCATTGATGACTTGTAGCAAAGCCTTGTGTCCGGCTTTTCCGGCATGGGAAAGCATGGAGTAGGTTATCCTGTCGGCCCCTGGTGCTGTGTCATCTTCACCATTGCAGGCCTCTTCGATCATCTGGAGTCTGGTCTGTCGCAGACGCCATTGTGTCTCCTCCGCATGTCTCGGGAGGTTTTTCGTTGCTGCTCGGTCGGAGAACAGTTTTGCATGTCTCTCGGCTTCCTCTTTTGGGTTGGGATGGGTTGGTGGTGTTGGTGTTGCCTTCCCAGATGCCCTTCAGATCTGGGCCCACATTTTGCCGAGGGAGGTGTGCTCGTTCAGTTCAGAGCACCACTTGAGGTAGCTTACGCTTTTAATTTCTTCCTTCTCTTCCCTGGTATCCTTGACTATGTCTTGTAGGAGATGTCTGTTTGTTTCCGTGGGATGTCTTCTGTAGTTTCTTCGGGCCATGTTCACTCTGTGGTTGAGTTCTTTCATGCTGGGACAGTAGTACCAGTAATCATTGTACTGTCTTGATGTAGGTTTTGTTTTTGGAATAGCCTCTTCTGCCGCTTGGTGAAACGCCTCAACCAATTGTTGGTGGAGGGTTGTCTCGTCCAGGGGTGCTGCACCAGCCGGCTGTGATTTGGCGCGTCACTTAGCCAGGTGTTTCCTTTAGAGTTCCCAGTCTGCCTTTTGGGTATTGTATCTCCATTTCGGCGGGGGTTGGAGTGGGGAGTTTGTTCACCTTCAGCGTTGTTAGGGTGGCAAAGTGGTCGCTGGTCAGCGTGGGGTGTAGCTGCCAGGAGGCCGAAGGCTGTAGTACACTGGAGACGAAGGTTAGATCTAGCCTCCCTCCCCTAATGTGGGTGGGCTCTCCGGTGTTTAGAAGGCCGATCTCGGGTGTGTCTTGAAAGGTGGAGTATAGGTGTAGGCTGTCTTCATTTGTGGGGCTTACCGAGCTTAGAAAGGGATGGTGTGCATTGAAATCCCCTCCTATGAGTGTGGCGTGGTCAGCGGCTGAAGCGAATAATTGAGTCACCTTCAGTGAGCCCCTTGGGTTCTTGTAGATGTTGTGGACAGTTATTTCCCGTTCTTGGAGGGTTACTTTGACGACCTGTGTCTCAATGTTTTCCCCACATGGCAAATGCTGCATGACCTCGGAGGAGGGTATGCTCGACTTGACCAAGATCATACATCCTCTTGTCGACGCCTGCGTGAAGTGCCTCCTGTATGTCTTGTAGCCACTGAATTTGAAACAGTGGTGCTCTTGTAGGAGTGTTTCTTGGGGAGTGGACAGTACTGCGATATGAGCACTTGTTTTGTGGTGTCCGTCTTGTTGGTCGTGGGAGAGCATCTCTCGGCTTCTAAGATCTACGGATGGTTCTCTAGGGGTTCGAGGGGTAGCTCCTTCTGGTATAGGAGGACTACCGACTTCATCAGTTTCTGGTCGGGGTACAGCTTGGTTGATGCAACGGTGGTGGTGTTTTTCAGGTAAGTGTCGAGGATGGTGGCGGAGTCCTTGTCTTTGGGGTGAATAATTATCTCCCCCTTTAGGTTGGGCTGCACTGAGAACTTGGCCAGTGGATTTTGTTTCTCCATATCTGTGATGGCAGCATATGTCGTTTTCGTGTCCGTCTTTGAGATCCGGAATTTTGGCAGTGTCGTTGGGGGCGAGCAAGTGGTAGTCATGGGTGCCTTTTGGGCTGCTTGACGGATTTCGTTTTCCGAAAAAGCACGTCGGCATTTATTTTTTCAACCTTCGTCCAGTTGTCGTCCTTAGTGGCGGTGGCAGTAGTGTGGAGTTGTTGGGGGCGGTGGCAGTTGTGTGGTTGACGTTGTTCTTGCTTACGGCTTCGTGGAAGGCCCGCAGCTGGTCTGCTTTCTCCATGGTTCGGGTCGTCGGGTTGGCGGTTTATATCCATTCTGTAATACGGTGACCAGAACTGAACTGCGTAATCAGGTGTGGTCTCACAAAAGCAAATACAGTTTTGGATGACCTCGCTAGTCTTGTAACTAACACTCCTTTGTATGAACCCGTACTTTATTAGCCTTGTTACGAGCAAAACACATTGTTTACTTGGCTTGGGTTCCTACTTATCATTACTCCTAAATCTCTCTGCAGTCGGATTTCTCTATGGCATCGTTGTTCATCTGGTATCTGGTTTCCTGTTTACATCTCCTATACTGAGTACTTTTACATTTGTCGATGTTGAATTTCATCTGCCATTTTTCAGACCATTCGAAAATTTGTTTTAGATCTTCCTGTAGTTTTGCTGAGTCCTCGTCAGATTTGATAACGTCCTATTTTGGTGGCATCAGCAAATTTACTTATGTTGCTGTCTATGCCGATATCTATGTCGTTTATGTATATAATAAATAATAATGGTCCAAGTACTGAGCCTTGGGAACTCCACTTGTGACGTTGCTCAATGGGACTTAGTGCCGTTAATGCTCACTCACTGTTTCCTGTCTGTAACCACGCCCTAATCCATTTAAGGATGTCACCTTTGATCCCATGAGCTTCCTTTTCTAATTAGTCTTTCGTGGGGGACTCTGTCGAAGGCTTTGCTAAAGTCGAGATATACCACATCATAATTGTGCCCCTCGTCCGCCGATTCGAAAGCTGATGAAAAGAATGTTAATAGATTAGTTAGGCAAGAACGTCCTTGTGAAGCCATGCTGGGAATCATTGATCAATCGGTGCTTCTCCAGGTGATTTCGAATAGAGTTTGAAATGATTGCTTCCAGTACCTACTATTGATGTTAGACTGATTGGGCTGTAGTTAGAGGATAGTGATCTATCCTTCTTGAAAATCGGTATTACATTCGCTATCCTCCAGGATTCTGGTGCCAATATATTTGTTTGTAGAACGTTTTTGGTATGAGTACGTAAGTCTGTGTGTACGGTATGGAGTCTTTAGTTATGAGGTGAAAGAAGATTATTAGGGGTTGAAGGAAAAGTGGTGAAACTGAAATACAGTAGGAGTGAGAAAGAATCTGGGCTCAACCAGATCGCTTCATCTTTCCTATTGGTGTTTTATCTTTGTTCTGCTCCTTGGGTCGTCAGACCTTTGTATTATATTGGTTTATTTATATAATGCTGCTTATTATTATTATTTTATTATTGTTGGAGTTAGTAGGCCGCCCAAGGTCCTTGTGTAACTGGGAGGTAGTCTACCTTTTTTCTGAGGTGTTGTTAAGTGTTAGTTGTGTTAGTCTAAAGGTACACTGTATGGAGAGGCCTGCCAGGTTCTTAGTGGAGCTGGTAGGTACTCTCATCTTTATTTTCTCTAATGTTTTATGTGTATATGTGTATATTGGGGCAGGAGGTGGTTCAATTACTTCTTCTGGCTGATGTAGCTGGGAGGGTAATCACATTATTATTATTTTTTTTCCGATGGAGTTAGTGAGCCCTTGAGTCCTTGTGTAGCTGGGAGGTAGTCACATTTTTTTTTGCTAAGATGTTAGTTAAATGTTAAATGTTAGTTATGTTAGTCTAAACTTGCAGGGTCACCAAACTTTTTTCACAGTGGGCCGGATAACTGAAAGAATGACGAGGGCCCGCATAATCATTCTGTTCAATACTTGCAAGCCAGAACGAAAGCTCTGGTAACGTCAGACGTAGGCGGACTACCGAGCCGGAGGACTTGGGATCCGGCCCGCGGGCCGTAGTTTGGTGACCCCAGGTCTAAAGGTACACTGTATGGAGAGGCCTGCCAGGTTCTTAGTGGAGCTGGTAGGTCACGCTCCTTCCTATTCTCTCTATTAATGTTTTATGTGTATATTGGGGCAGAGATGGTTCAATTACTTTCTTCCTGGCTGATTTAAACCAACTGTGTTCTTGGAATTCTTCGTTGTCTATATTATTTATCCAGTTTTAATATGTTTCTGTGTTAAGTTCAGTCACTTTTTTCCAAATATTTGCAGCTTTGTTGTGTATATCTCATTGATTGCTAAGAGGTTTGCTCTCTTGTGTAGCTGTTCATTATTGATGTGGTCTGTATATTTTATGTTATATATAAATCTGAGGGCTATATTTTGTACTGTTTGTAACCTTAATGC
>NW_024725195.1:0-48705 GCF_018991925.1 Homarus americanus | reverse complement strand
CCTTATCGAGTATAACAAAGTCCCCTGGTCCAGTATAACAAAGTCCCCTGAACGAGTATAACATATCCCCTGATCAAGTATAACAAAGTCTCCTGGCCCAGTATAACAAAGTCCCCAGATCGAGCATAACAAAGTCCCCTGATCGATTATAACAAATTCCTCTTATTGAGTATAACAAAGTCTACTTATCGAGTATAACAAAGTCCCCTGATCGAGTATAACAAAGACCCCTGGTCGAGTATAACAAAGTCCCCTGATCGAGTATAACAAAAGTCCCCTGGTCGAGTATAACAAAGTCCCCTGATCGAGTATAACAAAAGTCCCTTGATCGAATATAACAAAGTCCCCTAGTCGAGTATAACAAAGTTTTCTTATCGAGTATAACAAAGGCCCCTGGTCGAGTATAACAAAGTCCTCTGATCGAGTATAACAAAATTCCCCCTGATCGAGTATAACAAAGTCCCCTAATCAAGTATAGCAAAATCCCCTCCGCGAGCATAACAAAGTCCCATGATTGAGTATAACAAAGTCCCCTGATCGAGTATAACAAAGTCCTCTGGTTGAGTATAACAAAGTCCCCTGATCGAGTATAACATATCCCCTGATCGAGTATAACAAAATTCCCCTGATCGAGTATGACAAAGTCCCCTGATTAATTTTAAATAAGTCCCCTGGTTAAGTATAACAAAGGCCCTAAATCCAAACAACAAAATTCCCTGATTGAGTATAACAAGTCCCTAGTCGAGGTATAACAAAGGCCCTAATCGGTATAACAAGGTCCACTGATACGAGTATAAACGCCTACTGGTGAGTATAACAAGTCTCTATTCGAGTATAAAAGTCCTGATCGCGTATAACAAAGTCCCCTGGTCGAGTATAACAAAGTCCCATGATCGAGTATACCAAAGGCCCCTCATTGAGTATAACAAAGTCCATTGATCAAGTATAAAAAAGTCCCCTGGTCGAGTATAACAAAGTCCTCTGATCGGGTATAACAAAGTCCCCTCATCGAGTATAACAAAGTCCCCTTCTCGAATATAACAAAGTCCCCAGATCGAGTATAACAAAGGCCTCTCATCTAGTATAACAAAATCCATTGGTCAAGTACAAAAAAGTCCCCTGGTCGAATATAACAAAGTCCCCTGATCGAGTATAACAAAGTCCCCTTGTCGAGTATAGCAAAGTCCCCTTATCGTGTATAACAAAGCCTCCTCATCGAGTATAACAAAGTCCCCTAATCGAGTATAACAAAGCCCCCTCCTCGAGTATAAGAAAGTCCCCTGATCGGGTATAACAAAGTCCCCTGATCTAGTATAACAAAGGCCCCTTATCGAGTATAAGAAAGGCCCCTCATCGAGTATAACAAAGTCACCTGATCGAGTATAACGAAGCCGCCAAATCGAGTATAACAAAGTCCCCTGGTCGAGTATAACAAAGTCCCCTGTTCGAATCTAACAAAGTCCCCTTATCGAGTATAACAATTCCCCTTATCGAGTATTACAAAGTCCCCTGATCGAGTATAACATATCCCCTGATCGAGTATAACAAAGTCTCCTGGCCCATTATAACAAAGTCCCCAGATCGAGAATAACAAAGTCCCCTGATCGATTATAACAAAGTCCCTGACCGAGTATAACAAAGTCCCTGGTAGAGAATAACAAAGTCCCGTGATACTAGTATAACAAAGTCCCCTGATCGAGTATAAAAAAGTCCCCTGGCCCAGTTAACAAAGTCCCCATATCGAGCATAACAAAGTCCCATGATCGATTATATCAAAGTCCCCTGGTCGAGTATAACAAAAGTCCCCTCATCGAGTATTACAAAGTCCCCTGATCGAGTATAAAAAAGTCCCCTGGCCCAGTTAACAAAGTCCCCATATCGAGCATAACAAAGCCCCATGATCGATTATATCAAAGTTCCCTGGTCGAGTATAACAAAAGTCCCCTCATCGAGTATTACAAAGTCCCATGATCAGGTATAAAAAAGTCCCCTGGCCCAGTATAACAAAGTCCCCATATCGCGCATAACAAAGTCCCATGATCGATTATATCAAAGTCCCCTGGTCGAGTATAGCAAAGGGCCCTGATCGAGTAAGACAAAGTCCCCTGATCGAGTATAAAAAATTCCTCTTATCGAGTATAACAAAGTCCCCTTATCGAGTATAACAAAGTCCCATGATCGAGTATAACAAAGGCCCCTGGTCGAGTATAACAAAGTCCCCTGATCGAGTATAACAAAAGTCCCCTGGTCGAGTATAACAAAGTCCCCTGATCGAGTATAACAAAAGTCCCTTGATCGAGTATAACAAAGTCCCATGGTCGAGTATAACAAAGTTTTCTTATCGAGTATAACAGAGGCCCCTGGTCGAGTATAACAAAGTCCTCTGATCGAGTATAACAAAATTCTCCTGATCGAGTATAACAAAGTCCCCTAAACAAGTATAGCAAAATCCCCTCATCCAGTATAACATATCCCCTGATCGAGTACAAAAAAGTCCTCTGGTCGAGTATAACAAAGTCCCCTGATCGAGTATAAAAAAGTCCCCTGGTCGAGTATAACAAAGTCCCCTGATCGAGGATAACCAAAGCCCCTCATCGAGTATAACAAAGTACCATGATTGAGTATAACAAAGTCCCCTGATCGAGTATAACAAAGTCCTCTGGTTGAGTATAACAAAGTCTCCTGATCGAGTATAACATATCCCCTGATCGAGTATAACAAAATTCCCCTGATCGAGTATGACAAAGTCCCCTGATTAATTTAAAAAAAGTCCCCTGGTTGAGTATAGCAAAGTTCCCTGATCGATTATAACAAAGTCCCCTGGTCGAGTATAACAAAGCCCCTCATCGAGAATAACAAAGGCCCCTAATCGAGTATAACAAAGTCCACTGATCGAGTATAACATATCCCCTGATAGAGTAAAACAAAGTCCTCTGGTCGGGTATAAAAATGTCCCCTGATCGAGTATCACAAAGTCCCCTTCTCGAGTGTAACAAAGTCCCCAGATCGAGTATAACAAATGCCTCTCATCTTGTATAACAAAGTACATTGGTCAAGTATAAAAAAGTCCCCTGGTCGAGTATAACAAAGTCCCCTGATCGAGTATAACAAAGTTCCCTGGTCGAGTATAGCAAAGCCCCTTATCGAGCATAACAAAGCCTCCTCATCGAGTATAACAAAGTCCCCTCATCGAGTATAAGAAAGCCCCCTGCTCGAGTATAAGAAAGTCCCCTGATCGGGTATAACAAAGTCCCCTGATCGAGTATAACAAAGGCCCCTGATCGAGTCTAAGAAAGGCCCCCTCATCGAGTATAACAAAGTCACCTGATCGAGTATAACTAAGCCGCCTTATCTCGTATAACAGAGTCCCCTGGTCGAGTATAACAAAGTCCTCTGGTCGAGTATAAAAAAGTCCCCTAATCGCGTATAACAAAGTCCCCTGGTCGAGTATAACAAAGTCCCCTAATCGAGTATACCAAAGGCCCCTAATTGAGTATAATAAAGTCCCCTGATCGAGTATAACAAAAGTCCCCTGATCGAGTATAACAAAGTCCCCTGATCGGGTATAAAAAAGTCCCCTGACCCAGTATAACAAAGTCCGCATATCGAGCATAACAAAGTCCTTTGATCGATTATATCAAAGTCCCCTGGTTCGAGTACAGCAAAGGGCCCTTATCGAGTAAGACAAAGTCCCCTGATCGAGTATAACAAATTCTTCTTATCGAGTATAACAAAGTCCACTTATCGAGTATAACAAAGTCCCCTGATCGAGTATAACAAAGGCCCCTGGTCGAGTATAACAAAGTCCCCTAATCGAGTATAACAAAAGTCCCCTGGTCGAGTATAACAAAGTCCCCTGATCGAGTATAACAAAAGTCCCTTGATCGAATATAACAACGTCCCCTGGTCGAGTATAACAAAGTTTTCTTATCGAGTATAACAAAGGCCCCTGGTCGAGTATAACAAAGTCCTCTGCTCGAGTATAAAAAAAGTCCCCTGGTCGAGTATAACAAAGCCCCCTCATCGAGTATAACAAAGGCCCCTAATCGAGTATAACAAAGTCCCCTGATTGAGTATAGCAAAATCCCCTCAGCGAGTATAACATATCCCCTGATCTAGTATAAAAAAGTTCTCTGGTCGAGTATAACAAAGTCCCCTGATCGAGTATAACAAAGTCCCCTGGTCGAGTATAACAAAGTCCCCTGATCGAGGATAACCAAAGCCCCTCATCGAGTATAACAAAGTCCCATGATTGAGTATAACAAAGTCCCCTGATCGAGTATAACAAATTCCTCTGGTTGAGTGTAACAAAGTCCCCTGATCGAGTATAACATATCCCCTGATCGAGTATAACAAAATTCCCCTGACCGAGTATGACAAAGTCCCCTGATTATTTTTAAAAAAGTTCCCTGGTTGAGTATAACAAAGTTCCCTGATCGAGTATAACAAAGTCCCCTGGTCGAGTATAACATACCCCCTCATCGAGTATAACAAAGGCCCCTAATCGAGTATAACAAAGTCCCCTGATTGAGTATAACAAAGGCCCCAAATCGAGTATAACAAAGTCCACTGATCGAGTATAACATATCCCCTGATCGAGTATAACAAAGACTGGTCGAGTATAAAAAATCCCCTGATCGCGTATAACAAAGTCCCCTGGTCGAGAATAACAAAGTCCCCTGATCGAGTATACCAAACGCCCCTCATTCAGTATAACAAAGTCCATTGATCAAGTATAAGAAAGTCCCCTAGTCGAGTATAACAAAGTCCTCTGATCGGGTATAACAAAGTCCTCTGGTCGGGTATAACAAAAGTCCCCTCATCGAGTATAACAAAGTCCCCAGATCGAGTATAACAAAGGCCTCTCATCTAGTATAACAAAGTCCATTGGTCAAGTATAAAAAAGTCCCCTGGTCGAGTATAACAAAGTCCCCTGATCGAGTATAACTAAGTCCCCTGGTCGAGTATAGCAAAGTCCCCTTATCGAGTATAACAAAAGCCTCTCATCGAGGTATAACAAAGTCCTCATCGGGTATAACAAAGCCCCTGTTCGAGTATAAGAAAGTCCCTGATCGGGTATAACAAGTCCCTGATCTAGTATAACAAAGGCCCCTCATCAGTATAAGAAAAGGCCCCTCATCGAGTATAAGAAAGGCCCCTCATCGAGTATAACAAAGTCACCTGATCGAGTATAACGAAGCCGCCTAATCGAGTATAACAAAGTCCCGTGGTCGAGTATAACAAAGTCCCCTGCTCGAGTCTAACAAAGTCCCCTTATCGAGTATAACAATTCCCCTTGTCCAGTATTACAAAGACCCCTTATCGAGTATAACAAAGTCCGGTGATCGAGTATAACAAAGGCCCCTGGTCGTCCCTGTAACAAAGTCCCCGATTATAACAAAGTCCCCTGATCGAGTATAAAAAAGTCCCTGGGTATAACAAAGGAGTATAACAAAGTCCCTGATCGAGTATAACCGGCCCCTGGATGAGTATAACAAAGTCCCCTGATCGAGTATAACAAAGTCCCCTGGTTGAGTATAACAAAGTCTTCTGGTCCAGTATAACAAAGTCCCCTGATCGAGTATAACATATCCCCTGATCGAGTATAACAAAGTCTCCTGGCCCAGTATAACAAAGTCCCCAGATTGAGCATAACAAAGTCCCCTGATCGATTATAACAAAGTCCCTGACCGAGTATAACAAACTCCCCTGATCGGGTATAAAAAAGTCCCCTGGTCCAGTATAACAAATTCCCCTGATCGAGTACAAAAAAGTCCCCTGGCCCAGTATAAAAAGGTCCCCATATCGAGCATAAAAAATTTCCCTGATCGAGTATAACAAAGTCCCCTGATCGAGTATAACAAAGCCCCCTGGATAAGTATAACAAAGTCCCCTGATCGAGTAGAACAAAGTCCCCTGGTCGAGTACAAAGTCTTCTGGTCCAGTATAACAAAGTCCCCTGATCGAGTATAACATATCCCCTGATCGAGTATAACAAAGTCTCCTGGCGCAGTATAACAAAGTCCCCAGATCGAGCATAACAAAGTCCCCTTATCGATTATAACAAAGTCCCCTGGTCGAGTATAACAAAGGGCCCTCATTAAGTAAGACAAATTTCCTTGATCGAGAATAACAAAGTCCCCTGATCCTAGTATAACAAAGCCCAGTGGACGAGTATAACAAAGACCCCTGAACCGAGAATAACAAAGTCCCCTGATCGAGTATAACATATCCCTTGATCGAGTATAACAAAGTCCCTGGTGGAGTATAACAAAGTCCCCTGGTCGAGTATAACAAAGTTTTCTAATCGAGTATAACAAAGGCCCCCTCATCGAGTATAACAAAGTCCCCAAATCAAGAATAACAAAGTTCCCTGATCGAATATAACATATCCCCTGATCGAATATACCAAAGTTCTCTGCTCGAGTATAACAAAGTCCCCTGGTCGAGTATAACAAAGCCCCCTCATCGAGTATAAAAAAGGCCCCTAATCGACTATAACAAAGTCCCCTGATTGAGTTTAACAAAGTCCCCTGATCGAGTATAACAAAGTCCTCTGGTTGAGTATAACAAAGTCCGTGATCGAGTATAAAAAAGTCCCCTGATCGCATATAACAAAATCCCCTGGTCGAGTATAAGAGAGTCCCTGATCGAGTATAACAAAGGCCCTTCATTGAGTATAACAAAGTCCATTGGTCAGGTATAAAAAAGTCCCCTGGTCGAGTATATCAAAGTCCCCTCATCGAGTATAACAAAGTCCTCTGGTCGAGTATAAAAAAGTCCCCTGATGGAGTATAACAAAGTCCCCTGCTCGAGTATAACAAAGTCCCCAGATCGAGTATAAAAAAGGCCCCTCGTCGAGTATAACAAAGTCCATTGGTCAAGTATAACAAAGTCCCCTGATCTAGTATAACAAAGGCCCCAGATTGAGTATAACAAAGGCCCCTCATCGAGTATAACAAAGTCCCCTGATCGAGTATAACAAAGCCGCCTAATCGAGTATAAGAAAATCCCCTGGTCGAGTATAACAAAATCCCCTTATCGAGAATAACAAATTCCCCTTATCGGAGTATAACAAAGTCCCCTTATCGAGTATAACAAAGTCCGGTGATCGAGCATAACAAAGGCCCCTGGTCGAGTATAACAAAGTCCCCTGATCGAGTATAACAAAAGTCCCTTGATCGAGTATAACTAAGTCCCCTGGTCGAGTATAACAAAGTTTTCTAATCGAGTATAACAAAGGCCCCTGGTCGAGTATAACAAAGTCCCCTGATCGAGTATAACAAAAGTCCCCTGATCGAGTATAACAAAGTCCCCTGATCGAGTATAAAAAAGTCCCGTGGCCCAGTATAACAAAGTCCCCATATCAAGCGTAACAAAGTCCCCTGATCGATTATAACAAAGTCCCCTGGTCGAGTATAGCAAAGGGCCTGATCGAGAGTAAGACAAAGGCCCTGATTGAGTGTAACAAAGTCTGATCGAGTATAACAAAGCCCTGGATGAGTATAACAAAGTCCCTGATCGAAGGCCTATAACAAAAGTCCCTGGTCGAGTATTACAAAGTCTTCTGGTCAGTATAACAAAAGAATCACCTGATCGAGTATAACATATCCCTGATCGAGTATAACAAAGTCTTCTGGTTGAGTATACCAAAGTCCCCTGATCGAGTATAACATATCCCATAATCGAGTATAACAAAGTCCCTGCCGAATATAACAAAGTCCCCTGATCGAGTATAACAAAAGTCCCCTGATCGAGTATAACAAAGTTCCCTGATCGAGTATAAAAATGTCCCACGGTCCAGTATAAAAAAGTCCCCTGATCGAGTATAAAAAAGTCCCTGGCCCAGTATAACGAAGTCCCCAGATCCCGAGTATATAAAAAGCCCCTGGATGGTATGACAAAATCCTCATCGAGTATAACAAAGTCCCTGGTCGGTATAACAAGTCTTCTGGTCAGTATAAAGTCCTGATCGAGTATAACATATCCTGATGCGGGTATAACAAAGTCTCTGGCGCAGTATAACAAAGTCCCCAGATCGAACTTTGTAAGTCCCTTATCGATTATATCAAAGTCCCCTGGTCGAGTATAACAAAGGGCCCTCATTAAGTAAGACAAAGTTCCTTGATCGAGTATAACAAAGTCCCCTGATCCTAGTATAACAAAGCCCAGTGGACGAGTGTAACAAAGACCCATGAACCGAGTATAACAAAGTCCCCTGATCGAGTAAAACATATCCCTTGATCGAGTATAACAAAGTCCCTGGTGGAGTATAACAAAGTCCCCTGGTCGAGTATAACAAAGTTTTCTAATCGAGTATAACAAAGGCCCCCCTCATCGAGTATAACAAAGTCCCCTAATCAAGAATAACAAAGTTCCCTGATCGAATATAACATATCCCCTGATCGAATATACCAAAGTTCTCTGCTCGAGTATAACAAAGTCCCCTGGTCGAGTATAACAAAGCCCCCTCATCGAGTATAAAAAAGGCTCCTAATCGACTATAACAAAGTCCCCTGATTGAGTTTAACAAAGTCCCCTGATCGAGTATAACAAAGTCCTCTGGTTGAGTATAACAAAGTCCGTGATCGAGTATAAAAAAGTCCCCTGATCGCATATAACAAAGGCCCCTCATTGAGTATAACAAAGTCCATTGGTCAAGTATAAAAAAGTCCCCTGGTCGAGTATAACAAAGTCCCCTCATCGAGTATAACAAAGTCCTATGGTCGAGTATAAAAAAGTCCCCTCATGGAGTATAACAAAGTCCCCTGCTCGAGTATAAAAAAGGCCCCTCGTCGAGTATAACAAAGTCCATTGGTCAAGTATAAGAAAGTCCCCTGATCGAGTATAACAAAGTCCCCTGATCTAGTATAACAAAATCCCCTGATCGAGTATAACAAAGCCGCCTAATCGAGTATTAGAAAATCCCCTGGTCAAGTATACCAAAATCCCCTTATCGAGAATAACAAATTCCCCTTATCGAGAATAACAAAGTCCCCTTATCGAGTATAACAAAGTCCGGTGATCGAGCATAACAAAGGCCCCTGGTCAAGTATAACAAAGTCACCTGATCGAGTATAACAAAAGTCCCTTGATCGAGTATAACAAAGTCCCCTGGTCGAGTATAACAAAGTTTTCTAATCGAGTATAACAATGGCTCCTGGTCGAGTATAACAAAGTCCCCTGATCGAGTATAACAAAGCCCCCTGATTGAGTATAACAAAGTCCCCTGATCGAGTAAAACAAAGTCCTCTGGTTGAGTATAACAAAGTCCCCTGATCGAGTATAACAAAGTCCCCTGATCGTGTATAACAAAGTCCCCTGGTCGAGTACAAGAAAGTCCCCTGAACGAGTATAACATAGGCCCCTCATTGAGTATAACAAAGTCCATTGGTCAATTATAAAAAAGTCCCCTGGTCGAGTATAACAAAGTCCCCAAATCGAGTATAACAAAGGCCCCTCATCGAGTATATCAAAGTCCATAGGTCAAGTATAAAAAAGTCCCCTTGTCGAGTAAAACAAAGTCCCTGATCGAGTATAACAAAGTCCCCTGATCGAGTATATCATATCCCCTGATCGAGTATAACAAATTATCCAGGCCCAGTATCACAAAGTCCCCAGATCGAGCATAACAAAGTCCCCTGATCGATTATAACAAAGTCATCAGACCGAGTATAACAAAGGCCTCTGGTCAAGTATAACAAAGTCCCCTGGTCGAGATTAACAAAGTCCCCTAATCCTAATATAACAAAGCCCCCTGGACGAGTATAACAAAGTCACCTGGTCCAGTATAACAAAGTCCCCAGATCGAGCATAACAATGTCCCGTGATCGATTATAACCAAGTCCTCAGACCGAGTATAACAAAGTCCCCTGATCGAGTATAACAAAGTCGCCTGGTCGAGTATAACAAAGTCCCCTGGTCGAGTATAACAAAGTCCCCTAATTGAGTATAACAAAGTCCCCTGGTCCAACATAACAAAGCCCCCACATCGAGTATAACAAATGCCCCTAATCGAGTATAACAAAGTCCCCTGGTCGATAATAACAAACGTCCCTGATCGAGTATAACAAAGACCCCTCATTGAGTTATAACAAAGTCCATTGGTCAAGTATAAAAAGTCCCCTGGTCGAGTATAACAAAGTCCCCTGATCGAGTATAACAAAGTCCCCTGGTCGAGTATCGCAAATTCCCCTGATCG
Source organism: Homarus americanus (assembly GCF_018991925.1). NCBI lineage: Eukaryota > Metazoa > Arthropoda > Malacostraca > Decapoda > Nephropidae > Homarus > Homarus americanus. The sequence goes on along the minus strand of NW_024725195.1, from coordinate 38,504 downwards.
AGTATAACAAAGCTTCCTCATCGAGTATAACAAAGTCCCCTGATCGAGTATAACAAAGTCCCTCATCGAGTATAACAAAGGCCCCTGATCGAGTCCAAAAAAGTCCCCTCATCGAGTATAACAAAGTCCCCTGATCTAGCATAACAAAGGCCCCTGATCGAGTATAACAAAGGCCCCTGATCGAGTATAACAAAAGGCCCTGATCGGAGTCCAAAAAGTCCTCATCGAGTATAGCAAAAGTCCCTGATCTAGCATAACAAAAGGCCCTGATCAGTATAACAAAGGCCCTCATAGGTATAACAAAGTTCCTGATCGAGTATAACCAAAGCCGCCTAATCGGTATAAAAGAAGAGTCCTCTGGTCGATTATAACAAAAGTCCACTTGTCGAGTATAACAAAGCCCCCCCTCATCGAGTATAACAAAGTCCTCTTGTCAGTATCAAGAATCCGCTGATCGAGTATAACAAAAGTCACTCTGGTCAAAAGTGTAAAAGTCCCCTGGTCGAGTATAACAAAAGCCCCTCATCGAGTATAACAAAGGCCCCTCATCGAGTATAACAAATTCCCTGATTGAGTATAGTGCTCCCTGATCGAGTATAACAAAAGTGCTCTGGTTGATATAACAATTTCCCCTGATTAGTATAAAAAGTCCCTGATCGCGTATAACAAAGTCCTGAGTGGGAATAGAAAGTCCCCTGATCGAGTATAACAAAGGCCCTCATTGAGTATAACAAAGTCCCCTGATCGAGTATAACACAACCCCCTGCTCCGAGTATAACAAAGTCCCCTGATCGAGGTATAACAAAGTCCTCATCGAGTATAACAAAGGCCCCTGATCGAGTCCAAAAAAGGCCCCTCATCGAGTATAACAAAGTCCCCTGATCTAGCATAACAAAGGCCCCTGATCGAGTATAACAAAGGCCCCTGATCGAGTATAACAAAGTTCCCTGATCGAGTATAACAATGCCGCCTAATCGAGTATAACAAAGTCCCCTGGTCGAGTATAACAAAGTCCCCTGTTCGAGTCTAACAAAATCCTCTTATCGAGTATAACAAATTCCCCTTATCGCGTATAACAAAGTCCCATTATCGAGTATAACAAAGTCCGGTGATCCTGTATAACAATGGCCCCTGGTCGAGTATAACAAAGTCCCCTCATCGAGTATAACAAAAGTCCCTTGATCGAGTATAACAAAGTCCCCTGACTGAGTATAACAAAGTCCTCTTGTCGAGTATAACAAAGTCCCCTGATCGAGTATAACAAAGTCCTCTGGTCGAGTATAACAAAGTCCCCTGGTCGAGTATAACAAAGCCCCCTCATCGAGTATAACAAAGTCCTCTTGTCGAGTATAACAAAGTCCGCTGATCGAGTATAACAAAGTCCTCTGGTCGAGTATAACAAAGTCCCCTGGTCGAGTATAACAAAGCCCTCTCATCGAGTATAACAAAGGCCCCTCATCGAGTATAACAAAGTCCCCTGGTCGAGTATAAGAAAGTCCACTGATCGAGTATAACAAAGGCCCCTCATTGAGTATAACAAAGTCCATTGGTCAAGTATAAAAAAGTCCCCTGGTCGAGTATAACAAAGTCCCCATATCGAGTATAACAAATGCACCTCATCGAATATAACAAAGTCCATTGGTCAAGTATAAAAAAGTCCCCTTGTCGAGTATAACAAAGTACCTGATCGAGTATAACCAAGTCCCCGGATCGAGTATAACAATGCCCCCTCATCGAGTATAACAAAGTCCCTGATCGAGTATAACAAAGTCCCCTGAACCTAGTATAACAAAGCCCACTGGACGAGTATAACAAAGACCCCTGAACCGAGTATAACAAAGTCCCCTGATCGAGTATAACATATCCCCTGATCGAGTATAACAAAGTCCCTGGTGGAGTATAACAAAGTCCCCTGGTCGAGTATAACAAAGTTTTCTAATCGAGTATAACAAAGGGCCCTGGTCGAGTATAACAAAGTCCTCTCATCGAGTATAACAAAGTCCCCTAATCAAGTATAACAAAGTTCCCTCATCGAATATAACATATCCCCTGATCGAATATACCAAAGTCCTCTGCTCGAGTATAACAAAGTCCCCTGGTCGAGTATAACAAAGCCCCCTCATCGAGTATAACAAAGGCCCCTAATCGAGTATAACAAAGTCCCCTGATTGAGTTTAACAAAGTCCCCTGATCGAGTATAACAAAGTTCTCTGGTTGAGTATAACAAAGTCCCTGATCGAGCATAAAAAAGTCCCCTGATCGCTTATAACAACGTCCCCTGGTCGATTATAACAAAGTCCCTCATCGAGTATAACAAAGGCCCCTCATTGAGTATAACAAAGTCCATTGGTCAAGTATAAAAAAGTCCCCTGGTCGAGTATAACAAAGTCCCCTGATCGAGTATAACAAAGTCCTCTGGTCGAGTATAATAAAGTCCCCTGATGGAGTATAACACAGTCCCCTGCTCGAGTATATCAAAGTCCCCAGATCGAGTATAACAAAGTCCCTTGATCGAGTATAACAAAGTCCTCTGGTCGAGTATAACAAAGTCCCCTGATCGAGTATAACAAAATCCCTTGATCTAGTATAACAAAGGCTCCAGATCGAGTATAACAAAGGCCCCTCATCGAGTATAACAAAGTCCCCAGAACGAGTATAACAAAGCCGCCTAATCGAGTATAACAAAGTCCCCTGGTCGAGTATAACAAAGTCCCCTTATCGAATATAACAAATTCCCCTTATCGAGTATAACAAAGTCCCCTTATCGAGTATAAGAAAGTCCGATGATCGAGTATAACAAAGGCCCCTGGTCGAGTATAACAAAGTCTCCTGATCGAGTATAACAAAAGTCCCTTGATCGGGTATAACAAAGTCCCCTGGTCGAGTATAACAAAGTTTTCTAATCGAGTATAACAAAGGCCCCTGGTCGAGTATAACAAAGTCCCCTGATCGAGTATAACAAAGCCCCCTCATTGAGTATATCAAAGGCCCCTCATCGAGTATAACAAAGGCCCCTCATCGAGTATAACAAAAGAACCCTGATCGAGTATAACAAAGTCCCCTAATCGAGTATAACAAAGCCCCCTGGACGAGTATAACACAGTCCCCTCATCGAGTATAACAAAGCCCCTGATCGAGTATGACAAAGTCCCCTGATCGAGTAAAACATATCCCCTCATCGTGTATAACAAGGTCTCCTGGCCCTGTATAACAAAGCCCCAAAGCGAGCATAACAAAATTCCCTGATCGATTATAACATAGTCCCTGACCGAGGATAACAAAGGCCTCTGGTCGAGTATAAAAAAATCCCCTAGTCGAGTATAACAAAGTCCCCTGCTTGAGAATAACAAAGTCCCCTGATACTAGTATAACAAAGTCCCCTGACCGAGTATAAAAAAGTCACAACTGGCCCAGTATAACAAAGTCCCCATATCGAGCATAACAAAGTCCCCTGATCGATTAAAACAAAGTCCCCTGGTCGAGTATAGCAAAGGGCCTTGATCGAGTAAGACAAAGTCCCCTGATCGAGTATAACAAAGCCCCCTGGACGAGTATAACAAAGTCCCCTGACAGAATATAACAAAGGCCTCTGGTCGAGTATAACAAAGTCCCCTGGTCGAGAATAACAAACTCCCCTGATCCTAGTATAACAAAGCCCCCTGGACGAATAAAACAAAGTCCCCTGATCGATTATAACAAAGTCCACTGATCGAGTACAACAAAGTCCCCTGGTCCAGTATAACAAAATCCCCTAATCGAGTATAACATATCCCCTGATCGAGTATAACAACGTTTCCTGGCCCAGTATAACAAAGTCCCCATAACGAGCATAACAAAGTCCCTGATCGATTACAACAAAGTCCCCTGGTCGAGTATATCAAAGGGCCCTGATCGAGTAAGACAAAGTCCCCTAATCGAGTATAACAAATTCCCCTGATCCTAGTATAAGAAAGCCCACTAGACGAGTATAACAAAGTCCCCTGAACCGAGTATAACAAAGTCCCCTGATCGAGTATGACATATCACCTGATCGAGTATAACAAAGTCCCTGGTGGACTATAAAAAGTCCCCTGGTCGAGTATAACAAAGTTTTCTAGTCGAGTATAACAAAGACCCCTGGTCAAGTATAACAAAGGCCCATCATCGAGTATAACAAAATCCATTGGTCAAGTATGAAAAAGTCCCCAGGTCGAGTATAACAAAGTCCCCTGATCGGGTATAACAAAAGTCCCTTGATCGGGTATAACAAAGTCCCCTGGTCGAGTATAACAAAGTTTTCTAATCGAGTATAACAAAGGCCCCTGGTCGAGAGTATAACAAAGTCCCCTGATCAGGTATAACAAAAGCCCCCTCATCGAGTATAACAAAAGGCCCTCATCGAGTGTAACAAAAATCCCTCATTGAGTATAACAAGTCCTCATCATGAGTATAACAAAGTCCTCTGGTTGAGTATATAACAAAGTCCCTGATCGAGTATAACAAAGTCCCCTGATCGCGTATAACAAAGTACCCTGGTCAAGTATAACAAAAGTCCCCTGATCGAGAGTATAACAAAGGCCCCTCATCAGGTATAACAAAGTCCATTGGTCAAGTATAAAAAGTCCCTTGTCGAGTATAACAAAGTCCTTGATCGAGAGTATAACCAAGAATCCCCTGATCCGAGTATAACAAAAGCCCTGGGCCCGAGTATAACAAAGTCCTGATCATGTATAACAAAGTCCCTGGTCGAGAATAACAAGATCCATTGATCAAGGGGTATAACAAAAGCCCCTGGACAGGTATAACAAAGGCCCCTCATCGAGTATAACAAAGTCCCATGATCGAGTATAAAAAAGCCTCCTGATCGAATATAACAAAGGCACCTGAACGAGTATAACAAAGGCCCCTGATCGAGTATAACAGGGTTCCCTGATCGAGTATATCAAAGCCCCCTAATTGAGTATAACAAAGTTCCCCTTATCGAGAATAACAATGTCCCCTGATCGAGTATAACAAAGCCCCTTGATCAAGTATAACAAAGGCCCCTGATCGAGTATAACAAAGTCCCCTGGTCGAGTATAACAAAGTCCCCTGATCGAGTATAACAAAGGCCCCCTTATCGAGAATAACTAAGTCCCCTGATCGAGTATAACAAACTCCCCTGATCCTAGTATAACAAAGCCCCCTGGACGAGTATAACAAAGTCCCCTGATCGATTATAACAAAGTCCACTGATCGAGTATAACAAAGTCCCCTGGTCCAGTATAACAAAATCCCCTAATCGAGTATAACAACGTCTCCTGGCCCAGTATAACAAAGTCCCCATAACGAGCATCACAAAGTCCCCTGATCGATTACAACAAAGTCCCCTGGTCGAGTATATCAAAGGGCCCTGATCGAGTAAGACAAAGTCCCCTGATCGAGTATAACAAAGTCCCCTGATCCTAGTATAACAAAGCCCACTAGACGAGTATAACAAAGTCCCCTGAACCGAGTATAACAAAGTCCCCTGATCGAGTATGACATATCACCTGATCGAGTATTTTAAAGTCCCTGATGGAGTATAAAAAGTCCCCTGGTCGAGTATAACAAAGTTTTCTAGTCGAATATAACAAAGACCCCTGGTCAAGTATAACAAAGGCCCATCATCGAATATAACAAAATCCATTGGTCAAGAATAAAAAAGTCCCCTGGTCGAGTATAACAAAGTCCCCTGATCGGGTATAACAAAAGTCCCTTGATCGGGTATAACAAATTCCCTTGGTCGAGTATAACAAAGTGTTCTAATCGAGTATAACAAAGGCCCCTGGTCGAGTATAACAAAGTCCCCTGATCGAGTATAACAAAGCCCCCTCATCGAGTATAACAAAGGCCCCTCATCGAGTATAACAAAGTCCCCTCATTGATTATAACAAAGTCCCCTGATCGAGTATAACAAAGTCCTCTGGTTGAGTATAAAAAAGTCCCCTGATCGAGTATAACAAAGTCCCCTGATCGCGTATAACAAAGTCCCCTGGTCGAGTATAAGTAAGTCCCCTGATCCAGTATAACAAAGGCCCCTCATTGAGTATAACAAAGTCCATTGGTCAATAAAAAAAAGTCCACTGGTCGTGTATAACAAAGTCCCCAGATCGAGTATAACAAAGGCCCCTCATCGAATATAACAAAGTCCATTGGTCAAGTATAAAAATGTCCCCTTGTCGAGTATAACAAAGTCCCTGATCGAGTATAACAAAGTCCCCTGATCGAGTATAACAAAGCTACCTGGACGAGTATAACAAAGTCCCCTGATCGAGTATAACAAAGTCCCCTGGTCGAGAATAACAAAGTCCCCTGATCAAAGAATAAGAAAGCCCCCTGGACGAGTATAACAAAGTCCCCTCATCGAGTATAGCAAAGTCCCCTGATCGAGTATAACAAAGTCCCCTGGTCCAGAATAACAAAGTCCCCTGATCGAGTATAACAACGTCTCCTGGCTCAGTTTAAGAAAGTCCCCTGGTCGAGAATAACAAAGTCCCCTGATCAAAGTATAACAAAGCCCCATGGACGAGTATAACAAAGAATCCCTGATCCCGAGTGTAACAAAAGTCCCTGATCCGAGTATTACAAAGTCCCTGGTCATGATGTAGCAGAGTACCTGATCCAGGTATAACCAAGGGCCGCTGATCGTGTATAACAAAGGCCCCTGATCAGATATAACAAAGTCCCTTGATCGAGTATAACCAAAGCCCCCCTCATCGGGGTGAAACAGAAGATACAATTCCGGTATAACAAATTTCCCTGATCGAGTATAGCAAAGCCCCCTGATCGAATATAACAAAAGTCCCCTGATCGAGTATAACAAAGTAGCCTGATCCGAGTATAACAAAGGCCCCTCATCAGGTTTAACAAGGCCCTTGATCGAGTATAACAAGTCTGGTCGATTATAACAAAGGCCCTCATCGAGGTTAACAAAGGCCCCTGATCGAGTATAACAAAGCCCCCTCATCGAATATAACAAAAGCGCCTGAACGAGTATAACAAAGGCCCCTGGTCTAATATAACAAAGTTCCCTGATCGAGTATAACAAAGCCCCCTAATTGAGTATAACAAAGTCCCCCTTATCGAGAATAACAATGTCCCCTGATCGAATATAACAAAGCCTCCTGATCAAGTATAACAAAGGCCCCTGATCGAGTATAACACAGTCCCCTGGTCGAGTATAACAAAGTCACCTGAACAAGTATAACAAAGGCCCCAGATCGAGTATAACAAAGGACCCTAAAAGTCTATAACAATGCCCCCTGATCGAGTATAACAAAGCCCGCTCATCGAGTATAACAAAGTCCCCTGATCGAGGATAACAAAGTCCTTGATCGAGTATGACAAAGTCCCCTGATCGAGTATAACAAATTCTCCTGATCGAGTATAACAAAGTCCCCTGATCGAGTATAACAAAGTCCCCTGATCGAGTACAACAAAGTTCCCTCATCGAGTATAACAAAGGCCCCTGATCTAGCATAACAAAGTCCCCTGGTCGAGTATAACAAAGTCCCCTGATCAAGTATAACAAAGGCCCTAGATCGAGTATAACAAAGTCCCCTGGTCGAGTATAACAAAGTCCCCTGAACTAGTATAACCAAGGCCCCTGATCGAGTATAACAAATAACCCTAAAAGTCTATAACAATGCCCCCTGATCGAGTATAACAAAGCCCGCTCATCGAGTATAACAAAGTCCCCTCATCGAGGATAACAAAGTCCTTGATCGAGTATAACAAAATCCCCTGATCAAGTATAACAAATTCTTCTGATCGAGTATAACAAAGTCCCCTGATCGAGTATAACAAAGGCCTCTGATCGAGTATAACAAAGGCCCCTCATCGAGTATAACAAAGTCCCCTGATCGAGTATAAGAAAGTCCCCTGATCGAGTATAACAAAGTCCCCTGATCGAGTAAAACAAAGTCCCCTGACCGAGTATGACAAAGTTCCCTGATAGAGTATAACAAAGCCCCCTTATCGAGTATAACAAAGTCCCCTGATCGAGCATAACAAAGTCCCCTGATCGAGTATAACAAAGGCCCCTCATCGAGTTTAACAAAGGCCCCTGATCGAGTATAACAAAGTCTCCTGGTCGAGTATAACAAAATCCCGTGGTCGAGTATAACAAAGTCCCCTGATCGAGTAAAACAATGGCCCCTGATCGAGTATAACAAAGTTCCCTGATCGAGTATAACAAAGTCCCGTGATCGAGTATAACAAAGTCCCCTGATCGAGTATAACAAAGTCCCCTATCGAGTACAAAGGCCACTCATCGAGTTTAACAAAGGCCCCTGATCGAGTATAACAAAGTCCCCTGGTCGAGTAAAACAAAGACGCCTGAACGAGTATAACAAAGGCCAATGATCGAGTATAACAAAGTTCCCTATTCGAGTATAACAAAGCCCTCAGATCGAGTATAACAAAGCCTCCCTTATCTTGAATAACAAAGTCCCCTGATCGAGTATAACAAAGCCCCCTGATAAAGTATAACAAAGCCCCCTGATCGAGTATAACAAAGACCCCCTTATCGAAAAAAACAAAGTCCCCTGATCGAGTATAACAAAGCCCCCTCATCAAGTATAACAAGGGCCCCTAATCGAGTATAACAAAGTCCCCTGGTCGAGTATAACAACGTCCCATGATCGAGTATAACAAAGGCCCCTGATCGAGTATAACAAAGTTCCCTGATCGAGTATAACAAAGCCCCCCTTATCGAGATTAACAAAGTCCCCTGATCAAGTATAACAAAGCCCCCTGATCAAGTATAACAAAGGCTCCAAATCGAGTATAACAAAGTTCCCTGATCGAGTATAACAAAGTCCCCCTTATCGAGATTAACAAAGTCCCCTGATCAAGTATAACAAAGCCCCCTGATCAAGTATAACAAAGGCTCCAAATCGAGTATAACAAAGCCCCTCATCAAGTATAACAAAGCACCCCTGATCGAGTATATCAAAGTCCCTGGTCGAGTATATAAACGAAAGTCCCATGATCGAGTATAACAAAGGCCCCTGATCGAGTATAACAAAGTTCCTGATCGAGTATAAGAGCCCCCTGATCGAGTATAACAAAGTCCCCTTATCGAGAATAATAAAGTCCCCCTGATCAAGTATAACAAAGCCCCCTGATCAAGTATAACAAAGGCTCCAAATCGAGTATAACAAAGTTCCAGGTCGAGTATAACAAAGTCCCCTGATCGAGTATAACAAAGGCCCCTGATCGATTATAACAAAGGCCCCTGATCGAGTATAACAAAGTCCCTTGATCGAGTATAACAAAGCCCCCTCATCGAGTAAAACAAAGTCCCCTGATCCAGTATAATAAAGTTCTCTAATCGAGTATAACGAAGGCCTCTAATCGAGTATAACAAAGGCCCCTCATCGAGTATAACAAAGTCCCCTAATCGAGTATAACAAAGTCCCCTGATCGAGTATAACAAAGTCCCCTGATCGAGTATAACAAAGTCCCCTTGATCGAGTATAACAAAGCCCCTGATCGAGAGTAACAAAGTCCTTTGATCGGAGACAACAGTTCCCTGATCGAGTATATAACAAAGCCCCCTTGATCGAGTATATAACAAAGTCCCCTGATCGGAGACAAACAAAGTCCCCTGATCGAGGCGAACAGCCCCTCATCGAGTTTAACAAAGGCCCTCATCGAGTATAACAAAGTCCCCTGATCGAGTATAACAAAGTCCCCTGAACGATTATAACAAAAGTCCCTGATCGAGTATAAAAAAGTTCCCTGATCGAGTATAACAAAGCCCCCTGATCGAGTATAACAAAGTCCCCTGATCGAGTATAACAAAGTCCCCTGATCGAGTATAACAAAGGCCCCTCATCGAGTTTAACAAAGGCCCCTGATCGAGTATAACAACATCCCCTGGTCGAGTTTAACAAAGACGCCTGAACGAGTATAACAAAGGCCAATGATCGAGTATAACAAAGTTCCCTGATCGAGTATAACAAAGCCCCCTTATCGAGTATAACAAAGCCCCCTTATCTTGAATAACAAAGTCCCCTGATCGAGTATAACAAAGCCCCCTGATCAAGTATAACAAAGCCCCTTGATTGAGTATTACAAAGACCCCCTTATCGAAAAAAACAAAGTCCCCTAATCGAGTATAACAAAGCCCTCTGATCAAGTATAACAAAGGCCCCTGATCGAGTATAACAAAGTCCCCTTGTCGAGTAAAACAAAGTTCCATGATCGAGTATAACAAAGGCCCCTGATCGAGTATAACAAAGTTCCCTGATCGAGTATAACAAAGCCCCTGATCGAGTATAACAAAGTCCCCTGGTCGAGTATAACAAAGTCCCATGATCGAGTATAACAAAGGCCCCTGATCGAGTATAACAAAGTTCCCTGATCGAGTATAACAAAGCCCCCTGATCGAGTATAACAAAGTCCCCCTTATCGAGAATAACAAAGTCCCCTGATCAAGTATAACAAAGCCCCCTGATCAAGTATAACAAAGGCTCCAAATCGAGTATAGCAAAGTTCCAGGTCGAGTATAACAAAGTCCCCTGATCGAGTATAACAAAGGCCCCTGATCGAGTATTACAAAGGTCTCTGATCGAGTATAACAAAGTCCCTTGATCGAGTATAACAAAGCCCCCTCATTCAGTAAAACAAAGTCCCCTGATCCAGTATAATAAAGTTCCCTGATCGAGTATAACAAAGCCCGCTCATCGAATATATCAAAGTCCCCTGATTGAGTATAACAAAGTCGCCTGATCGAGATATATCAAAGGCCCCTCATCGAGTTTAACAAAGGCCCCTGATCGAGTATAACAAAGTCCCCTGGTCGATTATAACAAAGGGCCCTAATCGAGTTTAACAAAGGACCCTCATCGAGTATAACAAAGTCCCCTGGTCGAGTATAACAAACTCCCCTGGTCGAGTATAACAAAGTCCCCTGATCGAGTATAACAAAGTCCCCTGATCGAGTATAACAAAGTCTCCTGATCGAGTATAACAAAGCCCCTGATCGAGTATAACAAACGCCTCTGATCGAGTATAACAAAGGCCCCTCATCGAGTATAACAAAGTTCCCTGATCGAGGTAAACAAAGGCCCCTCATCGAGTATAACAAAGTCCCCTGGTCGAGTATAACAAAGTCGCCTGAACGAGTATAACAAAGGCCCCTGATCGAGTATAACAAAGTTCCCTGATCGAGTATAACAAAGCCCCCTGATCGAGTATAACAAAGACCCCCTTATCGAGAATAACAAAAGTCCCCTGATAAGTATAACAAAGTCCCTGATGCATTATAACAAAGCCCCCTGATCGAGTATAACAAAGACCCCCTTATCGAGAATAACAAAGTCCCCTGATCAAGTATAACAAAGCCCCCTGATCAAGTATAACAAAGGCCCCTGATCGAGTATAACAAAGTCCCCTGGTCGAGTATAACAAAGTCCCCTGATCGAGTATAACAAAGGCCCTTGATCGAGTATAACAAAGTCCCATGATCGATTATAAAAAGTCCCTCATCGAATATAACAAAGTCTCTAATCGAAAGTATAACAAAGCCCTGATCGAGTATAATAAAGACCCCTTATCTTGAATAACAAAGTCCCCTGATAGAGTATAACAAAGCCCCCTAATCAAGTATAACAAAGCCCCCTCATCGAGTATAACATAGACCCCCTTATCGAGAATAACAAAGTCCCCTGATCGAGTCTAACAAAGCCCTCTGATCAAGTAGAACAAAGTCCCCTGAACGATTATTACAAAGGCCCCTGATCGAGTATAACAAAGTTCCCTGATCGAGTATAACAAAGCCCCCTGATCGAGAATAACATAGTCCCCTGATCGAGTATAACAAAGTCCCCTGATCGAGTATAACAAAGGTCCCTGATCGAGTATAACAAAGGCCCCTGATCGAGTATAACAAAGTCCCCTGGTCGAGTATAACAAAGTCGGCTGAACGAGTATAACAAAGGCCCCTGATCGAGTATAACAAAGTTTCCTAATCGAGTATAACAAAGCCCCCTGATCGAGTATAACAAAGACCCCCTTATCGAGAATAACAAAGTCACCTGATCGAGTATAACAAAGCCCCCTTATCAAGTATAACAAAGACCCTGATCGAGTATGACAAAGACCCCCTTATCGAGAATAACAAAGTCCCCTGATCAAGTATATCAAAGCCCCCTGATCAAGTATAACAAAGGCCCATGATCGAGTATAACACAGTCCCCTGGTCGAGTATAACAAAGTCCCCTGATCGAGTATAACAAAGGCCCCTGATCGAGTATAACAAAGTCCCATGATCGAGTACAAAAAAGTCCCCTCATCGAATATAACAAAGCCCCCTGATCGAGTATAACAAAGCCCCCCTTATCTTGAATAACAAAGTCCCCTGATCGAGTATAACAAAGCCCCCTGATCAAGTAACAAAAGCCCCCTGATCGAGTATAACAAAGACCCCCTTATCGAGAATAACAAAGTCCCCTGATCGAGTATAACAAAGCCCCCTGATCAAGTAGAACAAAGGCCCCTGATCGAGTATAACAAAGTCTCCTGGTTGAGTATATCAAAGTCCCTTGATCGAGTATAACAAAGTTCCCTGATCGAGTTTAACAAAGCCCCCTGATCGAGTATAACAAAGTCGCCTGATCGAGTATAACAAAGTCCCCTGATCGAGTATAACAAAAGGCCCTGATCGAGTTTAACAAAGGCCCCTGATCGAGTATAACAAAGTCCCCTGGTCGAGTATAACAAAGACGCCTGAACGAGTATAACAAAGGCCCCTGATCGAGTATAACAAAGTTCCCTGATCGAGTATAACAAAGCCCCCTGATCGAGTATAACAAAGCCCCCCTTATCTTGAATAACAAAGTCCCCTGATCGAGTATAACAAAGTCGCCTGATCGAGTATAACAAAGGCCCCTGATCGAGTATAACAAAGTCCCATGATCGACTATAAAAAAGACCCCTGATCGAGTATAACAAAGCCCCCCTTATCTTGAATAACAAAGTTACCTGATCGAGTATAACAAAGCCCCCTAATCAAGTATAACAAAGCCCCCTGATCGAATATAACAAAGACCCCCTTATCGAGAATAACAAAGTCCCCTGATCGAGTATAACTAAGCCCCCTGATCAAGTATAACAAAGGCCCCTGATCGAGTATAACAAAGTCCCCTGGTCGAGAATAACAAAGTCCCCTGATCGAGAATAACAAAGGCCCCTGATCGAGTATAACAAAGTTCCCTGATCGAGTATAACAAAGCCCCCTCATCGAGTATAACAAAGTCCCCCTTATCGAGAATAACAAAGTCCCCTGATCGAGTATAACAAAGCCCCCTGATCAAGTATAACAAAGGCTCCAAATCGAGTATAACAAAGTCCCAGGTCGAGTATAACAAAGTCCCCTGATCGAGTATAACAAAGGCCCCTGATCGAGTATAACAAAGGCCCCTGATCGAGTATAACAAAGTCACCTGATCGAGTATAACAAAGCCCCCTCATCGAGTAAAACAAAGTCCCCTGATCCAGTATAACAATGTCCCCTCACCGAGTATAATAAAGTTCCCTGATCGAGGATAACAAAGCCCCCTCATAGAGTTTAACAAAGTCCTCTGATCAATTATAACAAAGTCCCCTGATCGGGTATAACAAAGGCCCCTGATCGAGTATAACAAAGGCCCCTCATCGAGTATAACAAAGTCCCATGATCGAGTATAAAAAAGTCCCCTCATCGAATATAACAAAGTCCCCTGATCGAGTATAACAAATTCCCCTGATCGAGTAGAACAAAGTCCCCTCATCGAGTATAACAAAGGCCCCTCATCGAGTATAACAAAGTCCCATGATCGAGAATAACAAAGTCCCTCATCGCAAATAACAAAGTCCCCTGATCGAGTATAACAAAGTCCCCTGATCGAGTATAACAAGGTCCCCTGTTCGAGTATAACATAGTCCCCTGAACGATTATAACAAAGGCCCCTGATCGAGTATAACAAAGCCCCCTGATCGAATATAACAAAAGCGCCTGAACGAGTATAACAAAGGCCCCTGATCGAGTATAACAAAGTTCCCTGATCGAGTATAACAAAGTCCCCTAATTGAGTATAACAAAGTCCCCCTTATCGAGAATAACAATGTCCCCTGATCGAGTATAACAAAGCCCCCTGATCAAGTATAACAAAGGCCCCTCATCGAGTATAACAAAGTCCCCTGGTCGAGTATAACAAAGTCCCCTAATCGAGTTTAACAAAGGCCCATGATCGAGAATAACAAAATTTCCCTGATCGAGTATAACAAAGCCCCCTCATCGAGTATAACAAAGTCCCCCTTATCGAGAATAACTAAGTTCCCTGATCGAGTATAACAAAGCCCCCTGATCAAATATAACTAAGGCTGCAGATCGAGTATAACAAAGTCCCCTGGTCGAGTATAACAAAGCCCCCTGATCAAGTATAACAAAGTCCCCTGATCGAGTATGACAAAGTCCCCTGGTCGACTATAACAAAGTCCCCTGATCAAGTATAACAAAGGCCCTAGATCGAGTATAAGAAAGTTCCCTTTTCGAGTATAACAAAGTCCCCCGAACGAGTATAACAAAGGCCCCTGCTCGAGTATAACAAAGGACCCTAAAAGTCTATAACAATGTCCCCTGATCGAGAATAACAAAGCCCGCTCATCGAGTATAACAAAGGCCCCTGATAGAGTATAACAAAGTTCCTTGATCGAGTATAACAAAGGCCCTTGATCAAGTATAACAAAGGAACCAGATCGAGTATAACAAAGTCCCCTGATCGAGTATAACAAATTCCCTGATCGAGTATAACAAAGGCCCCTGACCAAGTATAACAAAGGCCCCAGATCGAGTATAACAAAGGCCCCTGGTCGAGTATAACAAAGTCCCCTGAACGATTATAACAAAGGCCCCTGAACGAGTATAACAAAGTCCCCTGGTCGAGTATAACAAAGGCCCCTTATCGAGTTTAACAAAGGCCGCTGATCGAGTATAACAAAGTCCCCTGGTAGAATTATAAGAAACTCCCCTGATCGAGTATAACAGAGTCCCCTGATCGAGTATAACAAAGTCCCCTGATCGAGTATATAACAAAGGCCCTCATCGAGAGATTAACAAAGGCCCCAGATCGAGTATAACAAAGCCCCTGATCGAGTATAACAAAGTCGCCTGATCGCGTATAACAAAGTCCCCTGATCGAGTATAACAAAGGGCCCTGATCGAGTTTAACAAAGGCCCCTGATCGAGTATAAGAAAGTCCATTGGTCGAGTATAACAAAGACGCCTGAACGAGTATAACAAATGCCCCTGATCGAGTATAACAAAGTTCCCTGATCAAGTATAACAAAGCCCCCTGTTCGAGTATAACAAAGCCCCCCTTATCTTGAATAACAAAGTCCCCTGGTCGAGTATAACAAAGCCCCCTGATCAAGTATAACAAAGGCCCTGATCGAGTATAACAAAGTCCCCTGATCGAGTATAACAAAGGCCCATGATCGAGTATAACAAAATTTCCCTGATCGAGTATAACAAAGCCCCCTAATCAAGTATAACAAAGGCCCCTGATCGAGTATAACAAAGTCCTCTCATCGAGTATAACAAAGGCCCCTCATCGAGTATAACAAAGTCCCATGATCGAGAATAACAAATTCCCTCATCGAATATAACAAAGTCCCCTGATCGAGTATAACAAAGTCCCCTGATGGAGTATAACTAAGTCCCCTAAACAATTATAACAAAGGCCTCTGATCGAGTATAACAAAGTTCCCTGATCGAGTTTAACAAAGCCCCCTGATCGAGTATAACAAAGTCGCCTAATCGAGTATAACAAAGTCCCCTGATCGAGTATAACAAAGGGCCCTCATCGAGTTTAACAAAGGCCCCTGATCGAGTATAACAAAGTCCCCTGGTCGAGTATAACAAAGACGCCTCAACGAGTATAACAAAGGCCCCTGATCGAGTATAACAAAGTTCCCTAATCGAGTATAACAAAGCCCACTGATCGAGTATAACAAAGCCCCCCTTATCTTGAATAACAAAGTCCCCTGATCGAGTATAACAAAGCCCTCTAATCAAGTATAACAAAGGCCCCTGATCGAGTATAACAAAGTCCCCTCATCGAGTATAACAAAGGCGCATGATCGAGTATAACAAAATTTCCCTGATCGAGTATAACAAAGCCCCCTCATCGAGTATAACAAAGTCCCCCTTATCGAGAATAACTAAGTCCCCTGATCGAGTATAACAAAGCCCCCTGATCAAGTATAACAAAGGCTCCAGATCGAGTATAACAAAGTCCCCTGGTCGAGTATAACAAAGCCCCCTGATCAAGTATAACAAAGTCCCCTGATCGAGTATGACAAAGTCCCCTGGTCGACTATTACAAAGTCCCATGATCAGGTATAACAAAGGCCCTAGATCGAGTATATGAAAGTCCCCTTTTGGAGTATAACAAAGTCCCCTGAACGAGTATAACAAAGGCCCCTGCTCGAGTATAACAAAGTTCCTGTTCGAGTATAACAAAGACTAATAAAGTATAACAAAGACCCCATTATCAAGAATAACAAAGGTCACCTGATCGAGTATAACAAGGCCCCTGGTCAAGTATAACAACCCCTCATCGGGTATAACAAAGTCCCCTTATCGAGAATAACAAGGTCCCTGATCCCGGGTATAACAAAGCCCCCTGATCAAGTATAACAAAGGCTCCAAATCGAGTATAACAAAGTCCAAGGTCGAGTATAACAAAGTCCCCTGATCGAGTATAACAAAGGCCCCTGATCGAGTATAACAAAGGCCCCTGATCGAGTATAACAAAGTCCCCTGATTGAGTATAACAAAGCCCCCTCATCGAGTAAAACAATGTCCCCTGATCCAGTATAACAAAGTCCCCTCACCGAGTATAATAAAGTTCCCTGATCGAGGATAACAAAGCCCCCTCATAGAGTATAACAAAGTCCTCTGATCGATTATAACAAAGTCCCCTGATCGGGTATAACAAAGGCCCCTCATCGAGTATAACAAAGGCCCTTCATCAAGTATAACAAAGTCCCATGATCGAGTATAAAAAAGTCTCCTCATCGAATATAACAAAGTCCCCTGATCGAGTATAACAAATTCCCCTGATCGAGTAGAACAAAGTCCCCTCATCGAGTATAACAAAGTCCCATGATCGAGAATAACAAATTCCCTCATCGAATATAACAAATTCCCCTGATCGAGTATAACAAAGTCCCCTAATCGAGTATAACAAAGCCACTGATCGAATATAACAAAAGCGCCTTAACGAGTATAACAAAGGCCCCTGATCGAGTATAACAAAGTCCCCTAATCGGGTATAACAAAGGCCCCTGATCGAGAATAACAAAGGCCCCTCATCGAGTATAACAAAGTCCCATGATCGAGTATAAAAAAGTCCCCTCATCGAATATAACAAAGTCCCCTCATCGAGTATAACAAATTCCCCTGATCGAGTATAACAAAGTCCCCTCATCGAGTATAACAAAGGCCCCTCATCGAGTATAACAAAGGCCCCTCATCGAGTATAACAAAGTCCCATGATCGAGAATAACAAATTCCCTCGTCGAATATGACAAAGTCCCCTCATCGAGTATAACAAAGTCCCTGATGCGAGGTATAATAAGTCCCTAAACGATTTAACAAAGTCCCCTGATCGAGTATAACTAAGTCCCCTGAACGATTATAACAAAGGCCTCTGATCGAGTATAACAAAATTCCCTGATCGAGTTTAACAAAGCCCCCTGATCGAGTATAACAAAGGGCCCTGATGGAGTTTAACAAAGGCCCTTGATCGAGTATAACAAAGTCCCCTGGTCGAGTATAACAAAGACGCCTGAACGAGTATAACAAAGGACCCTGATCGAGTATAACAAAGTTCCCTGAGCGAGTATAACAAAGCCCCCTCATCGAGTATAGCAAAGCCCCGTGATCGAGTATAACAAAGCCCCCCTTATCTTGAATAACAAAGTCCCCTGATCGAGTATAACAAAGCCCCCTAATGAAGTATAACAAAGGCCCCTGATCGAGTGTAACAAAGTCCCCTGATCGAGTATAACAAAGGCCTATGATCGAGTATAACAAAATTTCCTTGATCGAGTATAACAAAGCCCCCTCATCGAGTATAACAAAGTCCCCCTTATCGAGAATAACTAAGTCCCCTGATCGAGTATAACAAAGCCCCCTGATCAAGTATAACAAAGGCTCCAGATCGAGTATAACAAAGTCCCCTGGTCGAGTATAAAAAAGTCCCCTGAACGATTATAACAAAGGCCCCTGATCGAGTATAACAAATTCTCCTGATCGAGTATAACAAAGCCCCCTGATCGAGTATAACAAACGCCTTAGATCGAGTATAACAAAGGCCCCTCATCGAGGATAACAAAGTTCCCTGATCGAGTATAACAAAGCCCGCTAATTGAGTAAAACAAAGTCCCCCTTATCGAGAATAACAATGTCCCCTGATCGAGTATAACAAAGCCCCCTGATCAAGTATAACAAAGGCCCCAAAACGAGTATAACAAGGTCCCCTGGTCGTGTATAACAAAGTCCCCTAATCGAGTATAACAAAGGCCCATGATCGAGTATAACAAAATTTCCCTGATCGAGTATAACAAAGCGCTCTCATCGAGTATAACGAAGTCCCCCTTATCGAGAATAACTAAGTCCCCTGATCGAGTATAACAAAACCCCTGATCAAGTATAACAAAGGCTCCAGATCGAGTATAACAAAGTCCACTGGTCGAGTATAACAAAGTCCCCTGAACGATTATGACAAAGGCCCCTGATCGAGTATAACAAAGTTCCCTGATCGAGTATATCAAAGCCGCCTGATCGAGTATAACAAAGACCCACTTATCGAGAATAACAAAGTCCCCTGATCGAGTATAACAAAGCCCCTTGATCAAGTATAACAAAGGCCCCTGATCGAGGTATAACAAAGTCCCCTGGTCGAGTATAACAAAGTCCCCTAATCGAGTATAACAAAGGCCCTTGATTGAGTATAATAAAGTTCCCCGATCGAGTATAACAAAGCCCCCAGATCGAGTATAACAAAGTCTCCCTTATCGAGAATAACAAAGTCCCCTGATCGAGTATAACAAAGCCCCAAGATCAAGTATAACAAAGGCTCCAAATCGAGTGTAACAAAGTCCCAGGTCGAGTATAACAAAGTCCCCTGATCGAGTATAACAAAGGCCCCTGATCGAGTATAACAAAGGCCCCTGATCGAGTAAAACAAAGTCCCCTGATCCAGTATAACAAAGTCCCCTCACCGAGTATAATAAAGTAACCTGATCGAGGATAACAATGCGCCCTCATAGAGTATAACAAAGTCCTCTGATCGATTATAACAAAGTCCCCTGATCCGGTATAACAAAGGCCCCTGATCGAGTATAACAAAGGCCCCTCATCGAGTATAACAAAGTCCCATTATCGAGTATAAAAAAGTCCCCTCATCGAATATAACAAAGTCCCCTGATCGAGTATAACAAATTCCCCTGATCGAGTAGAACAAAGTCCCCTCATCGAGTATAACAAAGCCCCTCATCGAGTATAACAAAGTCCCCTGATCGAGAATAACAAAGTCCCTCATCGAATATAACAAAGTCCCCTGATCGAGTATAACAAAGTCCCCTGATCGAGTATAACAAGGTCCCCTGTTCGAGTATAACATAGTTCCCTGAACAATTATAACAAAGGCCCCTGATCGAGTATAACAAAGCCCCCGATCGAATATAACAAAAGCGCCTGAACGAGTATAACAAAGGCCCCTGATCGAGTATAACAAAGTTCCCTGATCGAGTATAACAAAACCCCTAATTGAGCATAACAAAGTCCCCCTTATCGAGAATAACAATGTCCCCTGATCGAGTATAACAAAGCCCCCAGATCAAGTATAACAAAGGCCCCTCATCGAGTATAACAAAGTCCCCTGGTCGAGTATAACAAATTCCCCTAATCGAGTATAATAAAGGCCCATGATCGAGTATAACAAAATTTCCCTGATCGAGTATAACAAAGCCCTCTCATCGAGTATAACAAAGTCCCCCTTATCGAAAATAACTAAGTCCCCTGATCGAGTATAACAAAGCCCCCTGATCAAGTATAACAAAGGCTCCAGATCGAGTATAACAAAGTCCCCTGGTCGAGTATAACAAAGCCCCGTGATCGAGTATAACAAAGTCCCCTGATTGAGTATGACAAAGTCCCCTGGTCGAGTATAACAAAGTCCCCTGATCAAGTATAACAAAGACCCTAGATCGAGTATAACAAAGTCCCCTTTTCGAGTATAACAAAGTTTTCTGGACGAGTATAACAAAGGTCCCTGATCGAGTATAACAAAGGACCCTAAAAGTCTATAACAATGTCCCCTGATCGAGTATAACAAAGCCCGCTTATCGAGAATAACAAAGTCCCCTGATCGAGGATAACAAAGTCCCCTGGTCGAGTATAAAAAGACACCTGAACGAGTATAACAAAGGCCCCTAATCGAGTATAACAAAGTTCCCTGATCGAATATAACAAAGCCCCCTCATCGAGTATAACAAAGCCCTCCTTATCTTGAATAACAAAGTCCCCTGATCGAGTATAACAAAGCCCCCGGATCAAGTATAACAAAGCCCCCTGATCGAGTATAACAAAGTCCCCTGATCGAGTATAACAAAGGCCCCTGATCGAGTTTAACAGAATCCACTGATCGAGTATAACAATGTCCCCTGGTCGAGTATAACAAAGGCCCCTTATCGAGTTTAACAAAGGACCCCTCATCGAGTATAACAAAGTCCCTTGGTAGAATTATAAGAAACTCCCCTGATCGAGTATAACAGAGTCCCCTGATCGAGTATAACAAAGTCCCCTGATCGAGTATAACAAAGTCCCCTGAACGATTATAACAAAGGCCCCTGATCAAGTATAACAAAGGCCCCAGATCGAGTATAACAAAGTCCCCTGGTCGAGTATAACAAAGTCCCCTGATCGAATATAACAAAGTCTCTGATCGAGTATAACAAAGTCCCTGATCGAGTATAACAAAGGCCTCTAATCGAGTATAACAAAGGCCCCTCAATAAGTATAACAAAGTCCCCTGATCGAGTATAACAAAGTCCCTGATCGAGTATAACAAAGTCCCCTGATCGAGTATAACAAAGTCCCCTGATCGAGTATAACAAAGTTCCCTGATCGAGTATAACAAAGCCCCCTGATCGAGTATTACAAAGTCCCCTGATCGAGAATACCAAAGCCCCCTGATCAAGTATAACAAAGGCTCCAAATCGAGTGTTACAAAGTCCCAGGTCGAGTATAACAAAGTCCCCCTTATCGAGAATAACAATGTCCCCTGATCGAGTATAACAAAGCCCCCTGATCAAGTATAATAAAGGCCCCAAAACGAGTATAACAAGGTCCCCTGGTCGTGTATAACAAAGTCCCCTAATCGAGTATAACAAAGGCCCATGATCGAATATAACAAAATTTCCCTGATCGAGTATAACAAAGCCCTCGCATCGAGTATAACGAAGTCCCCCTTATCGAGAATAACTAAGTCCCCTGATCGAGTATAACAAAGCCCCCTTATCAAGTATAACAAAGGCTCCAGATCGAGTATAACAAAGTCCACTGGTCGAGTATAACAAAGTCCCCTGAACGATTATGACAAAGGCCCCTGATCGAGTATAACAAAGTTCCCTGATCGAGTATAACAAAGCCGCCTGATCGAGTATAACAAAGACCCACTTATCGAAAATAACAAAGTCCCCTGATCGAGTATAACAAAGCCCCTTGATCAAGTATAACAAAGGCCCCTGATCGAGTATAACAATGTCCCCTGGTCGAGTATAACAAAGTCCCCTGATCGAGTATAACAAAGGCCCCTGATCGAGTATAACAAAGTTCCCTGATCGAGTATAACAAAGCCCCCAGATCGAGTATAACAAAGTCTCCCTTATCTAGAATAACAAAGTCCCCTGATCGAGTATAACAAAGCCCCCTGATCAAGTATAACAAGGGCTCCAAATCGAGTGTAACAAAGTCCCAGGTCGAGTATAACAAAGTCCCCTGATCGAGTATAACAAAGGCCCCTGATCGAGTATAACAAAGGCCCCTGATCGAGTAAAACAAAGTCCCCTGATCCAGTATAACAAAGTCCCCTCACCGAGTATAATAAAGTTCCCTGATCGAGGATAACAATGCCCCCTCATAGAGTATAACAAAGTCCTCTGATTCGATTATAACAAAGTCCCCTGATCCGGTATAACAAAGGCCCCTGATCGAGTATAACAAAGGCCCCTCATCGAGTATAACAAAGTCCCATTATCGAGTATAAAAAAGTCCCCTCATCGAATATAACCCTGATCAGGTAGAACAAAGTCCCTCATCGAGGTATAACAAAGGCCCCTCATCGAGTATAACAAGGTCTATGATCGAGGCAAAGTCCCTCATCGAATATAACAAAGTCCCCTGATCGAGTATAACAAAGTCCCCTGATCGAGTATAACAAGGTCCCCTGTGCGAGTATAACATAGTTCCCTGAACAATTATAACAAAGGCCCCTGATCGAGTATAACAAAGCCCCCAATCGAATATAACAAAAGCGCCTGAACGAGTATAACAAAGGCCCCTGATCGAGTATAACAAAGTTCCCTGATCGAGTATAACAAAGTCCCCTAATTGAGTACAACAAAGTCCCCCTTATCGAGAATAACAATGTCCCCTGATCGAGTATAACAAAGCCCCCTGATCAAGTATAACAAAGGCCCCTCATCGAGTATAACAAAGTCCCCTGGTCGAGTATAACAAATTCCCCTAATCGAGTATATTAAAGGCCCATGATCGAGTATAACAAAATTTCCCTGATCGAGTATAACAAAGCCCCCTCATCGAGTATAACAAAGTCCCCCTTATCGAAAATAACTAAGTCCCCTGATCGAGTATAACAAAGCCCCCTAATCAAGTATAACAAAGGCTCCAGATCGAGTATAACAAAGTCCCCTGGTCAAGTATAACAAAGCCCCCTGATCGAGTATGACAAAGTCCCCTGGTCGAGTATAACAAAGTCCCCTGATCAAGTATAACAAAGGCCCTAGATCGAGTATAACAAAGTCCTATTTTCGAGTATAACAAAGTTCCCTGAACGAGTATAACAAAGGCCCCTGATCGAGTATAACAAAGGACCCTAAAAGTCTATAACAATGTCCCCTGATCGAGTATAACAAAGCCCGCTTATCGAGAATAACAAAGTCCCCTGATCGAGGATAACAAAGTCCCCTGGACGAGTATAACAAAGACACCTGAACGAGTATAACAAAGGCCCCTGATCGAGTATAACAAAGTTCCCTGATCGAATATAACAAAGCCCCCTCATCGAGTATAACAAAGCCCTCCTTATCTTGAATAACAAAGTCCCCTGATCGAGTATAACAAAGCCCCCGGATCAAGTATAACAAAGCCCCCTGATCGAGTATAACAAAGGCCCCTCATCGAGTTTAACAGAATCCACTGATCGAGTATAACAATGTCCCCTGGTCGAGTATAACAAAGGTCCCTTATCGAGTTTAACAAAGGCCCCTCATCGAGTATAACAAAGTCCCTTGGTAGAATTATAAGAAACTCCCCTGATCGAGTATAACAGAGTCCCCTGATCGAATATAACAAAGTCCCCTGATCGAGTATAACACAGTCCCCTGAACGATTATATCAAAGGCCCCTGATCAAGTATAACAAAGGCCCCAGATCGAGTATAACAAAGTTCCCTGGTCGAGTATAACAAAGATCCTGATCAGGTATAAACAAAAGTCTCTGATCGAGCATAACAAAGTCCCTGATCGAGTATATAAAGGCTCAATCGAGTATATCAAAGGCCCCTCAAGTATAACAAAGTCCCTTGATCGAGTATAACAAAGTCCCCTGATCGAGTATAACAAAGTCCCCTGATCGAGTATAACAAAGCCCCCTGATCGAGTATTACAAAGCCCCCGGATCAAGTATAACAAAGCCCCCTGATCGAGTATAACAAAGGCCCCTGATCGAGTTTAACAGAATCCACTGATCGAGTATAACAATGTCCCCTGGTCGAGTATAACAAAGGCCCCTTATCGAGTTTAACAAAGGCCCCTCATCGAGTATAACAAAGTCCCTTGGTAGAATTATAAGAAACTCCCCTGATCGAGTATAACAGAGTCCCCTGATCGAGTATAACAAAGTCCCCTGATCGAGTATAACAAAGACCCTGAACGATTATAACAAAGGCCCCTGATCAAGTATAACAAAGGCCCCAGATCGACTATAACAAAGTCCCCTGGTCGAGTATAACAAAGTCCCCTGATCGAGTATAACAAAGTCTCCTGATCGAGTATAACAAAGTCCCCTGATCGAGTATAACAAAGGCCTCTAATCGAGTATAATGTGCCGCCCTCAATAAGTATAACAAAGTCCCCTGATCGAGTATAACACAGGCCCCTGTTCGAGTATAACAAAGTCCCCTGATCGAGTATAACAAAGCCCCCTCATCGAGTAAAACAAAGTCCCCTGATCCAGTATAACAATGTCCCCTCACCGAGTATAATAAAGTTCCCTGATCGAGGATAACAAAGCCCCCTGATCAAGTATAACTAAGGCTCCAAATCGAGTGTAACAAAGTCCCAGGTCGAGTATAACAAAGTCCCCTGATCGAGTATAACAAAGGCCCCTGATCGAGTATAGCAAAGGCCCCTGATCGAGTATAACAAAGTCCCCTGATCGAGATATAACAAAGCCCCCTCATCGAGTAAAACAAAGTCCCCTGATCCAGTATAACAAAGTCCCCTCACCGAGTATAATAAAGTTCCCTAATCGAGGATAACAAAGCCCCCTCATAGAGTATAACAAAGTCCTCTGATCGATTATAACAAAGACCCCTGATCGGGTATAACAAAGGCCCCTGATCGAGTATAACAAAAGCCCCTCATCGAGTATAACAAAGTCCCATGATCGAGTATTAAAAAGTCCCCTCATCGAATATAACAAAGTTCCCTGATCGAGTATAACAAATTCCCCTGATCGAGTAGAACAAAGTCCCCTCATCGAGTATAACAAAGGCCCTTGATCGAGTATAACAAAGTCCCATGATCGAGAAAACAAAGTCCCTCATCGAATATAACAAAGCCCCCTGATCGAGTATAACAAAGTCCCCTGATCGAGTATAACAAGGTCCCCTGTTCGAGGATAACATAGTTCCCTGAACAATTATAACAAAGGCCCCTGATCGAGTATAACAAAGCCCCCGATCGAATATAACAAAAGCGCCTGAACGAGTATAACAAAGGCCCTGATCGAGTATAACAAAGTTCCCTGATCGAGTATAACAAAGTCCCCTAATTGAGTATAATAAAGTCCCCCTTATCGAGAATAACAATGTCCCCTGATCGAGTATAACAAAGCCCCCTGATTAAGTATAACAAAGGCCCCTCATCGAGTATAACAAAGTCCCCTGGTCGAGTATAACAAATTCCCCTAATCGAGTATAATAAAGGCCCATGATCGAGTATAACAAAATTTCCCTGATCAAGTATAACAAAGCCCCCTCATCGAGTATAACAAAGTCCCCCTTATCGAAAATAACTAAGTCCCCTCATCGAGTATAACAAAGCCCCCTGATCAAGTATAACAAAGGCTCCAGATCGAGTATAACAAAGTCCCCTCGTCGAGTATAACAAAGCCCCCTGATCGATTATAACAAAGTCCCCTGATCGAGTATGACAAAGTCCCCTGGTCGAGTATAACAAAGTCCCCTGATCAAGTATAACAAAGGCCCTAGATCGAGTATAACAAAGTCCCCTTTTCGAGTATAACAAAGTTTTCTGGACGAGTATAACAAAGGTCCCTGATCGAGTATAACAAAGGACCCTAAAAGTCTATAACAATGTCCCCTGATCGAGTATAACAAAGCCCGCTTATCGAGAATAACAAAGTCCCCTGATCGAGGATAACAAAGTCCCCTGGTCGAGTATAAAAAAGACACCTGAACGAGTATAACAAAGGCCCCTAATCGAGTATAACAAAGTTCCCTGATCGAATATAACAAAGCCCCCTCATCGAGTATAACAAAGCCCTCCTTATCTTGAATAACAAAGTCCCCTGATCGAGTATAACAAAGCCCCCGGATCAAGTATAACAAAGCCCCCTGATCGAGTATAACAAAGTCCCCTGATCGAGTATAACAAAGGCCCTGATCGAGTTTAACAGAATCCACTGATCGAGTATAACAATGTCCCCTGGTCGAGTATAACAAAGGCCCCTTATCGAGTTTAACAAAGGCCCCTCATCGAGTATAACAAAGTCCCTTGGTAGAATTATAAGAAACTCCCCTGATCGAGTATAACAGAGTCCCCTGATCGAGTATAACAAAGTCCCCTGATCGAGTATAACAAAGTCCCCTGAACGATTATAACAAAGGCCCCTGATCAAGTATAACAAAGGCCCCAGATCGAGTATAACAAAGTCCCCTGGTCGAGTATAACAAAGTCCCCTGATCGAGTATAACAAAGTCTCCTGATCGAGTATAACAAAGTCCCCTGATCGAGTATAACAAAGGCCTCTAATCGAGTATAACAAAGGCCCCTCAATAAGTATAACAAAGTCCATTGATCGAGTATAACAAAGTCCCCTGATCGAGTATAACAAAGTCCCCTGATCGAGTATAAAAAAGTCCCCTGATCGAGTATAACAAAGTTCCCTGATCGAGTATAACAAAGCCCCCTGATCGAGTATAACAAAGTCCTTCGATCGAGTATAACAAAGTCCCCTGATCGAGTATAACAAAGGCCCTCATCGAGTTTAACAAAGGCCCCTGATCGAGTATAACAAAGTCCCCTGGTCGGTTTCTTAATGTAAACTCCCTGGTCAAGTATAACAAAGTCCCCTGATCGAGTATAACAAAGTCCTCGAACGATTATAATGCTGCCCTGATCGAGTATACAAAGTTTTTGTGATCGAGCATAACAAAGCCCCTTATCGAGTATAACAAAAGTCGTCGATCGAGTATAACAAAGTCCCCTGATCGAGTATAACAAAGGGCCCTGATCGAGTTTAACAAAGGCCCCTGATCGAGTATAACAAAGTCCCCTGTTCGAGTATAACAAAGACGCCCGGAACGAGTATAACAAAGGCCCTCGATCGAGTATAACAAAGTTCCCTGATCGAGTATAAACAAAGCCCCCTTATCGAGAATAACAATGTCCCCTGATCGAGTATAACAAAGCCCCCTAATCAAGTATAACAAAGGCCCCAAAACGAGTATAACAAAGTCCCCTGGTCGTGTATAACAAAGTCCCCTAATCGAGTATAACAAAGGCCCATAATCGAGTATAACAAAATTTCCCTGATCGAGTATAACAAAGCCCCCTCATCGAGTATACCGAAGTCCCCTTTATCGAGAATAACTAAGTCCCCTGATCGAGTATAACAAAGCCCCCTGATCAAGTATAACAAAGGCTCCAGATCGAGTATAACAAAGTCCCCTGGTCGAGTATAAAAAAGTCCCCTGAACGATTATAACAAAGGCCCCTGATCGAGTATAACAAATTCTCCTGATCGAGTATAACAAAGCCCCCTGATCGAGTATAACAAACGCCTTAGATCGAGTATAACAAAGGCCCCTCATCGAGGATAACAAAGTTCCCTGATCGAGTATAACAAAGCCCGCTAATTGAGTAAAACAAAGTCCCCCTTATCGAGAATAACAATGTCCCCTGATCGAGTATAACAAAGCCCCCTGATCAAGTATAACAAAGGCCCCAAAACGAGTATAACAAGGTCCCCTGGTC
The DNA here is from genome assembly GCF_018991925.1 of Homarus americanus. Classification (NCBI taxonomy): domain Eukaryota; kingdom Metazoa; phylum Arthropoda; class Malacostraca; order Decapoda; family Nephropidae; genus Homarus; species Homarus americanus. The sequence goes on along the minus strand of NW_024725195.1, from coordinate 10,703 downwards.
GTGTATAACAAAGTCCCCTAATCGAGTATAACAAAGGCCCATGATCGAGTATAACAAAATTTCCCTGATCGAGTATAACAAAGCGCTCTCATCGAGTATAACGAAGTCCCCCTTATCGAGAATAACTAAGTCCCCTGATCGAGTATAACAAAACCCCTGATCAAGTATAACAAAGGCTCCAGATCGAGTATAACAAAGTCCACTGGTCGAGTATAACAAAGTCCCCTGAACGATTATGACAAAGGCCCCTGATCGAGTATAACAAAGTTCCCTGATCGAGTATATCAAAGCCGCCTGATCGAGTATAACAAAGACCCACTTATCGAGAATAACAAAGTCCCCTGATCGAGTATATGGCCCTGATCCAGAAATTATAACAAAAGGCCCTGATAAGGTATAACAATGTCCCCTGGTGGAGTATAACAAGAGTCCCTGATCGAAGAGTATAACAAAGGCCCTGATCGAGTATGACAAAGTTCCCTGATCGAGTATAACAAAGCCCCCAGATCGAGTATAACAAGTCTCCCTTATCGAGAATAACAAAGTCCCTGATCCGAGGTATAACAAGGCCCTGATCCAATTATAACCGAGGCTCCAAATCGAGTGTAACAAAGTCCCAGGTCGAGAGTATAACAAAGTCCCCTGATCGAAAAGAAAGGTATAACAAGGCCCCTGATCGAGGTATAACAAAAGGCCCTGATCGAGGTAAAACAAAAGTCCTGATCCGGTATAACAAGAGTCCCTCACGAGGTATAATAAAAGTAACCTGATCGAGGATAACAATGCGCCCTCATAGAGTATAACAAAGTCCTCCTGATCGATTATAACAAAGTCCCCTGATCCGGTATAACAAAGGCCCTGATCGAGTATAACAAAAGGCCCCTCATCGAGTATAACAAGTCCCATTATCGAGTATAAAGGTCCCCTCATCGAATATAACAAAAGTCCCTGATCGGTATAACAAATTCCCTGATCGAGTAGAACAAAGTCCCTCATCGGTATAACAAAAGACCCTCATCGAGTATAACAAATCCCTGATCGAATAACAAAGTCCCTCATCGAATATAACAAAGTCCCCTGATCGAGTATAACAAAGTCCCCTGATCGAGTATAACAAGGTCCCCTGTTCGAGTATAACATAGTTCCCTGAACAATTATAACAAAGGCCCCTGATCGAGTATAACAAAGCCCCCGATCGAATATAACAAAAGCGCCTGAACGAGTATAACAAAGGCCCCTGATCGAGTATAACAAAGTTCCCTGATCGAGTATAACAAAACCCCTAATTGAGTATAACAAAGTCCCCCTTATCGAGAATAACAATGTCCCCTGATCGAGTATAACAAAGCCCCCAGATCAAGTATAACAAAGGCCCCTCATCGAGTATAACAAAGTCCCCTGGTCGAGTATAACAAATTCCCCTAATCGAGTATAATAAAGGCCCATGATCGAGTATAACAAAATTTCCCTGATCGAGTATAACAAAGCCCTCTCATCGAGTATAACAAAGTCCCCCTTATCGAAAATAACTAAGTCCCCTGATCGAGTATAACAAAGCCCCCTGATCAAGTATAACAAAGGCTCCAGATCGAGTATAACAAAGTCCCCTGGTCGAGTATAACAAAGCCCCGTGATCGAGTATAACAAAGTCCCCTGATTGAGTATGACAAAGTCCCCTGGTCGAGTATAACAAAGTCCCCTGATCAAGTATAACAAAGACCCTAGATCGAGTATAACAAAGTCCCCTTTTCGAGTATAACAAAGTTTTCTGGACGAGTATAACAAAGGTCCCTGATCGAGTATAACAAAGGACCCTAAAAGTCTATAACAATGTCCCCTGATCGAGTATAACAAAGCCCGCTTATCGAGAATAACAAAGTCCCCTGATCGAGGATAACAAAGTCCCCTGGTCGAGTATAAAAAAGACACCTGAACGAGTATAACAAAGGCCCCTAATCGAGTATAACAAAGTTCCCTGATCGAATATAACAAAGCCCCCTCATCGAGTATAACAAAGCCCTCCTTATCTTGAATAACAAAGTCCCCTGATCGAGTATAACAAAGCCCCCGGATCAAGTATAACAAAGCCCCCTGATCGAGTATAACAAAGTCCCCTGATCGAGTATAACAAAGGCCCCTAATCGAGTTTAACAGAATCCACTGATCGAGTATAACAATGTCCCCTGGTCGAGTATAACAAAGGCCCCTTATCGAGTTTAACAAAGGCCCCTCATCGAGTATAACAAAGTCCCTTGGTAGAATTATAAGAAGCTCCCCTGATCGAGTATAACAGAGTCCCCTGATCGAGTATAACAAAGTCACCTGATCGAGTATAACAAAGTCCCCTGAACGATTATAACAAAGGCCCCTGATCAAGTATAACAAAGGCCCCAGATCGAGTATAACAAAGTCCCCTGTTCGAGTATAACAAAGTCCCCTGATCGAGTATAACAAAGTCCCCTGAACGATTATAACAAAGGCCCCTGATCAAGAATAACAAAGGCCCCAGATCGAGTATAACAAAGTCCCCTGGTCGAGTATAACAAAGTCCCCTGATCGAATATAACAAAGTCTCATGATCGAGTATAACAAAGTCCCTGATTGAGTATAACAAAGGCCTCTAATCGAGTATAACAAAGGCCCCTCAATAAGTATAACAAAGTCCCCTGATCGAGTATAACAAAGTCCCTGATCGAGTATAACAAAGTCCCCTGATCGAGTATAACAAAGTCCCCTGATCGGTATAACAAAGTTCCTGATCGAGTATAACAAAGCCCCCTGATCGAGTATTACAAAGTCCCCTGATCGAGAATACCAAAGCCCCCTGATCAAGTATAACAAAGGCTCCAAATCGAGTGTTACAAAGTCCCAGGTCGAGTATAACAAAGTCCCCCTTATCGAGAATAACAATGTCCCCTGATCGAGTATAACAAAGCCCCCTGATCAAGTATAATAAAGGCCCCAAAACGAGTATAACAAGGTCCCCTGGTCGTGTATAACAAAGTCCCCTAATCGAGTATAACAAAGGCCCATGATCGAATATAACAAAATTTCCCTGATCGAGTATAACAAAGCCCTCGCATCGAGTATAACGAAGTCCCCCTTATCGAGAATAACTAAGTCCCCTGATCGAGTATAACAAAGCCCCCTTATCAAGTATAACAAAGGCTCCAGATCGAGTATAACAAAGTCCACTGGTCGAGTATAACAAAGTCCCCTGAACGATTATGACAAAGGCCCCTGATCGAGTATAACAAAGTTCCCTGATCGAGTATAACAAAGCCGCCTGATCGAGTATAACAAAGACCCACTTATCGAAAATAACAAAGTCCCCTGATCGAGTATAACAAAGCCCCTTGATCAAGTATAACAAAGGCCCCTGATCGAGTATAACAATGTCCCCTGGTCGAGTATAACAAAGTCCCCTGATCGAGTATAACAAAGGCCCCTGATCGAGTATAACAAAGTTCCCTGATCGAGTATAACAAAGCCCCCAGATCGAGTATAACAAAGTCTCCCTTATCTAGAATAACAAAGTCCCCTGATCGAGTATAACAAAGCCCCCTGATCAAGTATAACAAGGGCTCCAAATCGAGTGTAACAAAGTCCCAGGTCGAGTATAACAAAGTCCCCTGATCGAGTATAACAAAGGCCCCTGATCGAGTATAACAAAGGCCCCTGATCGAGTAAAACAAAGTCCCCTGATCCAGTATAACAAAGTCCCCTCACCGAGTATAATAAAGTTCCCTGATCGAGGATAACAATGCCCCCTCATAGAGTATAACAAAGTCCTCTGATTCGATTATAACAAAGTCCCCTGATCCGGTATAACAAAGGCCCCTGATCGAGTATAACAAAGGCCCCTCATCGAGTATAACAAAGTCCCATTATCGAGTATAAAAAAGTCCCCTCATCGAATATAACAAAGTCCCCTGATCGAGTATAACAAATTCCCCTGATCGAGTAGAACAAAGTCCCCTCATCGAGTATAACAAAGACCCCTCATCGAGTATAACAAAGTCCCCTGATCGAGAATAACAAAGTCCCTCATCGAATATAACAAAGTCTCCTGATCGAGTATAACAAAGTCCCCTGATCGAGTATAACAAGGTCCCCTGTTCGAGTATAACATAGTTCCCTGAACAATTATAACAAAGGCCCCTGATCGAGTATAACAAAGCCCCCGATCGAATATATAAAAGCGCCTGAGCAAAAGAGTATAACAAGGCCCTGATCGAGTATAACAAAGTTCCTGATAGAGTATAACAAAACCAGCAACACTAATTGAGTATAACAAAAGTCCCCTTATCGAGAATAACAATGTCCCTGATCGAGTATAACAAAGCCCCCTGATCAAGTATAACAAAGGCCCCTCATCGAGTATAACAAAGTCCCCTGGTCGAGTATAACAAATTCCCCTAATCGAGTATAATAAAGGCCCATGATCGAGTATAATAAAATTTCCCTGATCGAGTATAACAAAGCCCCCTCATCGAGTATAACAAAGTCCCCCTTATCGAAAATAACTAAGTCCCCTGATCGAGTATAACAAAGCCCCCTGATCAAGTATAACAAAGGCTCCAGATCGAGTATAACAAAGTCCCCTCGTCGAGTATAACAAAGCCCCCTGATCGATTATAACAAAGTCCCCTGATCGAGTATGACAAAGTCGCCTGGTCGAGTAAAACAAAGTCACCTGATCAAGTATAACAAAGGCCCTAGATCGAGTATAACAAAGTCCCCTTTTCGAGTATAACAAAGTTCCCTGAACGAGTATAACAAAGGCCCCTGATCGAGTATAACAAAGGACCCTAAAAGACTATAACAATGTCCCCTGATCGAGTATAACAAAGCCCGCTTATCGAGAATAACAAAGTCCCCTGATCGAGGAATACAAAGTCCCCTGGTCGAGTATAACAAAGACACCTGAACGAGTATAACAAAGGCCCCTGATCGAGTATAACAAAGTTCCCTGATCGAATATAACAAAGCCCCCTCATCGAGTATAACAAAGCCCTCCCTATCTTGAATAACAAAGTCTCGTGATTGAGTATAACAAAGCCCCCGGATCAAGTATAACAAAGCCCCCTGATCGAGTATAACAAAGTCCCCTGATCGAGTATAACAAAGGCCCCTGATCGAGTTTAACAGAATCCACTGATCGAGTATATCAAAGTCCCCTGGTCGAGTATAACAAAGGCCCCTTATCGAGTTTAACAAAGGCCCCTCATCGAGTATAACAAAGTCCCTTGGTAGAATTATAAGAAACTCCCATGATCGAGTATAACAGAGTCCCCTGATCGAGTATAACAAAGTCCCCTGATCGAGTATAACAAAGTCCCCTGAACGATTATAACAAAGGCCCCTGATCAATAATAACAAAGGCCCCAGATCGAGTATAACAAAGTCCCCTGGTCGAGTATAACAAAGTCCCCTGATCGAATATAACAAAGTCTCATGATCGAGGAGTATAAAGTCCCCGATTGAGTATAACAGCGCCCTAATCGAGTATAAAAGGCCCTCAATAAGTATAACAAAGTCCCCTGATCGAGTATAACAGTCCCCTGATCGATTATAACAAAGTCCCCTGATCGAGTATAACAAAGTTCCCTGATCGAGTATAACAAAGCCCCTGATCGAGTATATAACAAAGTCCCCGGATCGAGTATAACAAAGTCCCCTGATCGAGTATAACAAAGCCCTCATCGAGTTTAACAAAGGCCCCTGATCGAGGAGTATAACAAAGTCCCTGGTCGAGTATAACAAACTCCCTGGCCTATAACAAAGTCCCCTGATCGAGTATAACAAAGTCCCCTGAACGATTATAACAAAGGCCCCTGATCGAGTATAATAAAGTTTTGTGGATCGAGTATAACAAAGTTCCCCTGATCGAGTATAACAAAGTCGCCTGATCGAGTATAACAAAGTCCCCTGATCGAGTATATCAAAGGGCCCTGATCGAGTTTAACAAAGGCCCCTGATCGAGTATAACAAAGTCCCCTGGTCGAGTATAACAAAGACGCCTGAACGAGTATAACAAAGGCCCCTGATCGAGTTTAACAAAGTTCCCTGATCGAGTATAACAAATCCCCCTGATCGAGTATAACAAAGCCCCCCTTATCTTGATTAACAAAGTCGCCTGATCGAGTATAACAAAGCCCCCTGATCAAGTATAACAAAGGCCCCTGATCGAGTATAACAAAGTCCCATCATCGAGTATAACAAAGTCCCCCTTATCGAGAATAACTAAGTCCCCTGATCGAGTATAACAAAGCCCCCTTATCAAGTATAACAAAGGCTCCAGATCGAGTATAACAAAGTCCCCTGGTCGAGTATAACAAAGTCCCCTGAACGATTATAACAAAGGCCCCAGATCGAGTATAACAAAGTTCCCTGATCGAGTATAACAAAGCCCCCTGATCGAGAATAACATAGTCCCCTGATCGAGTATAACAAAGTCCCCTGATCGAGTATAACAAAGGTCCCTGATCGAGTTTAACAAAGGCCCGTGATCGAGTATAACAAAGTCCCCTGGTCGAGTAAAACAAAGTCGCCTGAACGAGTATAACAAAGGCCCTTGATCGAGTATAACAAAGTTCCCTGATCGAGTATAACAAAGCCCCCTGATCGAGTATAACAAAGACCCCATTATCGAGAATAACAAAGTCTCCTGATCGAGCATAACAAAGCCCACTGATCGAGTATAACAAAGACCCCCTTATCGAGAAAAACAAAGTCCTCTGATCAAGTATAACAAAGCCCCCTGATCAAGTATAACAAAGGCCCCTAATCGAGTATAACAAAGTCCCCTGGTCGAGTATAACAAAGTCCCCTGATAGTGTATAACAAAGGCCCCTGATCGAGTATAACAAAGTCCCATTATCGAGTATAAAAAAGTCCCCTCATCGAATATAACAAAGCTCCTTATCTTGGAGTAACAAAGTCCCCTAATCGAGTATATAACAAAGTCCCCCTGATCATGTATAACAAAGGCTCCAAATCGAGTATAACAAAGTCCCAGGTCGAGTATAACAAAGTCCCCTGATCGAGTATAACAAAAGCCCCTGATCGAGTATAACAAAGGCCCCTGATCGAGTATAACAAAGTCCCGTGGTCGAGTATAACAAAGTCCCCTGATCGAATATAACAAAGGCCCCTGATCGAGTTTAACAAAGTTCCCTGATCGAGTATAACAAAGCCCCTCATCGAAAAGTATAACAAAGTCCCCTTATCGAGAATAACAAAGTCCCCTGATCGAGTATAACAAAGCCCCCTGATCATGTATAACAAAGGCTGCAAATCGAGTATAACAAAGTCCCAGGTCGAGTATAACAAAGTCCCCTGATCGAGTATAAGAAAGGCCCCTGATCGAGTATAACAAAGGCCCCTGATCGATTATAACAAAGTCCCCTGATCGAGTATAACAAAGCCCCCTCATCGAGTAAAACAAAGTACCCTGATCCAGTATAACAAAGTCCCCTCACCGAGTATAATAACGTTCCCTGATCGAGGATAACAAAGCCCCCTCATAGAGTATAAGAAAGTCCTCTGATCGATTATAACAAAGTCCCATGATCGGGTATAACAAAGGCCCCTGATCGAGTATAACAAAGGCCCTCATCGAAAATAACAAAGTCCCATGATCGAGTATAAAATAGCCCCATCATCGAATATAACAAAGTCCCCTGATCGAGTATAACAAATTCCCCTGATCGAGTAGAACAAAGTCCCCTCATCGAGTATAACAAAGGCCCCTCATCGAGTATAACAAAGTCCCATGATCGAGAATAACAAAGTCCCTCATCGAATATAACAAAGTCCCCTGATCGAGTATAACAAAGTCCCCTGATCGAGTATAACAAGGTCGCCTGTTCGAGTATAACATAGTCCCCTGAACGATTATAAGAAAGGCCCTTGATCGAGTATAACAAAGCCCCCTAATTGAGTATAACAAAGTCCCCCTTATCGAGAATAACAATGTCCCCTGATTGAGTATAACAAAGCCCCCTGATCAAGTATAACAAAGGCCCCTGATCGAGTATAACAAAGTTCCCTGGTCGAGTATAACAATGTCCCCTAATCGAGTATAACAAAGTCCCCTGATCGAGTATAACAATGTCCCCTGATCGAGTATAACAAAGCCCTCTGATCGAGTATAACAAAGTCCCCTGATCGAGTATAACAAATTCCCATGATCGAGTTTAACAAAGTTCCCTGATCGAGTATAACAAAGCCCCCTCATTGAGTATAACAAAGTCCCCCTTATCGAGAATAACAAAGTCCCCTGATCGAGTATAACAAAGCACCCTGATCATGTATAACAAAGGCTCCAAATCGAGTATAACAAAGTCCCAGGTCGAGTATAACAAAGTCCCCTGATCGAGTATAACAAAGGCCCCTGATCGAGTATAACAAAAGCCCCTGATCGAGTATAACAAAGTCCCCTGATAGAGTATAACAAAGCCCCCTCATCGAGTAAAACAAAGTCCCCTGATCCAGTATAACAATATCCCCTCACCGAGTATAATAAAGTTCCCTGATCGAGGATAACAAAGCCCCCTCACAGAGTTTAACAAAATCCTCTGATCAATTATAACAAAGTCCCCTGATCGGGTATAACAAAGGCCCCTGATCGAGTATAACAAAGGCCCCTCATCGAAAATAACAAAGTCCCATGATCGAGTATAAAATAGTCCCATCATCGAATATAACAAAGCCCCCTGATCAAGTATAACAAAGGCTCCAGATCGAGTATAACAAAGTCCCCTGGTCGAGTATAACAAAGTCCCCCTTATCGAGAATAACAATGTCCCCTGATTGAGTATAACAAAGCCCCCAGATCAAGTATAACAAAGGCCCCTGATCGAGTATAACAAAGTTCCCTGGTCGAGTATAACAAAGTCTCCAAATCGAGTATAACAAAGTCCCCTGATCGAGTATAACAAAGTCCCCTGATCCAGTATAACAAAGTCCCCTGATCGAGTATAACAAAGATCCCTGATCGAGTATAACAAAGCCTCTGATCGAGTATAACAAAGTCCCTGATCGAGTATATAACAAAGGCCCCTCATCGGAGTTTAACAAAGGCCCTGATCGAGTATATAACAAAGTCCCTGGCTGGAGTATAACAAACTCCCTGGTCGAGTATAACAAAGTTCCCTGATCGAGTATAACTAAGTCCCTTTAGAACGATTATAACAAAGGCCTCGATCGAAAGTATAACAGTTCCCTGATCGAGCTTAACAAAGCCCTGATCGAGTATAACAGCGCCCTGATCGAAGCCGAATAAAGGCCTCGATCGAGTATACAAAGTCCCTGGTCGAGTATAACAAAGACGCCTGAAGGAGTATAACAAAGGCCCCTGATCGAGTATAACAAAGTTCCCTGAGCGAGTATAACAAAGCCCCCTCATCGAGTATAGCAAAGCCCCGTGATCGAGTAAGACAAAGCCCCCCTTATCTTGAATAACAAAGTCCCCTGATCGAGTATAAGAAAGCCCCCTCATCAAGTATAACAAAGGCCCCTGATCGAGTATAACAAAGTCCCCTGATCGAGCATAACAAAGGCCCATGATCGAGTATAACAAAATTTCCCTGATCGAGTATAACAAAGCCCCCTCATCGAGTATAACAAAGTCCCCCTTATCGAGAATAACTAAGCTCCCTGATCGAGTATAACAAAGCCCCCTGATTAAGTAAAAGAAAGGCTCCAGATCGAGTATAACAAAGCCCCCTGGTCGAGTATAACAAAGTCCCCTTTACGATTATAACAAAGGCCCCTGATCGAGTATAACAAAGTTCCCTGATCGAGTATAACAATGCCCCCTGATCGAGAACAACATAGTCCCCTGATCGAGTATAACAAAGTCCCCTGATCGAGTATAACAAAGGCCCCTGATCGAGTTTAACAAAGGCCCCTAATCGAGTATAACAAAGTCCCCTGGTCGAGTATAGCAAAGTCGCCAGAACGAGTATAACAAAGGCCCCTGGATCGAGTATAACAAAGTCCAAGGATCGAGTATAGCAACAAAGCCCCCTAATCGAGTATATAACAAAGACTTCTTATCGAGAATAACCAGTCCCCTGATCGGAGTATAACAAAGCCCCTGATCAGCAGCAATAAAGCCCCTGATCGAGTATAACAAAGTCCCCCGATCGAGTATAACAAAGGCCCCTGATCGAGTATAACAAAGTCTCATGATCGAGAATAAAAAAGTCCCCTCATCGAATATAACAAAGTCCCCTGATCGAGTATAACAAAGCCCCCTGATCGAGTATAACAAAGCCCCCTTATCTTGAATAACAAAGTCCCCTGATCGAGTATAACAAAGCCTCCTGACCAAGTATAACAAAGCCCTCTGATCGAGTATAACAAAGACCCCCTTATCGAGAATAACAAAGTCCCCTGATCGAGTATAACAAAGCCCCCTGATCAAGTATAACAAAGGCCCCTGATTGAGTATAACAAAGTCCCCTGGTCAAGTATAACAAAGTCCCTTGATCGAGTATAACAAAGGCCCCTGATCGAGTATAACAAAGTTCCCTGATCGAGTATAACAAAGCCCTCTCATCAAGTATAACAAAGTCACCCTTATCGAGAATAACAAAGTCCCCTGATCGAGTATAACAAAGCCCCCTGATCAAGTATAACAAAGGCTCCAAATCGAGTATAACAAAGTCCCAGGTCGAGTATAACAAAGTCCC
>NW_024725194.1:7500-34187 GCF_018991925.1 Homarus americanus | reverse complement strand
TGGATTCAGGAAGGATCGCAGTACAATAGACATGATCTTCGCAGCTAGGTAAATTGAAGAAAAGAGTCGAGAGCAAAATATAGACCTTTACACCGCCGTCATTGGCCTCTCCAAAGCTTTCGACACAGTAAACAAAGAACTTTTGTGGACTATGTTGGAGAGGGTCGGTGTACCACCAAGATTTTTAAACATCCTCCGCCAGATGCATGATGGATTGCAAGCCCGGGTACTTGTGGATGGTGTGCAGTCAGAACCATTTAGTGTCCAAATGGGCGTAAAACAGGGCTGTGTGCTGGCACCTGTGTTGTTTAACATCTTTTTGCTGGCTGTAGCACAACTCTCACACAATGCCCTCTGGCCTGATGCAGGTGTGGGCATACGGTACCGTCTTGACGGTAGCCTTTTTAATATTAGTCGCCTGGAAGCCTACACAAAGACCTTAACAACTCAGGTCATAATACTACAGTATGCAGATGACTGTGCAATAATGACACATAACAGAGAATATACAGTATACAACGTGCACTGGACGTGATCTCAGGTATTTACAGCTCGCTTGGTTTGCAAATTAACACCCAGAAGACTGAGATTTTTGTCCAGCCCATTGTTCCACCAATAGAAGCACCATAATTCTACATTAATGGAGATCCTATCAAAATAGTAAACCAGCTTAAGTCCCTTGGTAGCACTCTCACACCCACCTGCTCACTGGATATGGAAATTCAAACCAGAATCAATTTAGCCTCAGCTGCATTTGGACGTTTGAGAACAAGAGTCTTTCTCAACAATGACCTCAAATATGGAACGAAGACTGCAGTTTATCTCGCGATCTGTATATCTACATTATTATATGCCTCAGAAACCTGGACACCCTACAGACGCCATATCCAAATGCTGGAAAACTTCCACACTAGATGCCTTAAGCGTATCTTTGGAATATCCTGGAGAACTATATCCTCGCTCAAATACGACCAGCATTGAAACCATGCTTGCCAAAAGACACTTGAGCTGGCTTGGACATGTTATCAGGATGCTAGACCACCGGCTTCAAAGACAAATATTATATGGCAAGCTCTCACATGGAAACCGCTCGGCGGGAGGACATAAAAAGAGATATAAGGACCACTCTAAAACTCTTCTCAAGTGTTGTAATATCCAACCAACTTCACTGGAGCAACTAGCCTCAGATCGTTCCTTATGGCGCTCAACATGCCATAGAGGAGCGGGAACACTTGAGACCCCACTGAACCAACAGAGAGCTACTAAACGAGCCCAATAACATCAGAGGGCTCAAGGCATAATTCCTCTCAATGAACAAGATCCCTGTCACCTATGCAACAAGATCTGCGCCTCCAGGATTGGACTCCACAGTCATCTACGGTGGCATCAGAGGAATAACACATAACTCATCAATCATCTCATCTGAAGCAACATCGTCATCGACTTCGATGGACTGCCATAAGCATGACATCGACCACGCCATGGTGTGCAAGAAAGGGGGCTTCGTATGCATGAGGCACGACGAAGTAAGAGATTTCACAGCAAATATGATGAAGGAAATCTGTCACGATGTCAGGGTAGAACCGACCCTCCTTCCATTGGACGGTGAGAATTTCCATCACATAACTTCAAACACATCCAAAGAAGCCCGTGTGGACGTCAATGTTCGAGGATTCTGGACGCGGGGACAGCGAGCCTTCTTTGACATAAGGATTTTCGATCCCATGGCCGCTTGTCACCGTAAACTAGCACTCGATGCTGCACACAGGAGGAACGAGAATGACAAAATCAGGGCAAATGGGGAGAGAATTCTGAATGTTGATCAGGGCCGCTTCAGTCCTCTGATGTTCACAACCTCTGGTGGGATGGGACCAAGTGCAAGATGTTTGTATGTCAGACTCGCGATGTTATCTGAACGGAAGCAGCAGCCCGGAAGTTACGTTACAGACTGGTTGAGATGTCGACTGTCCTTCTCTCTGCTTAGGTCTGCATTGCTCTGCCTCAGGGGAACGAGAGCATCTGCCCCAAAGCCAACAACAGTCGCAGATATTGACTATGAGGCAACAGTCACTGAATGCCGCAGAGATCTGCGGTTCAACTAACTCAACACAGCTAGGGTAGCTACTTGGGTATTAGGATATTTAATTTTAAGGTAATAAAATGGCTATTGGGGGAGGCTGGAGGCCACGTAAAAAAAAAAGTAGTAGTGGTAGTGGTGGTGGTGGTGGTGGTACTGTACCACTATCACTTCCACTGATAAATACTGCTGTTCTGTTCACGCTGTGCCATTACTAATGCCCGCTGCTGGCTGTTACTAGCTGCCTCTGTTGTTGCCTCTACTACTACCCACATCCCTTCCTCTTCCTCCTCCTCCTACTACTACTACTACTATTACTACTACCCACATCCCTTCCTCTTCCTCCTCCTCCTACTACTACTACTACTATTACTACTACCCACATCCCTTCCTCTTCCTCCTCCTCCTCCTACTACTACTACTATTACTACTACCCACATCCCTTCCTCCTCCTCCTCCTCCTACTACTACTACTACTATTACTACTACCCACATCCCTTCCTCTTCCTCCTCCTCCCACTACTACCACTTCTACTACCTGACTTCCTCCTCCTCCTACTACTACCTGATCCCTTCCTCCTCCTCCTCCTCCTCCTCCTCCTCCTCCTCCTGCACTACTACTACCACCATTTACCACCCACATCCTCCCACTCCCATCACTCACTACTATCACCACCCCTGGATACTGCCTGTGCTACGGCCACTCACCACTAAAGCCCTGCCTCCTGATGCTTAATACCGCCCCACCGTATAACACTGAGGGAGGGTGGAGGAGGGAGGAGGAAGAGGAATGAGGAAGAGGAAGGAGGAGGAGAAGAAGGATGGGATGAGAGGAGAAGGGAGGAGGTGGGGGTGGTATAACTTAGTGGAAGGAGGAGGCGGGAGGGCGGGAGGGTATGGGAGGATAGGCGGGCGGGAGGGTGGGGGCACATGGGGTTAGATTATAGAGCCTCCTCTCCCCCCTATAGCGGATAAAAGACTATTATGAAGGTCAACAATGATATAAAATTACATGTATGTATTTAGAGATATAGGAAGAGCCGAGCTGAGAGGATATATTATATAATGTATCGGTTCATGATCGACTGAGGTAAACAGGACGCAATTGTTAAGGCTGGTTATTTATAAAGGGAGGTTAGGGGAGAGAGGGCGGAGAGGGAGGGGGGAGAGGGAATGGAAGAGAGGGAGAGGTAGGGAGAGAGGGGAGAGGTAGAGAGAGAGGGGAGATGTAGATAGAGAGGGGAAAGGAGAGAGGGGCAAGAGAGAGAGAGTAGGGGGGTTGGGGGACAGGGGAGGGTTCTCGTCCCCTTGAAATATATCGAGAAGGGAAATTGGTAGCGATCGAACGAGAAGCAGCGGCGAGATATATTGCGACGCCTTGGAAAACAGGTGATGAATCTGAGGGTGGGGGGGTGGGGGATGGAGGGGGAGGGGTGTAGGAGGAGGAGGAGGAGGAGGGGGGAGGTGGGGTGTAGGAGGAGGAGAGAGAGAGAGATTTTCAATTTTCTATTAATTCTCAACAACAACATATTTGCCTCAGTATATCCATAATACAAAAACAAGCAGATAGAGACAAACGTTGTAAACACAGCACAAAAACACAGACACACACACACACAAATAAACAAACACACAGATACATACAATATTGGAAGAGCCTTACCAGAGAGGTGCCACAAGGCCTTCGTCTGCGACCATCTGTATTATTGTTCTCAGTACAAGAGACAAGACAGTAAACGGTGTCACCTCGGCCAGCGTCAACAAGGCTGCTCTAAGCCTTAACATGAACATACAACAAGTCTTTCCAGTCCGACCTGAAGACGAGGCCAAGTTGTTGATTCTGTGAAGTTGTGGTCATCTCCCCCTGCCCCCTGCTGACCTCTCCCTGCCCCCTGTTGACCTCTCCCTGGTTGTCCTCCCCTGCCCCTTCCTCCTGCCCCCTGTTGCCCTCCCCTGCCCCTGTTTGACCTCCCCCCCCTGTTGACTCCCCCCTGCCTCCAGTTGACCTCCCCTCCCTTGCCTGTTGACCTCCCCCTGCCCCTGTTGACCTCTCCCTCCCCTGTTGACCTCCCCTGCCTGTTGACTCCCCTGTTGTCCTACCTCCCTGCCCCTGCCTCCTCCCCCCTGTTGACCTCCCCCCCCCTGCCCCTGTTGCCTCCCCTGCCCCTGTTGACCCCTGCCCCCTGCCCTGTCCCTGTTGACCTCCCCTGCCCCCTGTTCCTCCTGCCCCCTGTTGACCTCCCCTGCTCCTGACCTCCCTTGACCTCCCCTGTCCCCTGTTGACCCCGTCCTGCCCCTGTTGACTTCCCCTGCCGTCTGTTGACCTCCCCTGCTCTCTATTGACTTACCCTGTTGCCCCCTGCCCCCTTTGACTTCCCCCCCCTGCTGTTGCCGCCTTGTTGGTCCCTGTTGACCTCCTGCCTCTTGTCCCCCTGACGTCCCCACCCCTTGTTGACTTATCACTGTCCACTGTTGACTTCTCCTCCTGCCCCTTATTGACCTTCCCTGCCACCTGTTGACCTCCCCTGCCACCTGTTGACCTCCCCTACCCCCTGTTGACCTCTCCCCCTGCCACCTGTTGACCTTGTCTACCTCCCCTGCCCCTGATGACCTTTAATTAACATTGAGGTTTACACACACACACATATATATATATATATATATATATATATATATATATATATATATATATATATATATATAATGTGTGTGTGTGTGTGGCTATACAGCGTAACACAGTACAGTAACAGGACAAAGATGATGAAGGATAACATGAACAAAATTGAGAAGAAATAATTAAAACTGATCAAATAAAAAAATACAGATTCCCAGGTCATTTCGTTTGATAGTTTTATATTGTTTGTTTCGCCTCAACTTCCACAATAATGATTTTCAACTCACTGAGATAATTGCCTGACCGATGGAACAAACTGCAACCTAACCTAACTTAATCTAACCCCACATAACCAAACCTAACGTAACCTCACCTCACATAACCTAACCTAAACACACATAACCTAACCTACCCTAACTGAGGCCAGATATTACACTTGACAACACTCAAAAGTCGATTTACTAAACTTGTAAATTCCCCTAAATTCTTGATAGAAGATGCTCGTCCAGTGAAAATAACAGCGACGCCGCAACACAACCCTCACGTGAACGGCCAATACCCAACTGACTTAAAATTCCAAATTCCCGCGAATACAATGTACTCACGTTCCAATACTTTTGTTTACTGTAAAAAAAAAAAGGGGGGGGGGGCCGGAACAACCTTTACCGTAAATAAAATATCACTATAATATGTAAACTTCTAAATAAACCCAAAAGATTTTATTAGTTATATCATTTTATAATCAAATATCACGATATGAATGAGACTGATTATTATTTTTTTTAAAGAATATTCGAATCAGTAAATGAATTTTCCTCCCAATGTGGCCGATCGAGCAGAGCGAGTAGGTGGTGACCGAACCTTAACGAATAACAAGATTAAAAATAATAATAATAATAATAATAATAATAATAATAATAATAATAATATAAAAGTAGTGGGTGTACAGTACAGTAGTTGTATAATTAAAAGTGAAGGAATAAAGTAAAATTTCTGCATTAAGGTTTATTGAAAAGCCCTCAACTAATGAATTTCTTTCATACCTGGAAAAGACGGATAATGAGGAGGAGATGAAGAGAAATGAGGAGGGAATGAAGAGGGAATGAAGATAAATGAGGAGATGAAAAGAAATAGAGATGAAGAAAAATGAAGAGATAAAGGGAAATGAGATGAAGATAAATGAGGAGATGAGGAAGAAGAGAATGAAGAGGAGATAAAGAGAAATGAGATGAAGATAAATGAGGAGGAGATGAAGAGAAATGAAGACGAGATAAAGGGAAATGAGGAGGTGATGAAGAGAAATGAGGAGATGAAGAGACATGAGATGAAGAAAAATGAAGAGGAAATGAAGAGATGAAGAGGAAAAGAAGAGAAATGAGCATGAGTCGAAGATAAAATAACAAAAGACAATAACATGATAACAGCTTAAGCCAATGGAAATAGACGAAGGAGGAGAGAGAGAGAGAGAGATACTGATGGATTATCTAGGAGCCGCCGACGACCACACCATCAGGGTCGCCTATTACGGTGATTTACTGCAGCCAGGGTGAGAACTGGCCCAGGGCACAGTGATTCTCTCTCTCTCCTGTCAAGACCTCACCACTACCATCCAGCCTCTCTCCCTGTCAAGAGACCTCACCACTACCATCCAGCTTCTCTCTCTCTCCTGTCAAGACCTCTACACTACCATCCAGTCTCTCTCTCTCCTGTCAAGACCCTACCACTACCATCCAGCCTCTCTCTCTCTCCTGTCAAGACCTCTACCACTACCAGTCTCTCTCTCTCTCTCTCTCCTGTCAAGACCTACCACTACCACCCGTCTCTCTCTCTGTCAAGACTCTACCACTACCACCCGTCTCTCTCTCCTCTCGTAAGACCTCTACCACTACCAATTCGTCTCTCTCTCTCTCCCGTCAAGACCTCTCTACCACTACCACCCGTCTCTCTCTCTCTCTGTCAAGACTCTACCACTACCACCTCTCTCTCTCTCTCCTGTCAAGACCTCTACCACTACCACCCGTCTCTCTCTCTGTCTCTCTACCTGTCACCTGGCCTCTTGACCACACTACCCTCCCTACTGTCATAAATGTTTCCCTTTTCTCCTTAATACAACAGCCTAATTTTCCCTCCCACCTAAGACAGTAAAAACGACCCACAATTATTTTTATTTTCCTATACAACTGAATAATTTTCCTCATAGTCCGAGTAATATTTTCCCCTTCAAGTGTCATAATTATCTTGTATTTTCCTCATCCCTATTTAATACAGTACACTATTTTCCTCCACACTCCTGTATTTTGATCATGTTACTGTATTTACTAGAGGAATAAATTAAGATTACAAAATACATTACAAATTCAGCGGTGAAAAAACAAGTAAATAGATGAATTACAAACACGAGTTACTGTAGTTGTTAGGTTAAAGGGTGTGTGTGTGTGTGTGTGTGTGTGTGTGTGTGTGTGTGTGTGTGTGTGTGTGTGTGTGTGTGGTGTGGTGGTGGGTGGTGTGTGTGTGTGTGTGTGTGTGTGTGTGTGTGTGTGTGTGTGTGTGTGTGTGTGTGTGTGTGTGTGTGTGTACCTGTCTGTATGTCAGTCTCTTTATCTGTCCACCTTTTTTCTTTGATCTGTCTGCCCCAAGTGTCCCTGTCTGTCTGTCTCTTTTCCTCTGTCTTTGTTTTGTCTCCGTGTCTCTGTCTGTCTGTGTTTGTGTCTTGTATCTGTCTGTATGTGTCTGGTTCTGTCTCTCTGTCTGTGTTTGTGTCTTGTATCTGTCTGTCTGTCTGTCTGTCTGTCTGTCTGTCTGTCTCCCCCAAACCAACTTCAATACAAGACCAGACAGGTAGACATCAATTAACACAGGTGTAACATTACGAGTTCTAGAATGACTAATTAAACCATCACTCCACTTAAACACCTCCATAAGTAAAGTAAAACCTCCACCTAAGTACATAAGACCACTTTTGTTACACTTAAGACCCAATAATCATAAAGTAGTGGCGATAAAGACTCCCAGATGAAGTAAACGACGCTGTTATTAAACTTTATCATCGTCAATTAAAAAAAATTAAATAAGTAAATACAGAATATTTAATGAGACTCGGGTGCACATATACATATACACCGCCTCAGCCAATGGGAATGCATGTAGAGAGTTGATCAGCCTTGTGTATGGTCAGGATTTACACGCAAAATGTACTTAAAATAACTCACCCCAGAATCGGGTGTAAATATTAAAAATTTTCTTCATTCATTTTCTTTCATTTATCATTGGCATTTTATCTTCATTATTCCATTCTTATTTTTTTCTTAATTTTCTTTTATAAACTAAATGTAAAGTATATTCTCTTTACTATACTCGTATTTTCGTCTCTTTTACTTTTTTCAGAGTTTTCTATCTATTTCGTCTTTTTCCAGAGAGTTACTGTGATCGTACAGGTTGTGGTGGGTACTGCGCTTACTGTTTTGTTTTGGTCAGGCTCACATAACCTGGCCGGAGCTTTTTATTTCCGTGTTGAATAAGAGAGAAGAGGATTATTTCTTTACGTGTTTTGATAAAGATATACTTGGGTATAGTACAGGTGTTGACGTGAGATATTAACTAGATATATTATTATTATTATTACAGATGTTAAATTGATATATTAGCATTGTAGCTAAACTGGGATATTAATAATTACTACAGGTGTTAAATTGAGATGTTACTACAGCTGTAAAATTGAGTTATTAAATAGGTAGATGAGCACAGGTGTTAAATTTGAACACTATTACAGATGTTAAAGAAAGATATTAGAACAGGTGTTTTTATCTCTCAACAACAACAAAAATAACAACAAAACAAAAACAAAATATAAACCGAAAAGAAACAAGAAAATAAATGATAAGAAACAAAGAAGAAGAGAAATGAAAATACAAGAACCAAAAAAGAGAGTGAGTGAGTTAACAAAGGGAGAAAAATGGTGGAAAATGAAAGAAGGAGAAGAAGGAGAAGGATTAGAGGAAGAAAAAGTTGACAAGAAAAGGTAATGGTGTTGTGAGAAAGCAATTGGTAGGTGATCCAGCCTCTGTGTGTGTGAGGAGGCCGTGGAAGTGAACTAGTTACACACACACACACACACACACACACACACACACACACACACACACACACACACACACACACTGCTTTAACTAATTCCGCAGTTATTTTTTTTACTAAATCTTTCTTGTTGGCCCAGAGGTTGTGTGTGTGTGTGTGTGTGTGTGTGTGTGTGTGTGTGTGTGTGTGTGTGTGTGTGTGTGTGTGTGTGTGTGTGTGTGTGTGTGTCCTCTCTTCCTTTTCTCTCCCCTCTGTTACTTTCTCCTCCCCCTTATCCTCTCTTCCCACTACTCTTCCTCCCTCTCTTTCTCTCTCTCTCCCTTCCATTACTCCTCCCCTCCCTTCCATACTTTCCCTCTCCTCTCCCTCTCTCTCCCTCCTTCATTACTCTCCTCTCACTACTCTCTCCTCCTTCCATTACTCCATCTCCCTTTCTCTCTCCCTCCCTTCCATTACTTCCTCCCTCTCATTACTTTCTCCCTCCCTTCACTTCCTCCCTCTCTTCCATTACTTCCTCCTCTCATTCTCTCCCTCTCCCTCTCTCTCCCTCCCTTCCATTCTCCCTCCTCTCTTCCATTCTCCCTCCCTCTCCTCTCTCCCTCCCTTCCATTCTCCCTCCTCTCACTTCCTCTCCCTCCCTTCCTTCCTCCTCCCTTCCATTACTTCCTCCCTCTCTTCATTACTTCCTCTCATTATTCTCCCTCTCCCCTCTCTCCCTCCTTCCATTCTCCCTCCCTCTTCCTTACTCCCTCCCTCTCACTACTGTCTCCCTTCCTTCCTTCTCCTCCTCCTACTCTCCCTCTCTTCCTTACTCCCTCCTCTACCTCTCTCCCTTCCTTCCATTACTCTCCCTCTCCCTACTCTCTCCCTTCCTTCTCTCCTCTCCCTAGTCTCTCCCTCCTTCCCATTCTCCTCCCCTCTCTCTCTCCCTCTCTCTTCCATTGCCTCCCTCTCATTACTCTCCCTCTCCTTCTCCCCTCCCTTCCATTCTCCCTCCCTCTCACTACTCTCTCCCTCTTCCATTACTTCCTCCCTCTCATTATCTCCTCTCACTACTCTCCTCCTTCATTCTTCCTCCTCTCCTTTCTCTCCCTCTCTTCCATTCTCCCTCCTCCTTCTCTCTCCCTCTTCCATTCTTCCCTCCTCCCTTTCTCTCTCCCTCCCTTCCATTCTTCCTCCTCTCTTCCTTCGCCTCCCTCTCATTACTCTCCCTACTCTCTCCTCCCTTCCATTCTTCCTCCCCTCTCACTACTCTCTCCCTCCCTACTCTCTCCCTCCCTTCCATTTCTTCCTCCTCTCTCTCTCTCCCTCTCTTCCATTACTCCTCCCCTCACTTCTCTCCCTCCGTTCCATTACTTCCTCCCTCTCTACTCTCTCCCTCTCTTCCATTACTCTCCTTTCCCTCTCCCTCTCCCTCCTTCCTTGCTTCCTCCCTCTCCTACTCTCTCCCTCTCTTCATTACTCTCCCTCTCCCTTCTCTCTCCCTCCCTTCCATTACTTCCTCTCTCCTGCTCTCTCTCTCCCTTCCATTACTCTCCCCTCCCTCTCCCTCTCACTCTCCCTCCCTTCATTACTTCCTCCCTCTCACTACTCTCTCCCCTCCTTCATTACTCCTCCCTCCCTTCATTTCTCCTCTCTTCCATTACTCTCTCCCTCTTCCATTCTTCCTCCCTCTCATTCTCTCCCTCTCTCTCCTTCCTCCCCTCCCTTCCATTCTCCCTCCTCTCCCTCTCCTCCTCCCTCTCCCTACTCTCCCTCCCTTCCATTACTCTCTCCCTCTCTTCCATTACTCCTCCTCTCCCTCTCTCTCCCCTCCCCTCTCCCTCTCTCCCCTCCCTTCCTTCTCCTCCCTCTTTTCCTTACTCCCTCCCTCTCATTCTCCCCTCTCCCTACCTCTCTCCTCCCCCTCTCTCTCCCTCCTTCCATTCCTTCCTCCCTCTCACTCTCTCTCCCTTCCATTACTTCCTCCCTCCTTCCATTCTCCTCCCCTCTCTTCATTCTCTCCCCTCTCTTCCTTCTTCCTCCCTCTCCTTACTCTCCCTCTCCCTCTCTTCTCTCCCCTCCCCTTCCATTCTCCCTCCCTCTCACTACTCTCTCCCTCCCTTCCATACTCTCTCCCCTCTCTTCCATTACTCCCTCCCCTCTCCCTCTCTCCCTCCCTCTCACTACTCTCTCCCTCCCTCTCACTTCTCCCTCCTTCCTACTCTCTCCCTCTTCCATTTTCTCCCTCTCTCTACTCTCTCCCTCCTTCCATTACTCTCTCCTCTCTTCCCTACTTCCTCCTCCTCTATTTCTCTCCCTCTCCCACTACTCTCTCCCTCCCCTTCCATTACTTCCTCCCCTCTTCCATTACCCTCCCACCACTCTTACAACTGACAGGGTCATGTTTACCTCCACTTACAAATACTTTTCCTTACTCCAAATGCTTTATTTCTTACTTTACAACTTTTTGCATCAACGACACCGGCTGCTGCCTCCTCTCCTGCCTCCTCTTCCCTCTCCTCCTCCCCCTCTTCCTCCTTTCTTATTAAACAACGTATTTATTCTTAATTTATCAGTACTCTTTCTTTATCAGATTTCTTTATTGATTTCACACACGCACCACACACACACACACACACACACACACACACACACACACACACACACACACACACAAACACATCAATGCATCTATCCTTAACTTACCCCCCACATCTTATAGCCCACCCCTCTATACAGACCATCTACGCTGTCATCACAAGGCGTCAGTGTACTGTAGATATGGTGTAGAGATGATGAATAGTAAGCCACCCACCTTCACCCTCTCTCCACACACACCCACCATCTCCAAACACCACTTCCACTACACAGACACAACCTCCATCCCCCACACTTTCACCCTCCACACACACACCATCCCTATCTCACCCCCACACACACACCCCTCCACCCCACACACACACCCATCTACTTAATCTCTCTCACACACACACACACACACCTTTACCTCTCACACACACATCCACCCACCTCCATCCCCACACACACACCCACCCAAATACACCCTATCTCTCTCACACACACACACACCCTCACACCCCACCTCCACCCCACACATCCACCCACCTCTACCCCCCCACACATCCACCCACCTACCTCCACCTCTCTCCCTCCACCTCACACACACCTCCCACACACCCCCCACCCACCCCACCTCCCCTCCACACACATCACCTCCACCCCTGCCACGCCCATCCTCTCACCCACCACCTCCCCCAACACCTACCCACCTACCTCACCCCCCACACACACACCTCACCTCACACACCACTTCCACCCCCACACCCACCCATCTCCCACCCACATCCATCCACCCCCACCCCCTCCACCCCTCACACACACATCCACCCACCTCCACCCCCACACCCCTCCCACACACACACCCACCTCTACCCACCTCCACCCCCACATACCCACTACCCTCTCTCACCCACCCACCTCCCTCCCACACCCACCCGCCTAAACCCCTAACACACACACACACCCCACACACAAACTCCTCCACCTCTCACACACCACCCACCCATCTACCCCCCACACCTGCCACCTCCACACACACACCTCCTCCACCCCCCACACATCCACACTCACCTCTCACCCACCCACTCCCACCACACATCCATTACCTCACACATCCACCCACCCTCCACACCCTCCCACCTCCCCCCACCTCCACCCTCCCACCCCAACCCATCACCTCCACCTCCCCCATCCACCTTCTACACATACCTAATGACAGACTTCTCCTACATCTAACAAGCTAAATGGTGTTTCTCTCTGGTGAATTAATTGTTGGAGTCCTTTCTTTTTCTAATTTTTTTCTCAATGTATTTTCTTTTCTAACCTTTTGTCTCAGCATTTTCTTGTCAAAACATTTTGTTTAATCTCTGTGTCTACAATCTATAGTTACTAAGCCTAGTTTATCAGTAAACGAAAGTTGCCTGTCTGAACTGTCTAAAAGTGTCTAATTCCATTATGTCTTATTGCAGTAATATATATATATATATATATATATATATATATATATATATATATATATATATATATATATATATATATATATATATATATATATATATATATATGTATGGACCGTCCAAAGTCTATTATCTAAATTCTCTCTTGTCTAATTTCTTCCCTAATCTCTGTCTAACTTCTCCCAGAACTTAACCACGTGTCTAATATTTCTCAATCTAAAGCATGAGTGCAGAGATCTCTAGTCTTTAAATTCTATAATGGCTAAATTCCAAAATGTCTAAAAGTCTAAAATGTCTAAATCAAAAGTCTAAACTCTAACCTCAATTTTTAAGTCTAAACTAGTGTATCTGAATGTGTGTAAAGCCTAAATTATCTAAACTCTTAAGTATCAAACATTTCCCTTGTCTAAATATTTTAAGTGTCTAAAGTCTTAAGTTTAAATCTGTTAAGCCTTAAAAGGTCTACAGTAAGTGGCTGTAAGTGTTTTTAGGATGAACTTTCTAAACTTTATAGCGTCTAAAAATGTCTGAGTATAATTTCCATTGAAACAAAGTCGACAAAGGATAAGAACTACAAATGTCTGAAATTCACAATGTCTAGATTGTAAAACACAAATAAAACTTTCCTTAGCCAATCTATTCTCTTGTCTAAACTATCCTGGTCTAAACTTTCTCTTGTCTAAACTTTCTCTTGTCGAAACTTTCCCTTGGTCTAAACTCTCCCTTGTCTAAACTTTCCTTGGTCTAAACTTTCCTTGGTATTTCTTTGGTCTAAACTTTCTTTAGTCTAAAATTTCCTTTGTCTAAACTTTCCTTGGTCTAAACTTTTCTTGGACTAAACTTTCTTGATCTAAACTTTCAAAGTCTAACTTTCCCTTGTCTAAACTTTCTTTGGTCTGACTTTCCTTGGTCTAAACTTTCCTTGGTCTCTTTCCTTGTCTAACTTTCTTCGGTCTAAACTTTCCTTGGTCTAAACTTTCCTTGGTCTAATTTCCCTTCTCTCTTTGGTCTAACTTTCATGATCAATTTCTTTCCTTCCTAAACTTTCTTCGTCTTTCATTGGTACTTTCCTTGGTCTTTCTGGTTAATTCTCTTCTCTCCCTTGTCTCTTTCTTTTAGTCTTTTGGTCTACTTTCATTATCCTTTCATGGTCCTTTCCCTTGCCCTACTTTCTTCGTCTTTCATAGTCGCTTTCCTTAGTCTAAACTTTCCCTTGTCTATTTCTTTGGTCTAAACTTTCCTTGGTCTAAACTTTCCTTGTCTTTTCTTTGGTCTAAACTTTCCTTGGTCTAGCTTTCCTTGCCTAAACTTTTCTTCAGTCTAAACTTTCCTTGGTCTTCTAAACTTTCCCTTGTCTAAACTTTCCTTGGTCGCTTCCCTTGTCTAAACTTTTTGGTCTTTCCCTTGTCTAAACTTTCCTTGATCTCAACTTTCATTGGTCTAATTTCATTGGTCTTTCCTTGTCTCTTTCCTTAGTCTAAACTTTCTTTATTCTTTCCCCATGTCTAAACTTTCCCTAGTCTCGCTTTCCCTTAGTCTAAACTCTCCCTTGTCTCTTTCCTTGGTCTAACTTTTCCTTGGTCTAAATTTTTCTTTGGTCTTTCTTTAGTCTACTTCCCTGTCTTCCTTGGTCTCACTTTCTTGGACTAAACTTTCATTGATCTAAACTTTCAATGGTCTAAACTTTCCCTTGTCTAAACTTTCTTTGGTAGACTTTCCTTGGTCTAAACTTCCTTGGTCTAAACTTTCCTTGTCTAAACTTTCTTCGGTCTAAACTTTCCTTGGTCTAACTTTCCTTAGTCTCTTTCCTTGTCCCTTTTTTGAGTCTTTCATTGATCTTTCAATGGTCTTTCCCTTTTCTTTCTTCGTCTACTTAGTCTCTTTCCTTGGTCTCTTTCCTGGTATTTATCTCGTCTGCTTCTCCCTTGTCTAAACTTTCTTTGGTCTAACTTTGTTCGTGATCAAAACTTTCAATGGTCTAAACTTTCCTTACTAAACTTTCTTCAGTCCAAGCTTTCATTGGTCTAAACTTTCCTTGGTCTAAACTTTCCCTTGTCTAACTTTCTTTGGTCCTAACTTTCCTTGGTCTCTTTCCTTGGTCTAAACTTTCTTTGGTCTAAACTTTCCTTGGTCTAAACTTTCCTTGCCTAAACTTTCTTCGGTCTACTTTCCTTGGTCTATTTCCTTAGTCTTTCCTTGTCTAAACTTTCCTTGACTACACTTCCCTTGTCTAAACTTTTTGGTCCTTCCCTTGTCTAAACTTTCCTTGATCTCAACTTTCATTGGTCTAAATTTTCATTGGTCTAAACTTTCCCTTGTCTAAACTTTCCTTGGTCTAAACTTTCTTTGGTCTAAACTTTCCCATGTCTAAACTTTCCCTGGTCTAAACTTTTCCTTGGTCTAAACTCTCCCTTGTCTAAACTTTCCTTGGTCTAAACTTTCCTTGGTCTAAATTTTCTTTGGTCTAAACTTTCTTTAGTCTAAAATTTCCCTTGTCTAAACTTTCCTTGGTCTAAACTTTTCTTGGACTAAACTTTCATTGATCTAAACTTTCAATGGTCTAAACTTTCCCTTGTCTAAACTTTCTTTGGTCTGAACTTTCCTTGGTCTAAACTTTCCTTGGTCTAAACTTTCCCTTGTCTAAACTTTCTTCGGTCTAAACTTTCCTTGGTCTAAACTTTCCCTTGGTCGCTTTCCCTTGTCTAAACTTTTTTTGGGTCTAAACTTTCATTGATCAAAACTTTCAATGGTCTAAACTTTCCCTTACTAAACTTTCTTCGGTCTACTTTCATTGGTCTAAACTTTCCTTGGTCTCTTTCACTGGTGTACATTTATCTCGTCTAAACTCTCCCTTGTCTAAACTTTCTTGGTCTCACTTTTGGTCTAAACTTTCATTGATCAAAACTTTCAATGGTCTAACTTTCCCTTGCCTAAACTTCGGTCTACTTTCATTGGTCTCTTTTCCTTAGTCTCTTTCCCTTGTCAACTTTCTTTGGTCTAAACTTTCCTTGGTCTAAACTTTCCTTGGTCTAACTTTCTTTGGTCTAAACTTTCCTTGGTTCGCTTTCCCTTGCCTAAACTTTCTTCGGTCTTAGCTTTCCTTGGTCTTTCCTTGGTCTAAACTTTCCCTTGTCGCTTTCCTTGGTCTAGCTTCCCTTGTCTAAACTTTTTGGTCGCTTTCCTTGTCTAAACTTTCCTTGATCTCACTTTCATTGTTAAATTCTTCATTGGTCTCTTTCCCTTGTCTAAACTTTCCTTGTCTACTTTCTTTGGTCTCTTTCCCATGTCTAAACTTTCCTGGTCTAAATTTTCTTTGGTCTCTTTCCTTGTCCTTTCCTTGGTCTCGCTTTCCTTAGTCTCACTTTCTTTGGTCTCTTTCCTTAGTCTAAACTTTCCTGGTCTAAACTCACCTTAACTCTCCCTCACCTTAATTCTCCCTCACATGCTCCCTCCTTCAACTCTCCTCACCTTGACTCCCTCACCTTAACTCTCCTCCACCTTAACTCTCCTCACCTTAACTCTCCCTCACTTAACTCTCTCACCTTAACTCTCCCTCACCTTAACTCCCTCACCTTAACTCTCCTTCTCCTCACCTTCTCTTCTCACCTAAACTTTCCCTCACCTTAACTCTCCCTCACCTTAATCTCCTCACCTAAATCTCCCCTCACCTTAACTCTCCTCACCTTAACTCTCCCTCCTCATCTCTCCTCCTTAACTCTCCCTCACCTTAACTCCCTCACCTTAACTCTCCTCACCTTGCTCTCCCCTTCTTTCTCCCTCACCTTACTCCCTCACCTAAACTCTCCCTCACTAAACTCTCCCTCACCTAACTCCCTCACATGCTCTCCCTCACATGCTCTCCCTCACCTTAACTCTCCCTCACATACTCTCCTTCACCTTATCTCCCTCCACCTTGCTCCCCTCACCTTAGCTCTCCCTCACCTTAACTCCCCCTCACCTTAATTCTTCCTCTCCTCCAACTCTCCTCACCTTAACTCTCTCCCTCCCCTTAACTCCTCCCTCACCTTTACTCTCCCTCACCTCACTCTCCCTCACCTTAACTCTCCTCACCTTAACTCTCCCTCACCTTAACTCTTCCCTCCTAAGCTTTCCCCTCCCACCTTGCTCTCCCATCTCCCCTCACCTCCATCTCTCACCCATAATCTCCCTCACCTGCTCTCCCTCACCTGCTCTCCCTCCTTGCTCTCCCTCCCCTTAACTCTCCTGCTCTCACCCCTTAACTCTCCCCTCACCTTAACTCTCCTTCCCTAACTCTCCCTCCCCTGAACTCCCCTCACCTAACTCTCCCTCACCTTAACTCTCTCCCTCACCTTAAGTCTTCCTCACCTCCTCTCCCCTCACCTTAACTCTCCCTCACCTTCTCTCCCTCACCTCAACTCTCCTCTCCCCTTAACTCTCCCTCACCTGCTCTCCCTCACCTTGCTCTCCTCCCTCAACTCTCCCTCCCACCTTAACTCTCCTCACCTTATCCCCTCCTTAATTCTTCCTCACCTCAACTCTCCTCACCTTAACTCTCCCTCACCTTAGCTCCCCCTCACCTCAACTCTCCCTCACCTTAACTCTCCCACCTTAATTCTCCCCTCACCTAACTTCTCCCCTCACCTTGCTCCCCTCACCTTAACTCCCCCCTCACCTTAACTCTCCCTCACCTTAACTCTCCCTCACATATTCCCCCTCACTGCTCTCCCTCACCTTACTCTCTCCCTCACCTTAACTCTCCCCCTCACCTGCTCTCCCCTCACCTTAATTTTCCTCCCTTCTCTCCCTCACCTTAACTCTCCCCTCACCTTATCTCTCCCTCACCCTAATTCTTCCTCCTGTGCTCTCCCCTCACCTTAAGTCTTCCTCACCTCAACTCTCCCTCCTTGCTCTCCCTCACCTTAATTCTTCATACTGTATTCTTCCTCCTCCAACTCTCCCTCCCTTAACTCTCCCTCCTCAGCTCTCCTCATGTCTCCTCTTTCTCCCCCTCACCTTAATTCTTCTCCACCTCAACTCTCCCCTCACCTTAGCTCCCTCCTTAACTCTCCCTCACCTGCTCTCCCCTCCCTCCTCCCCTCACCTTCTCTCCTTACCTCGACTCTCCCCTCCCCTTAACTCTCCCCTCACCTTAACTCCCTCACCTTAACTCCCCCTCACCTTAACTCTCCCTCACCTTAACTCTCCCCTCTTAACTCTCCCTCACCTTAACTCTCCCTCCTGCTCTCCCCTCACCTTAACTCTCCTTCACCTTAACTCTCCCTCACCTTAAGTCTCCTCCACCTTAACTCTCCCTCACCTTAACTCTCCCTCACCTTAACTCTCCCCTCACATGCTCTCCCTCACCTGTGCTCTCCCTCACCTTAACTCTCCCCTCACCTTGCTCTTCCTCACCTTAACTCTCCCTCACCTTAACTCTCCCCTCACCTTAACTCTCCCACCTTAACTCCCCCTCACATGCTCTCCCCTCACCTTAACTCTCCCTCCCCTTGCTCCCTCACCTCAACTCTCCCTCTTTGCTCCAACTCTCCCTCCCACTCCCGCTCTCCCTCCTCAACTCTCCCTCACCTTATCTCCCCTCACCTGCTCTCCCTCTTAAATCTCCCTCCCTTAGCTCTCCCTCACCTTAGCTCTCCCTCCCCTTGCTCTCCCTCCCTTAACTCTCCCCTCACCTCCTTCCCTCTCCCTCCTGCTCTCCCTCCCTTAACTCTCCCTCTCTCCTCTGCTCTCCCTCACCTTAACTCCCTCACCTTAACTCCCCTCTCCTCATCCTCACCTTAGCTCTCCTCCATGCTCTCCCTCACCTTAAATCTCCTCACCTTGCTCTCCCTCACCTCAACTCTCCTCACCCCTTAACTCTCCCTCACCTTCTTAACTCTCCCTCACCTCAACTCTCTCACCTTAACTCTCCTCACCTTAACTCTCCCTCACCTTAACTCTCCTCCTGTCTCCCTCACCTTAACTCTCCTCTTAATCTCCTCACCTCACTCTCCCTCCACCTCAACTCCTCCCTCACCTTAACTCTCCCTCACCTTAACTCTCCCCCTCCCCTCAACTCTCCCCTCCCTTAACTCCCTCACTTCAACTCTCATTTTTTTTATTTGTTTCATTATTCGTCTATAATAATCACCTGACTTTTTCTGTCTCTCTTTGACTGTTTCTCTTTCTCTCTCTCTCTCTCTTTATCTCTCTCTCTCTCTCTCTCTCTCTCTCTCTCTCTCTCTCTCTCTCTCTCTCTCTCTCTCCTAAATTCATAAGCATAATAAATCACCTCATTACAAAAACCAATTCTAATATAATGAAAATATCTTAATTACTTTTCTGTTTTCTTCTTTTGGTGTTTTTTTCTTGTTTTACTCTTGTTAGTTTTGTCTTCTTTTCTTATTTTACTCTTTTCTTCTTCTTTTTGTCTTTTTTGTTTCTTGTTGTTTTCTTTGTTAGTTTTTATATCATTCCTTTATTCTCTTTTTTTTTTATACTAACATAAAATTTACCCCAATCTTCCTATAACAGAATTATATCACTCACTAAAATCATGCTTCCATTATACACATGATACACTAACGTGGTATAATAACTGATATATCCACTTTATAACATATAATTTGAAGTATTATATAACACATAGAACTTGTCTCAACCCTCTGAGTATACCAGAATATATCAATGACTATAATTAGGTATATTTGTTTAGTGATCAGATATACTCAAGAGGTATAATCTAAAATTATACAGGTATATTAATAAGGAGATATATTCAAATAGTATAATCAGAAGTAAATTAATATATCCACCTGGTCAGATATACTAAAATGGTATAATTAAAAATTGAATAATTTATAAGTTATGAATAAATCAATTAAAAAATATATATGAATAAAATTGAATAAACCAATAAAATAAATCTATGAAATAAACACTATATTCTGGTTTTATTTTTTAGCTACGGGTTAGTGTGGGATGAATCCTGTATATTATTTCAACCTTTAAAAAACACAGTGTTAGCGATTTTCGATCATATTGAGATAGTATGGCACCAGTTGCACCCCTTGACCATATTGGGTGAGTATGGCATCAGTTGGCACTCCTGTCGACCATATTGGGTGAGTATATCAGTTGGCACCTGTCTGACCATATTGGGTATAACAGTTGGCACCCTGTCGACCATATGGGACGGCACCAGCTGGTTGACTCCTGTCGACCATATTGGGTGAGTATGGCATCAGTTGTCACCACCTGTCGACCATATTGGGTATGGCATCAGTTGCACCCCTGTCGACCATATTGGTTGAGTATGGCATGGTTAGCACCTGTCGACCATATTGAGTGATGGCATCAGTTGGCACCCCTGTCGACCATATTGGTATGGCATCAGTTGGCACCCCCGTCGACCATATGGGTTGACTATGGCACCAGTTGGCACTCCTGTCGTCCATAAAGTCTGAGGGTGTGGCATCAATAGACACGACCAGGGCCATAAAGCTCAGAGTATAGTAAAATTTGGCACTTCTCCCACCTACTGTAGATACTTCTTGACTATGACACACACACACACTATAAACCTTTTCCCTCCTCCTTCTTTCCTCCTCATCCTTTCTCTCCCTTTCTTTCCCCATCACCCTCCCTCCTTTCCATCCTTCGCCCTCCTCCCCAAGCAATACAACTTACAGTAAAAACAAACAAATTATTTACCTTCCCATGCAAAACACATTAAGTTAGCTCATCATTCAAACATTCATTCACATTATTATTATATATCAACATTCACACGAACATACAACAACATCACCACTCCAGCATCATCACCACTCCAGCACATCCCCATCACCACTCAGCACATCCCCAGCTTCCTCCTTTATCCCGCTCAGCACATCCCATCATTACTCCAGCATCCTCATCACCACTCCCACCACCCCCATCACCACTCCTTTATCCCACTCCAGCACATCCCCATCACCACTCCAGCATCCCCATCATCCTCAGCACATCCTCCCATCCTTATCCACCACCCCCTTCACCACTCCAGCTCATCCCCATCACAATCCAGCTCATCCCCATCACCAATCGCCTCCTCCATCACCCATCAGCATCCCCAATACCTCCAGCACATCCTCCCATCACTAGACTCACTCTGCTCCGCCTGCCCTTCCATATTTTCTTGACGATGTCTTTTAACAGCCACTCAGTAGTTAAACACTATGGGTGAAACAGGTCCTGTGTGCCCCCCCTACCCCCCTGGGCACGACACTTGCTGCTGCACTACTACTACTATTGCTACTGCTGCTACTATGTACTACTTTTACTACTACTACTTCTATTTCACTACTACTACCACCACCAACAACAACCACCACCACCACCACCACCACCACCTCCTGCAGCAGATGAAGACGTCTCAGGTCTAACGTGTCCAGGGTCTTTAACACACATCACCTGGTGGTTCCCATCATTCGGTCTCCTGGCCAAACTAGTGGTGGTTCCTCAGTGACACTTTACCACGCTGCTCGTTCGGTCACCCCCCCCTCCATAATACCGCCTTGTGTAGTTTCTGACAGGTGATTCTTAGCCGTGTTGTTTAAATTTTATTTTTTATTTCTTCCTTGTTTTCTTTTTTTTTTTTTTTTTCTTTTCTTAGGTTGTTTTTTTTGTAATTGTTTTTCTTCTTTTTTTTCTTCATTCTTTCACTGTGTGTTTTCTTGTTTCTTTCTTCTTTCATTATATATTTTTTCTTCTCACTTTTTTCTTTGGATACAATTATATAAACGATATTTTCTTTATCATAATAATTGTCTTCTCTTGTTTTTGTTGTCTCTTCCTCTCTTCTCCATTATTCTTCTTTCTTTTCACATTTCATCTCCAACTCTTCTCTTTCCAATTCCCCCAGCCATCTTATTCCCCTAATTAATCCCTACATCTCTTTGCCTATGATCCAAGAGAATTTAACTAACTCTACGTAATATAGTAATGTAAAAATATAATTAAAAAACACAATAACAACAAATTAAATCATTTTTTACATATAATTAAGACAAACACAGCACTAATTTATAGGAAAATTTTTTGAGTTGGGTGGTTATTTATGTCCTGTGTTTTTATTTGTTTTTGTGTGTTCCCGGCCCTGAAGAGAGAGTTTCATCTTTATAGGTAAAAATGTCTGCCTAAAAAAAGGGGGGATTTCAACACTTTCCACTGTACCGTGTGAAATGTGCAAATATTCACATTTATATGCCCTCTTTTTTCCCTGTTGCAATTTTGAATAACTTTACATTTTATCAAATAATATAAACAAAAGCATTTCGCAAAACACACAGGACACACAATAATACATTTGGAAAATATAACATGTAGACGCAATGTTAGCAATTAAGTCACGTAGAATGCTGACCCTTTTCAATATATACTATACAGGTGTCGTCCTAAGCGTTGCGAACTCCTATATAACCACACAGCAGGTTCCCAAAATATACACCTTTCATATGTACTAACTAGTTCTATGGTGACCTCATTGAAATATGTATAATATATATATCTATCTACTAAATATTGTCTACCTATTTTTTATCAATATTATCTATTTATTCATTTAAATTTAATTCATGTAGGTTTAATCTGTCAGTGGGCGAAACTCTCTTACCTGTCAGTTTAGGTGCGGTACAGGTGGGTGTGTGTGTGTGACAGTTCTCGTTCACCTTCAGTGGTCAGACTCAGTGACACTTGTCTGTCTGTTCATATGTCTGTCAATCTGGGGTGCCACCAACCCTTCCCTGTTTCGACCAAACAATGCCCAGTGTCTGTTGTCAGGTGGCTACGACGGGGGCACCACTTTAACACGACAACCACCGAAAAAGTCCTTCAACACGACGCGTTTTATAATTTCCCTATCTGAGTCTCTCTCCACAGCTCTCGTTCATTGTATTTCACTTTTCAACACTGTATGAACGGAGGCGGGAGCAACACCACCATCACAGGGACTTAACAATACTAAAACACTTCCTTCTGTTTACACTTGTCACCTGGAGTTCATGCACAAGGCACCACCTCGTAAACACTCAATTCTAAAACCCATGTGTCAAGTTTTATATCCGTCAGCCTCGGCATATGTGTGTGTTTTGTGTCACTATCACCTACTGACGAAGGCGCGGTCGCAGCGGGGTGTATATGTCGTATTTGAGCATGCAGGTATGCAAATCTATTGGAATTGTTGCACCGTGTTCATGTGTGCTAAAACTCTACCAAGTTCCACCTCCCCGTTTTTCTGGTTTGGGATCCACTCAAACGAAGTATTATTAATGCGGATTTGTAATTCTAAACAAAACTGACACTCAAGCGGTTTTTGTCGATGTATTCCAGCACTTGTCGAGGTGCCCAGGCAAGACGGTGACACTGAGTTCCTGCAGCCGCAGGCGAACGACCACCTCACAGGCAGAGGCACTGGCCTGCTGCCGACCTGCTGCCAGCTCTTCCCACCGTGCCTGGCACTCTGGCAGCTCTCGGCCCACCAGCTCTGTCACACTCTCCCTCGTTCTCTCTCTCTTTTGCTCGTTCTCTCTTCATCATATCTGACTCTCTCTCTTTCTCTCTCTCTCTCTCTCTCTCTCTCTCTCTCTCTCTCTCTCTCTCTCTCTCTCTCTCTCTCTCTTTCATTCCTTCTTATCTCTTCATCCCTTTAACTTTTAGTCTCCATTTATCGTTATATTCGTATCTCCATCTTTAATTCTTTCTATATTTCTTTCTTCCTTCGTTTCCCTCCCATTTACCTTAACATGTTTATCACACAGACAGACATACTGTTGATCGCTGTCATTGTTACCCACCCACACACACACACACACACACACACACACACACACACACACACACACACACACACACACACCACACACACCACAACACACACCACCAACACACACCACCACACCACACACACACCCACCCCACACACCACCCCACATACACACACACCATACACCCCACCCACCCACCTACACACACACACCCACCCCCCCACACACAAAACAGTCCCCGAAATCAATTACACTCATTGGCTCATTCCTCGTCTATCCAACCCTCAATAGTCCTTTTATACTACTCCATTCCCATTCCTATTCCTTACCAATTCCTAGTGCGTTTATTCTCGTTAATATCACTTCGCTCTCATTCCCATTCTCATTTCCCAATTTGTTTTATTCTGTTCAATAGCTTCGCATTTGCATTCCCATTCCTGGTTTGTGTGGTATTGAGGGGCTCTTCAGTCTCCTCCATTCCTAAATTCCTTATTGTATCATTCCCATTCTCATTTTCTGTTCCTACTTTCAATTTTGTGTTTGCTCCCGTTCTCAAATCTCTTAGACCAACATGTTTACTTCTGTGCGTTACCCATCCCTCCCTCCCTCCCCACACACCAGTTTCCTCCCATCCTCCCACACACTGGATGCCTGCCCCTCCCCCCCCCACACACTGGATGCCTGCCCTCCCCTCCCCTCCCACACACACCAGATTGCCTCTCATTACTCCCTTCACCTTCCTCCTCTCCTCCTCCCTTTCCCCCCTCTCTCATTCCCTAGTCTCACGCTCCCCTTTCCCTCTCCTCCCCTTCCTCTCACTTCCCCCTCTCTCCTTTCACACCATCGTCCCTCCCCTCACACGCTCATCCCATCCCCTCTCCTTCTCCCGTCACCCCATCCCTCTCTCCTCATTCCCCACCCCCGTCCCTCCTTCCCTACACCTGCCTCCCTCCCCCTCTCCATCCCCTCTCCCTCCCACCCTATCCCTCTCCTCATTCCCCACACCCCCATCCTCCCTCCTCCCCTGTCCCTCCCACCCCTCTCCTCACCCCCATCCCCTCTCCTCCTCCCTACCTCCTACATTACCGGACCATCAGTGGACGTTTAACCAACAGAGCAATACCGAATCAAAACACAGGTTCTCTCTCTCTCTCTCTCTCTCTCTCTCTCTCTCTCTCTCTCTCTCTCTCTCTCCTCTCTCTTGGCAATTCACGTGTACTGATTTGCATGTAGGTGCCTCGTGACAAGCTCTGTACAACTAGGTGCATGTGTTATCTCTGCCTCTCTCTCTCTCTCTTTCTCTCTCTCTCTCTCTTTCTATCTCTTCCTCTCGCTCAATCTATTTCATTTACTCTCTCAGTACCCATTTTTCTCTCTCATAATTTATTTTTTTTTCTATTTACGTAAATCTCGCTCTATCTCTTTTTCTCTCTTCTTATCTCTCTCTCTCTATTACTCTACAATGTTTTCTATTCGTGAATCTCTCTCTCTCTCTCTCTCTCTCTCTCTCTCTCTCTCTCTCTCACACAGCCAATATAACCACGGCTGAAATTAAGTTCATATCGCGTAAGTAGACACTGGCGAGAATTTGTGCAACAATATCATGAATCTGGGAAAAGAAACGACCTGAGTCTAATATACTTGTGGTGGTCTGCTGAATGACGACCACACGACCATGATAATACAGTACGACTACTAGATGAGGACGACAAGCTGAGTACACGACAAGAAACGACCATAGTACATCACAACAATACCCATAGCATTACGACACGACCATAACACTACACAGCCACTCCGGGACCACACGACAATGTTCGCTACTCTGGGAACACACGACAATATTCGCCACTCCAGGACCACACGACAATATTCGCCACCGGGACACACGACAATATTCACCCGAGACGGGACGATATTCGCCACTCCAGACACACGACAATATTCGCCACTCGACCACACGACAATGTTCGCCTCTAAGACACGACATTATTCGCCACTCCGGACCACAGGACGATATTCATGGAACCGACAATATGCCTCCGGGACACGACGTATTCTTCTCTGGGAACACACGACATTATTCGCCGCTCAGGACCCGACAATATTCGTCATCTAGGACCCGGCAATACTCGCCGCCAAGAGACAATCTTCACCACTCCGGGCACGTAATCTTACCACTCCGGGGCCACACGACAATCTTCACCACTCCAGGACCACAGTATTCGTCCTCTGGAACACGGCAATACTCGCCACTCCGGGACCACACGAATCTTCACCACTCCCGGGCAATCTTCACCTCCGGGGCCACACGTATTCGCTACTCCGGGACCACACGACAATATTCGGCACTCCGGGCCCACACAAAATCTTCGCCACTCCGGGGCCACGGCAATATTAGCATGGGACACGCAATCTGCCACCCGGACCACACGAAATCTGCCGCCCAGGGCACACAATATTACCACTCGGGGCCCACGAAAACTTCACCACCGGGGCCACGACAATCTTCACCACTCCAGGGCCACACGACAATATTCGCCTCCGGGATACACGACAATATTATTTTCAGGACCACGAAACCCGCCTCCGGACGACAATCTGCCGCAAAATTCTCACCTCAGGGCCACATTATTCACCACTCCGGGACCACGACAATATTCGTCCTCCGGGACCACGAAAATCTTCACCACTCCGGGACCGACGTATTCGTATCGGGACACGACAATATTCGTCCTCCGGGACCACCGAAATCTTACCTCCGGGACCACGACAATATTCATCCTCCGGGACCACGAAAATCTTCCCGCAGGACCACGACAATATTCGTCATTCCGGGACCACGAAAATCTCCACTCCGGGACCACGACAATATTCGTCACTCGGGATCCGAAAATCTTCACCCAGGACCGACAATATTCGTCTCCGGGACCGCGGCAATATTCGTCCTCCCGGGACCACACGAGAATCTTCACCACTCCGGGACCACGACAATATTCGTCACTCTTCTAAGGATTTGCGTGTCCTCGCCACTCCGGGACACACGACAATATTCGTATATCGTGACCACGAAAATCTTCACCACTCGGGGCCATACGACAAGATTCGCCACCCCAGGA
>NW_024725194.1:0-2500 GCF_018991925.1 Homarus americanus | reverse complement strand
AGTACAGGTTAGTAAGAGTACAGGTAAAAGTACAGGTAGGTGAGAGTACAGGTGTAAGAGCACAGGTAAGTAAGAGAACAGGTAAGGAGAGTACAGGTAGTGAGGAGGGTGAGTGGTGGACAGGTAAGTAAGAGCAGGTAAGTAAGAGTACAGGTAAGTAAGAGACAGGTGAGAAGAAGGAGAGTACAGGTAAGAGGAGACAGGCAAGTAGGAGTACAGGTAAGTAAGAGTACAGGTAAGGGTACAGGTAAGTAAGAGTGAAGAGTACAGGTAAGTAAGAGTACAGGTAAGTAAGAGAATACAGGTAAGTAAGAGTACAGGTAAGTAAGAGTACAGGTAAGTAAGAGTACAGGTAAGTAAGAGTACAGGTAAGTAAGAGTACAGGTAAGTGGGAGTACAGGTAAGTAAGAGAACACGTAAGTGAGAGTACAGGTAAGTGAGAGTTCAGGTAAGTGAGAGTACAGGTAAGTAAGAGTACAGGTAAGTAAGAGTACAGGTAAGTGAGAGTACAGGTAAGTAAGAGTACAGGTAAGTGAGAGTACAGGTAGTAAGAGCAGGTAAGGTACAGGTGGAGTGAGAGTACAGGTAGTGAGAGTACAGGTGAGAGTACAGGAAGGAGAGTACAGGTAAGTAAGAGTACAGGCAGTGAGAGTACAGGTAAGTGAGAGAGTACAGGTAAGTGAGAGTACAGGTAAGTAAGAGTACAGGTAAGTAAGAGTACAGGTACGTGAGAGCACAGGTAAGTAAGAGTACAGGTAAGGAGAGTACAGGTAAGTAAGAGAACAGGCAAGTGAGTACAGGTAAGTGAGGAGGTAGTGAGAGTACAGGTAAGTAAAAATACAGGTAAGTGAGAGTACAGGTAAGTAGGAGTACGGGTAAGTGAGAGTACAGGTAAGTGAGAGTACAGTTAAGTAAGAATACAGATGAGTACAGTCAAGTATGAGTACAGGTAACTAACAGTACAGATAGGCGAATACAGGTAAGTAAGAGTACAGGTAAATAAGGGTAAAGTAAGAGTACAGTCAAGTATGAGTACGTGTATGTAAGAGTACGAATAAACGAGAGTACAGGTAAGTGAGAGTACAGGCAGGTAAGAGTACAGTCAAGTATGAGTACGTGTAAGCAAGAGTACAGGCAGGGCAGGTAAGAGTACAGGTAAGTGAGAGTACGGTAGAGCAAGTGAATGTGCAGAGTACAGGCAGGGCAGGTAAGAGTACAGGTAAGGAGAATGGTTCAGGTTTACAGTGAGTCTGCCCCAAAGCCTCGCTGTTGGGTAGAAAATCTGAGAGAGAGGATTGAGGGAATTAACGTATGATGCTTTGTATAAATGAGGGTTGCGAGTGAGGGGAGACAGGGAGGATAATGTGAGGGAAAGTGTGGAGGTAGATGGTGTTTAGAGAGGGGGAGACAGTGAGGATAATGAGGGAAAGTGTGGAGGTGAAAGTATGGTGTTTAGAGGAGGGGAGGCGGTGATGCAGTGTGTGGGAGTGAGGGAGAGTGTGTGTGTGTGTGTGTGTGTGTGTGTGTGTGTGTGTGTTACCAGGAGAAGGAGGGGTTATGGGCAGTCAGTGAGGGGAAGTGTGTGGTTGCCAGGTGAGGGGAACACGGTAGGGGGACGGGGGGCCAGGGGAAAGATGAGATGGATTACCTGGAGGGGAGGTAGGGTAAGGGAGCGTAGAGGTGTCTGATGAATGTCTCTTTAGAGGGCGATGAGGGAGTGTGTCGGGGTGAGGGGAGAGTGTCGGGGTGAGGGGAGAGTGTCGGGTGAGAGGAAAGTGTCGGGGGTGAGGGGAAGTGTCGGGGTGAGGGGAGAGTGTCGGGTGAGGGAAAGTGAGGGGTGAGGGAGTGTCGGGTGAGGGAGAGTGTCGGGTGAGGGAGTGTCGGGGTGAGGGGGAGTGTGTCGGGGTGAGGGGTGTGTCGGGGTGAGGGGAGAGGTGGGTGAGGGGGGGTGTGTCGGGGTGAGGGAGAGTGTCGGGTGAGGGGGTGTGTCGGGGTGAGGGAGAGTGTCGGGGTGAGGGAGAGGTCGGGTGAGGGAGGTGTCGGGGTGAGGGGGTGTGTCGGGGTGGAGGGGGTGTGTCAGGGTGAGGGGAGGTGTCGGGGTGAGGGGAGAGTGTCGGGGTGAGGGAGGAGGCAGTGGAGGGAAAGTGTCGGGGTGAGGGGAAGTGGGGTGAGGAGTGTGTCGGGGTGGGGAGGAGATGTCGGGGTGAGGGAGAGTGTCGGGGTGAGGGGAGTGTGTGTGTCGGGGTGAGGGGGGTGTGTCGGGGTGAGGGGAGAGGTCGGGGTGGGAGGGAGAGTGTCGGGGTGGGGGAGGTGTGGGGTGGAGGGGGTGTCGGGGTGAGGGGAGAGTGTCGGGTGAGGGGAGAGTGTCGGGGTGAGGAGAGTGTCGGGGTGAGGGAGTGTGTCGGGGTGGGGAGGGGGGTGTGTCGGGGGTGAGGGGAGAGTGTCGGGTGAGGAGTGTCGGGGTGAGGTGAGAGAGCAATACGTAACTGAACGAAATGCA
>NW_024725193.1:0-13815 GCF_018991925.1 Homarus americanus | reverse complement strand
AGCACCACATGTCAAGGTGATCGATCATCCTCAGGGCAAGACACGCCTGTTAGAGCTGCTTGCCGACTACAGAAATAGTAGCCTTGCCAGGGGAAACGCTAGGTCAGACAGATTTAACATCCCGTCATATAGCGTTAAAGGAAGGAACCAACCCTATTTACGTACCAGCTTATAGACTACCTCATAGCCAGCGCGCTGTAGTGCAAGATATGGTACAGGGTATGTTAGATGAGAATGTCATTAGACACTCAAAATCCCCCTTCAATAGCCCATTATTCCTCGTCCCGAAAAAGGATGGTGGATGGCGCCCTGTCATAGATTTCAGGCGCGTAAATGATCAAACAATCCCTGATAGGTACCCAATGCCTATCTTGAGTGACATATTGCAATCCTTAGGCAAGGATAATGCGGTATTTAGCAACTTAGATTTGCTTAGTGGGTATTGGCAAATACCACTCGATGAAAAATCACGAGAAATCACGGCATTTAGCACGCCTCTAGGCCACTTTGAGCTTCTACGAATGCCATTTGGTCTCAGAAATGCCCCACTAACATTTCAAAGAATGATCAACACCCTGTTTGCCGGACTAATTGGTAACACAGTCTGCGCTTATTTGGATGATCTAATAGTAGTCAGTAAGGACGTCGATTCCCATCTGATAAAACTGTGTGAAGTTTTGGCCAAACTTTCCACAGCAGGACTCAAAATAAAACTCTCAAAGTGCGAGTTATTAAAATCCAGAATCCATTTCCTTGGTCATGTAGTTGACGGTGAGGGCATACACACAGTTAATGATAAATTCAAAGCTGTATCTCAGTTCCCGCGTCCTACCTCAAATGATCATGTGCGTAGCCTTCTCGGATTATCTGGTTATTATCGTTCCTTTATCAAGGACTATGCAACATTAGCATCGCCCCGAACGAGGTTGCTCAAAAAAGATGCAGTGTTTATATAGGATGCTGAACACGAGGAAAGTTTTACGGCATTGAAGACAGCGCTAACCAATGCCCCGGTTCTAGCATTCCCAGACTACACTCAACCTTTCACTCTCTGTACTGACGCTCCCGGAATTGGAGTCGGAACAGTGCTCATGCAAGAGGACACGCGTGGGAAGTTTAGAGTGATAGCATTTGCAAGTCGCAAACTAATCGATGCTGAAACACGTTATTCGGTGACGCATTTAGAAACGTTAGCCGTTGTGTGGGCACTTAAGAAGTTCAAAGACATTATCTTTGGCTACAAGATAACTGTTTTACTGATCATGCGGCAGTCACCGAACTGTTCCATGGCAGAAACTTATCAGGCAGATTAGCACGCTGGTATCTGACAATTCAAGAGTTTGACCCCGAATTTAGGTATTTACCTGGGAGGGCGAATGTTATCGCCGACGCTCTGTCAAGAAATATAGCACCAGTAATGCCTGTATCAGCATTCACTCTTTCGCAGCTGGAAGATGAGCAACGACGCGACCCATATTGGTCAGCTGTTATTTATGCTCTCGAATAGGGCGAGGATGTTAAACTCCCCAAGTTATTTCTTCCCTTAAGTCAGTTTGAATTACGACATAACATACTCAATAGGACGAGAAAATCTCCTGAGGGTAATGTGTCTCAAATAGTCGTACCTGACACGCTGCGCAAAGCAGTAATGACATTGTTCCATGATGTCCCACAAGCAGGTCACCAAGGTCGTGATAAATGCTTAGCGGATTTACGAAAGAAGTATTTCTGGAACACTATGAAGAAAGACATAGAATTACACATAGCTAATTGTTTGGCATGTGCTCAATATAAAAGATCGACAGGATCACCTGCCCCGATTCTACAATATCCTACACCAGACCGTCCGTTTGACACAGTCGCTGTTGATGTGTTACAACTCCCAATGAGTCATCAGGGATCAGGATACGTCTTAGTGTGTGTGGATCATTTTTCCAGGTTCGTGGTCTTGATCCCACTAAAAAGCAAAACGGCCGAAGCAGTAGCCTATGCATTAGTGATGAATCTCATATGTCCATATACTAAGCCTAAAGTTCTACTCTCTGATAATGGAACAGAGTTCAAGAATGAGCTAATAGAGCATATATGTTTACAATATGAATTAAACAAACTTTTGTGACAGCTTATCATCCACAGGCTAATGGCCTTGTTGAAAGAACCAATCGTAAAATCCTAGAAATACTGCGTCCAATTGTTAGTGGTTTTCAATACGCATGGGAGGATTGGTTATCGCAGGTTGCAGCGTCGATTAATGGGTCACTTAATAGCTCTACGGGCAAAACACCCTACTATATTGTCTATGGTACAGATAAACGTCTGCCTTACGACATCCTTACAGAGGCGCCATACCCGGTATATAATACGGATGATTTTGCGGCAAAACAAATTCATGTCTTTACAGAAATTCATAACCAAGTACGATCACAGCTAGCGGCGTCACGCGCCGAAATGATCATCAAACAGCATAAACATGCTAAACCTATCGCACTGAACGTTGGGGACGCTGTTATGTTACAGGAACCTGAAAGGAACTCCAAACTTTCGGCGAAATTTTCTGGCCCATTCCGCATAATCTCAAAAGAAGCAGGCAACAAATTCAAAATATGGAAGCCTAATGCACAGATCGCAGATGTCGTGCACGCGGATCGTCTGAAGAAGACCCAGATAAATGTCTTACCTCCAGTTGATGATAATGTGATTGATACATCCTTACAGACTGTTCAGAAGCAAAATGTCCCAAATGACTATTGTATGAAACTGCGTTCTGCGAGTAGAAGTTAACTCGTACTTTCGCGTCAGATGGAAAACGTCGACGGCCAACTACAATCAGCATTGGACATTCTTCATGGTCTCAGCACAGCTTCGATGAATTCGACAATAGTTTCATGGACGTTGTTGTTCAAGCTGTATCTCAACAGAATCGTGTTATTTCTCAAACCTTTCACGCGATTACTGCTCTAGAATCAAAGGTTAATGCAATCATAATGGAGTCT
This sequence comes from Homarus americanus, assembly GCF_018991925.1. Classification (NCBI taxonomy): domain Eukaryota; kingdom Metazoa; phylum Arthropoda; class Malacostraca; order Decapoda; family Nephropidae; genus Homarus; species Homarus americanus. The sequence goes on along the minus strand of NW_024725193.1, from coordinate 10,822 downwards.
AACCAAGTTTCGAGGATTGTTACTAGGTTACAGAAAGCAATCCCGACGTTAGAATGGCTCCTTTACTTCACAGAATATTTGCATGTTGCTGAAATTTCAGTTCATAAAATTGTAACCTCTAAAAATGAACTAATAGACAGCATTGTAGATGCCGGGATAGGACGTGTGGACGCGAAGCTTGTGCCTGTGCAGACGCTTCTTGAAGCTTTAAAAATAGCCAAGTTGCAGTATCATTTAACTCCGATTTTCAATGACAATGAGGTTCAATATCATTACCCACTGTTGGAGTCAACCCTCACGCACAATGCAATTCTGATCCACATTCCTATGCGAGGGCAACATGAGTTTAATGCATGGCATTTAGAACCCTTCCCCTGGTTTGTGAACGACACACTGTATACCCTAGATAGGCCTAAAAAACTTTTCTTAGTAGATGAAGAATATTCATTGTTATCAAGAGAGGATTCTGAGGTACTGTCACGGTGTAAGTCGTCTTATCTACACCTACACGTATGTCCAGCCTACATTGTTTGCATTTATTCCTGCTGCAGAGGGAATATGTGAATTGGCAGTCATACAACCAAATGTACGCACAGCGTTAGCGCAATGCAGTTATAGGCCAGTTAGTCTAAAGACTGTGTTCCACACTCACCTTCAGAATGTGCAGTATTTGTTCTTTCCAAATCTCACTACTGTAATTTTAAAATGCCAAAATGGTGTTAAGCAGCTAGTTGTGAAAGGGCATTACAAGGCTCCTGATTACTGTGAAATCACTTGTAGTACATTACGGACCTTGCCTACTCATCAGCATTTTGCGCTAAATCGAAAACTCAAGTCTGCTTTAATTCCACTTCCTATAATGAATTTCACTATCAAGGATATTCAAATAGTATCAGAGAAATTAAAAGTGTTAGCTTTCTTGAACGAGACACATTTTGCTGATTTGAATAATAACTTGCCATTTAACCTGTCACGGGAATTTGCACTACCAAGTCTTACGATTCCCTCTATTCTGTTAATTCTGGCAATAATGTTCCTGTTCTGTTATTACCGGGCAGTATCATCCAAATTCAACATTGTTCATAACATACTAACCCGTACGACACAAAAGTCTAAGTCCCCTGTAGTAGAGAATACCCCTACAGTAATTTCCCCAGCTTAGTGTCTACATATCTGTTTATAACATGGTTAGGGTTGTCTAGGATGTACTGTACTCTGAGTTATTTAGGCCTCACGGAGCTCGGCTGGTAGGTGACCGAGCGATGTAATAGGCCCCTGTCTCATCAACAGAACGTATTATATAAATGGGTCAATACATCTGATATTATATTCAGATTCACCACCCTGTAACTTTCCACTGTCTATGAGTAAGACATGAGATTGACACGTGAGCGGGCAACTTACCCAAGAGGGCGAGACCCATAGCTCAGCATTTCTGTAAGCACGCACTGCGATGCCCCTAAGCTTCAGTAGCTCACCGCAACTCATATCGTAAGGACGTGACCTAACGTTTATCATACATAAACGCTGTCCCTTTCTCATCTACTCCTAGGTGAGACTTACGGTTGATATACACCAGGAATTATATATGGCCAACCTTTTATAATAAAAACAAAGGAACTACCGTTTGGGTTTCATTTAAAACCCAAATATAAATATGTGAAACGGACTGTTAATTGACAAGCAACCGACCACTGGGAGGTCAGAGGCTTCATCTGGGAGGCCGAGAGGTGCCTGGGAGTGGCAGAGGTGCACCTGGGAGGTCAGGAGATGTACCTGGGAGTGTCTGAGGTGTACCTGGGAGTGTCTGAGGTGTACCTGGAGTGTCAGGAGGCACCTGGGAGTATCAGAGGTGTACCAGGAGTGTCAGTGGACCACCTGGGGAGGTCAGGCAAAATTGGGAGGCCGGAGGTGCCTGGGAATATCGGAGGTGCACTCCTGAGTGCCAGAGGTACCTGGGAGTGTCGGAGGTGTACCTGGAAGTGTCACAGGTGTACCTGGGAGTGTCAGACGTGTACCTGCCAATGTCAGAGGTGTACCTGGAGGTGTCAGAGGTGTACTTAGGAATGTCAGAGGTGTACCTGGGAGTGTCGGAGGTGTACCTGGGAGTATCAGAGGTGTACCAGGGAATGTCAGTGGAGTTCCTGGGAGTGTCAGAGGTGTACCTGGGAGTGTCAGAGGTGTACCTGGGAGTGACAGAGGTGTACCTGGGAGTGTGAGAACTGTACCTGGGAGTGTCAGAGGTGTACCTGGGAGTGTCGGAGGTGTACCTGGGAGAGTCAGGAGGTGTACTGGGAGTGCCAGAGGTACCTGGGAGGCCAAGGTGTACCTGGGAGTGTCTGAGGTGTACCTGGGAGTGTCGGATGTACCTGGGAGTGTCAGGGGGTAGCAGGAGTGTTAGGAGGTGCACCAGTAGTGTGAGGAAAATCTGGGAGGCTGAGGTGCACCAGGTGTGAGGGGGGTGTACCTGGAGTGTCAGAGGTACCCAGTGTGAGTGGTGTACCTGGAGTGTCAGAGGCACCTGGGAGTGCTCAGGGGTACCTGGGAGTGTCAGAGGTGTACCTGGGAGTGTCTGAGGTGTATCTGGGAGTGTCTGAGGTGTATCTGGGAGTGTCAGAGGAGAACCAGGGAGTGTAAGAGGTGTACCTGGGAGTGTCTGAGGTGTACCTGGGAGTGTCTGAGGTGTACCTGGGAGTGTCTGAGGTGTACCTGGGAGTGTCCGAGGTGTACCAGGGAGTGTCAGTGGAGTACCTGTGAGTGTCAGAGAAATACCAGGGACTGTAACAGGAGTACCTGGGAGTGACAGAGGTGTACCTAGGAGTTTGAGAGGTGTACCTGGGAGTGTCTGGGGTGTACCTGGGAGTGTCAGAGGTGTACCTGGGAGTGACAGTGGTGTACCTGGGAGTGTCAGGGGTGTACCTGGAAGTGTCAGAGATGTACATGGGAGCTTCTGAGGTGTACGTGGGAGTGTCTGAGGTGTACCTAGGAGTGTCAGGGGAGAACCAGGGAGTGTAATAGGTGTACCTGGGAGTGTCAGAAGTATACCTGGGAGTGTCAGAGGTGTACCTGGGAGTATAGGAGGTGTACCTGGGAGCATCGGAGGTGTACCTGGGAGTGTCAGTGGAGTACCTGGGAGTGTCAAAGGTGTACCTGGCACTGTCAGAGGTGTACCTGGGAGTGTCAGAGGTGTACCAGGGAATGTCAGTGGAGTACCTGGGAGTGTCAGAGGTGTACCTGGGAGTATCAGAGGTGTACCTTGGAGTGTCAGAGGTGGACCTGGGAGTGTCAAGGGTGTACCTGAGAGTGTCTGAGGTGTACCTGGGAGTGTAAGAAGAGTACCTGGGAATGTCAGCGGTGTATCTGGGAGTGACTGGGGTGTACCTGGGAGTGTCAGAGGTGTACCTGGGAGTGACAGTGGTGTACCTGGGAGTGTCAGGGGTGTACCTGGCAGTGTCAGAGATGTACCTGGGAGTTTCTGAGGTGTACCTGGGAGTGTCTGACGTGTACCTGGGAGTGTCAGGGGAGAACCAGGGAGTGTAAGAGGTGTACCTGGCAGTGTCAGAAGTGTACCTGGGAGTGTCAGAGGTGTATCTGGGAGTGTCAGAGGTGAACCAGGGAGTACCAGAGGTGAACCAGGGAGTGTCTGAGGGGTACCTAGGAGTATCGGAGGTGTACATGGGAGTATTGGAGGTGTAACTGGGAGTGTCACAGGTGTACATGGGAGTGTCAGAGGTGTACCAGGGAGTGTCAGGGGAGTACCTGGGAGTGTCAAAGTGTACCTGGGAGTATCGGAGGTGTAACCTGGGAATATCGGAGGTGTACCTGGGAGTGCCAGAGGTGTACATGGGAGTGTCGGAGATGTACCTGGGAATGTCACAGGAGTACCAGGGAGTGTCAGAGGTGTACCTGGCAGTGTCAGAGGTGTACCTGGGGTCAGAGGTGTATCAGGGAGTGTCAGTGGAGTATCTGGGAATGTCAGAGGTGTACCTGGGAGAATCAGAGGTGTACGTGGGAGTGTCAGCGGTGTACTTGCAAGGTATCAGAGGTGTACCTGGGGTGTCGAAGGTGTACACACAAGTGTCAGAGGTTTACCTGGGAGTGTCAAGAGGAGTACTGCGAGGAGGAGGGTCCAAGGAGTACCTGGGGTGTCAGAGGTGTACCTGGTAGTGTCAGTGAGGGTGTGTACTTGTGAGTGTGAGAGGTGTACCTGGGGTGTCACTCGTGTACCTGGGGTGTCAGAGGTGTACACAGAGTGTCAGAGGTGTACCTGGGAGTATCAGAGGTGTACCTGGGAGTGTCAGGGGTGTACCTGGGAGTGTTAGGGGTGTAACTGGGAGTGTCGGAGGTGTAATTGGGAGTGTCAGAGGTGTACCTGGGAGTGTCAGAGGTGTACCTGGGAATGTCAGAGGTGTACCTGGGAGTATCAGAGGTGTATCAGGGAGTGTCAGAGGTGTACCTGGGAGTGTCAGAGGTGTACCTGGGAGTGTCAAAGATGTACCTGGGGGTGTCTGAGGTGTACCTGGGAGTGTCTGAGGTGTACCTGGGAGTGTCAGGGGAGAACCAGGGAGTGTAAGAGGTGTACCTGGGAGTGTCAGAGGTGTACCTGGGAGTATCGGAGATTTACCTGGGAGTGTCAGAGGTGTACCTGGGAGTATCGGAGGTGTACCTGGGAGTATCGGAGGTGTACCTGGGAGTGTCAGTCTAGTACCTAGGAGTGTCAAAGGTGTACCTGGCAGTCTCAGAGGTGTACTTGGGGGTGTCAGAGGTGTACCTGGGAGTGTAGAGGTGTACCTGGGAGTGTCGGAGGGGTACCTGGGAGTGTCAGAGGTGTACCAGGGAGTGTCTGTGGAGTACCTGGGAGTGTCAGAGGTGTACCTGGGAGTATCAGAGGTGTACCTGGGAGTGTCAGAGGTGTACCTGGGAGTGTCAGGGATGTACCTGCGAGTGTCTGAGGTATACCTGGGAGTGTCAGAGGAGTACCTGGCAATGTCAGAGGTGTATCTGGGAGTGTCTGGGGTGTACCTGGGAGTGTCAGAGGTGTACCTGGGAGTGACAGTGGTGTACTTGTTAGTGTCAGGGGTGTACCTGGCAGTGTCAGAGATGTACCTGGGAGTGTCTGAGGTGTACCTGGGAGTGTCTGAGGTGTACCTGGGAGTGTCAGGGAAGAACCAGGGAGTGTAAGAGGTGTACCTGGGAGTGTCAGAAGTGTACCTGGCGAGTGTCAGAGGTGTACATGGGAGTGTCAGAGGTGAACCAGGGAATACCAGAGGTGAACCAGGGAGTGTCTGAGGTGTACCTGGGAGTATCGGAGGTGTACCTAGGAGTATCGGAGGTGTACCTGGGAGTGTCAGAGGTGTACATGGGAGTGTCAGAGGTGTACCTGGGAGTGTCAGAGGTGTACCTGGGAGTGTCAGAGGTGTACCTGGGAGCGTCAAAGGAGTACCTGGGAGCGTCAAAGGAGTACCTAGGAGTGTCAGAGGTGTACCTGGTAGTGTCAGTGGTGTACCTGGAAGTGTCAGAGGTATACCTGGGAGTGTCATTGGTGTGCCTGGGAGTGTCAGAGGTGAACCTGGAAGTGTCAGAGGTGTACCTGGGAGTATAAGAGGTGTACCTGGGAGTGTCAGGGGTGTACCAGGGAGTGTAAGAGGTGTACCTGGGAGTGTCAGGGGTGTACCTGGCAGTGCCAGAGATGTACCTGGAGTGTCTGAGGTGTACCTGGGAGTGTCTGAGGTGTACCTGGGAGTGTCAGGGGAGAACCAGGGAGTGTAAGAGGTGTACCTGGGAGTGTCAGAAGTGTACCTGGCGAGTGTCAGAGGTGTACATGGGAGTGTCAGAGGTGAACCAGGGAGTACCAGAGGTGAACCAGGGAGCGTCTGAGGTGTACCTGGGAGTATCGGAGGTGTACCTGGGAGTTTCGGAGGTGTACCTGGGAGTGTCAGAGGTGCACATGGGAGTGTCAGAGGTGTACCTGGGAGTGTCAGATGTGTACCTGGGAGTGTCAGAGGTGTTCCTGGGAGTGTCAAAGATGTACCTGGGGGTTTCTGAGGTGTACCTGGGAGTGTCTCAAGTGTACCTGGGAGTGTCAGGGGAGAACCAGGGAGTGTAAGAGGTGTACCTGGGAGTGTCAGAGGTGTACCTGGGAGTATCGGAGATTTACCTGGGAGTGTCAGAGGTGTACCTAGGAGTGTCAGAGGTGTACCAGGGATTGTCAGAGGATTACCAGGGAGTGTCAGAGGTGAACCAAGGAGTGTCTGACGTGTGCCTGGGAGTATAGGAGGTGTACCTGGTAGTGTCAGAGGTGTACCTAGGAAAGTCAGAGGTTTACCAGGGAGTGTCAGTGGAGTACCTGGGAGTGTCAAAGGAATACCTGGGAGTATCGGAGATTTACCTGGGAGTGTCAGAGGTGTACCTGGGAGTGTCAGAGGTGTACCTGGGATTATCGGAGATTTACCTGGGAGTGTCAGAGGAGTACCTGGGAGTGTCGGAGATGTACCTGGGAATGTCACACGTGTACCAGGGAGTGTCAAAGGTGTACCTGGCAGTGTCAGAGGTGTACCTGGGGGTGTCAGAGGTGTACCTGGGAGTGTCAAAGGTGTACCTGGGAGTGTCAAAAGTGTACCTGGGAGTGTCGGAGGTGTACCTGGGAGTGTCAGAGGTGTACCAGGGAATGTCAGTGGAGTACCTGGGAGTGTCAGAGGCGTACCTGGGAGTATCAGAGGTGTACCTGGGAGTGTCAGAGGAGTACCTGGGAGTGTGAGAAGTGTACCTGGGAGTGTCGGAGGTGAACCTGGGAGTGTCGGAGGTGTACCTGCGAGAGTCAGAGGTGTACCTGGGAGTGTCAGAGGTGTACCTAAGAGTGTCTTAGGTGTACCTGGGAGTGTCAGAGGTGTACCTGGGAGTGTCGGAAGTGTACCTAGGAGTGTCAGAGGTGTATCAGGGAGTGTCAGTGGAGTACCTGGAAGTGTCAAAGGTATACCTGGGAGTATCGGAGGTGTACCTGGGATTATCAAAGGTGTACCTGGGAGTGCCAGAGGTGTACCTGGGAGTGTCGGAGATGTACCTGGGAATGTCACACGTGTACCAGGGAGTGTCAAAGGTGTACCAGGCAGTGTCAGAGGTGTACCTGGGGGTGTCAGAGGTGTACCTGGGAGTGTCAGGAGGTGTACCTGGGAGTGTCGGAGGTGTACCTGGGAGTGTCAGAGGTGTACCTGGGAGCAGGAGGTGTACCTGGCAGTGTCAGAGGTGTACCAGGGAATGTCAGTGGAGTACATGGGAGTGTCAGAGGTGTACCTGGGAGAATCAGAGGTGTACCTGGGAGTGTCAGAGGTGTACCAGGGAGTGTGAGAAGTGTACCTGGGAGCGTCATTGGTGTGCCTGGGAGTGTCAGAGGTGTACCTGGAAGTATCAGAGGTGTACCTGGGAGTGTCAGAGGTGTACCTGGGAGTGTCTTAGGTGTACCTGGGAGTGTCAGAGGTGTACCTGGTGTAATGAGACGCAATAAACAGAGAGAGAAGAGGAAGAATATATAGGTAGGATAGAGTGTAGGGATGTAAAGATAGGAAACTTGGTAGCGTGGCCTGGATGTTATTTGCACAGCGTCACTACGCTTATCTTATCTCGTATGTCAATACACATATATCACTTCTTAAAGGGACAACTTGTTAAACACCTCTTGATACAACTATTTATTACTTCACTCAATGACATGGACACATTAATATCACTCTTATATCGGGGTACTAACACATCATGCTTTACGTTACTTGACACTGACTCTCGGACACACCTGAGTGAATACACTTCCCACAGTAGGTAACTCACCCTAGGACGTTCTGACAAGACTCACGTGTACCCTGACGTAGGCCCAGTGAGTGCTGGCTGGGCTGCCTCCTATGAGAGGCTTCTGCTTAGCTGGGGTCTGGTCGGGAAGTCCCCTTCCCGACCTGGGGAGAGGGTGAGCTTGACTCTGAGAATCTCCAGAGTAATGAGCGCCTCCTCAGAATGTTCAAAAGACAACCAGGATCAGAATGACAATCAGAATGGTAATGGAATATCGAATGCCGAATATGGAATGCCCGTGGACGGGACTGTAGGGCCTTTATATGGGGTCGGCCCAGCCGGCTTCTGACCTCTAACAATTAACACTAAACTGGTTTGATCTGGATAATTGTGTGCAGGTGTGGTCCTGGCCAGGTGTCTTGGCTAGGTGCGGTTGTAGGTCACCGGCTCACGTCATTAGCGGGCCAGGTCAAGTCCCTAGGGTCGACCTGAGGTGTGTCAACCTGGAATGCGGTGGTACCACGAGGTCTGTGGTGTACTTGCTGTTATATGTGACATAATTCTGGGCTGTAAGGTTTGGTCTGACAATCACTCATTACACCTCCCGCCAAGACCAAAGCTTCATCACAGAGACTGATGCCACATATAGACAGCAACATCACGTGTGGTATCAAAGATAATCCCTGGGGCGATAACATAGTGTCACATTTACAAACAACAATCTCATAGGTGTATGTTTTTCTACTGGTGCTAGTTTGATCTGACAAAGCTCACTATACCTCCCGCCAAGATCAAAGCTTCTATGCCAGGAGAAAAAGGAAACATAGCAAGTGAACATAGAATGAAAAAATCCTTCATATGTAGCATAGTGTCCGAGGCAACCTTGCAAATCACATTCTACAAACAATAGCAGGTGTTACATTTCCTTATCAGCCCATGTCAAAATAATAATTCATCTCAGTCAGTAATATAGCTACAACATCGTGTTTCATAGTCCAAGACATTGATCAAATGAACTCATAGAAAAAAGTGAGACTAAAAAAAAGACATTCTTTGTAGTAAACATCAACAAAATCAGAGAAAATACTTCAAAATACAAAAAATGTTCCTACTTCACATATTAGGGTATTGATATCTTTTTATTATACATCAACAACATCAGTACATTAGTTGGGTCCAGCATAGCTCACGTCTTCCATCCAGCTGGTATCTGAAAAATAGGGGATGGCGGCAGCTCAGCAGCTGTAGTCGGTTGGTCCTTCATCATCGGCTTTCTTGTGATGTCAGGACAGCACATCTTCTGTCTTCTTTCTTCACATAGCACGTCTTCTGTCTTCTGTCTTCTTTCTTCACATACCGCACCTTGTAGGTCGTTTCTCCACACCTTCTGACTTCTTCTCACTTCCTCCTGGTTTCCATACTCTTCCAGACGAGTTTTCTGTCCCATCTGCGTTCTTCCTCTATACATCTTCATTTTCATATTCCAGATGAATTTTTCTGCTCCATCTGAGTTTCTTTATACATCTTCGTTTTCCGTCATATTCCAGATGAATTTTTCTGCTTCATCTGCATTTCTTCTCTGCAACATCATCATTTTCAACATATTCCAGACGATTTTCTGTTCATCTGCCGACGGCCCTCTCCGGCCGGGATGAAAGCCGGTCCACCGTTTGGGCTGTCGTCTCCTTAGATGACTGTAAGGCAGGTTCCGCGGACCAGGGCTCGCCCTCCGTACGTGAGTGTCGGCGAGACCAAAGACCGTCCTGTCTTACACCTTCCACAGTGGTGAATCCCTCCCTGGCTGGGCTCACCAGGGTTCGTTGTGTGGCGATCCATTCCACACTCCTTACTTCCTAAAGTAGAAAAATATAAAATCTTCTTAATCCTATACCAAGGGAGGACTTGAAAGAAGTGACGTGGTGTGTGGTGGGTTTCGTGCTGCCTTCATCAAGCTGCATTCATCACGCTGCTTTCATCATGCTGGTTCTTCTCTGCTCGTATGTACTGTGGTTGACGTCCGGCTGGCCATGGGTGGTACTGTGTGTGACATTTGACAGAGAAACAATCCTAAAGGGGTGATGGATTAGTTGGAAGTGCATTCGCAAAAAAAAAGTTTACTTTATACGATACGTCAATGTTTGGCAACTATCATTTCCGTCACGACAATGTTCTCATCAGGCTGGGTCGGGGAGTGAAGCTCTGCGCACTACACTGAATATCATTTATCACTGCGCGTCAAAGAGTACATCACAAATCATAATAGCATTAAAATACACTGAGTGAAGCTCTGCATTCATCGCAATATTACTTCATATTAACCATCATCATCAACACACAGCTCACGGGACAAAAGACGGGGAATTAGTGTGGTCAAGCGGCGGGGCGGGTCAGAAGGACGTGAGGTCACCCGAGCGGGGTGGGGCGAGGCGGGGCGGCGCGGGGCGAGGCGAGGCTGGCCAGGCCCAGCCAGGCTGGTGCGTTGCGGGTGAGGTGGGGAGGAGCCGAGGCGCGGTTGATCGGGCCAGACCGAGGCTTTGCGGGGCGGGGAGGGGCACGGAACAGAGGGGCAGGGCAGGGCGGGGCAGGGATGGGAGGAAGGGTAAGGAGGGTGAGGTAAGGATTAGGACAGGGAGGAGGATGTAGGTTAAAAGACATGTTAAGTTATAACAGTTAGTACAGACACCGCTTTCATCACTGAAACACAATGGCTACATTTAACACTGACCAACAATCAAACTGCACTTGGGCTACTGAGAATGCCACAGATAGCGGGTGACACTGAGAAATTACGTTAAGCACTGAACATATTTCTAGTAAAAATTCGCGCCTACCACGACGAGAGACATTTACTTGAGCTGTAACGGAGACACACTAGGACACTTTTCACGCTACTACGCAGGAACTTCTTATCACGCACTTTTGAACTAACGAGCCAGGTGTTATGGCTAACCGAGGGAAGGCATGGGTTTACGTTAAGTACACTGTTACCAATAACAAGGGACGAGGGGAGCGTGGGTTAACGTCATAGTTCGCTACCACCAAT
>NW_024725192.1:0-22051 GCF_018991925.1 Homarus americanus | reverse complement strand
CTCAAGTGCCACAAACAGAAGGAAAAAACACCTTTAATATTATCGTGTAGGAGGCCCCTGTAACCCACTAACTCCAGGTAATGAGGTAATGCATCTATATCAATCTACCTGCGTTAGAAGCTCTATACGTGGCTATGATCGTTACCCACTGCTGGAGAACATTTGTACTTCTATAATTACCCCTGGAGAAACAATGCACCAATTTACGATTTATTTATTTTATTTTTCATTTATTTTTTATTCTTGTTCCATACTGTAAACATCGCCCGCTTGTGAGTCCCGTCAGCCATTTTGTTCTAACTTTCGGGGATTCTAAAATAAGCTATAAATAAATAAATAAATAAATAAATAAAACAAGCATCTTTTGTTTTTCTAACCCATGAGCTGTGAGTCTTCATTATATACTTCAACATTACTGTAAACTAAGGCTAGAGAGGGTGTGTACAGTACTAGTGGAGTCAAGACGAGAAGGTATTTCAAATCCACAAAGGGTTTTACAAGTGGAGAGTCTTACAAGTGGAGGGTCTTACAGGTGGAGAGTCTTACAAGTGGAGGGTCTTACAGGTGGAGAGTCTTACAAGTGGAGGGTCTTACAGGTGGAGGATTTTAATAAGGATAAATACAGCAAGTCTTACAGTTGAATCAGCCAAGTCGAGGAAAACTCTAAAGAGTCACGTAACTTCTACCTGGTGTTACCTGTAATCAAGCTAAGGTATATGTAAGAAGAATATTATCTCGTTACTATCCATTCCTCTTCCACTATCCTGCGAGGTGGTGTATTAATAGGCACAGATACTCATGATAAAGAAGGAATAAAGAGAAAGACGCAAGATACCTATAAAATGCGACAGAATATACCCACATGCGTAATCCTAACCCATCCCAACCCAACCCAACCCTATCCTACCCCCAGCTTCACCACATTACACAAAGTCATTCTTGGTATCAGAATGACGCCTAAACACCCTGTATCGCCTAAGACACATTTGAATCGGATGGTTCGTTGACGGTTTTATTTCTTCGGTATAAACCAGAGAAGCAATTAGTTCGTGGGAACAGTGAGTCAAAATACTTCACATCAGCTTCGTTTACGACCTCCAGCTGATATTTACTTCTGTTGTCTATATCAATCACATTTTATAATGAAAACAAAAATATGGTTAGTTACTTAAAAATGAAAAAAACATCATACTTAGATACTTAGGAGTGAGGAAAAAAGATACTTAAGATACTTAAAATAAAAACACTCTTTGATACTTAAATTAGGACAAAATAAACGGACATAAAGATTTAACTATGAGCGGTGGATATTACGACATGTACCGGCTATCAATACAGAGGCGCTATTTAGCCGTGAAGTTCTCTCAGAAACTCAACAAGACAATATGTGGTCACGTAAAAATTTCAGGTTAATTTTTAACACCATCCGTCATTTTAAACCTTGGCACCTGTAGATTAAGAAAATATATGGTGATATTTTTTTCTGATGGGATAAAGGTCGTATTTGTCCAGAGAAGTAAGAGAGGAAAAAAATCACTTGAGAGGCATGACACACAGAGTGTCTAAGGTGATAAAAGATCATATACTACCATTTGGGTTTTCAAATTAAGTTCATTACATAAAATATCAAACTCATAAAGATTACAAAAGAACAGAACATCATGAGCTCTCTACAGCTATTGTCAGCCGTCAATATGCTGATGTACAGAAGCTACACAATGTTATTGGTGACTGTAATCCCAGGAAAATGATGCTCTTTTAAACTTGGTAACTGGAGCTGTAATGCCAGAAAATGCCAAATATGACAATCTATGTGCATATGAAGTTGGAAGACAAAATTAAGAAAATTTTGTCAAGAAACGTATTGTTGGTCCATTGAGCATCTGGGAAAAGATGTCCAAGGTTAATCTTCTGTCGTGGAAAGCAGCAAATAAGACTTCAACCATCAAATTGCTATCACAAGTTATAGAACTTAAGCAGGACATACAGTATATGCATCACAGAAGGGCAGCACTGTACATATCAAGTCACCAGACACTGATGTGTTTGGCATATTAAAGCAGCCTCAACTTGGAGAAAATACAAGTATGAAAACAGGAACTGGTGAGCGACGACACATTGGACAGAGAGCCTTACAGGTTTCCATGCCTTCACAGGATCTGACTGCATTGGAAAATTTGTTGGCAAAGGAAAGAAAGCATGTTGGAGCACTTTGATGAAATCTAACACAAAAGTCCTAGATGCATTCAAGATGCTGAGTAGACCAAATGCTCTCCAGCAGGCATGTTTATTGGTCTAAAGGAATTTGTATTTAAGCTCTACTGTCCACGAATGACTTTCACTTAACTGTCATAACTTAGATGGCATCTCTTCAAGAAAACGCAGGCAGAAGCTGGAGAACTACCAGCGACTGCAGCAACTCTAAAGTATCATATATTGAGAGGAAGGTATCAAGCTCTTCTGTGGTCTTGTGATGCAGACAGTGAAATGCTTTCACAATTAGAGCATGGCTGGAAGATTGACAATGACTGTTTCATACTAGTAATATCAGACCAACCACCAGCTCCAGAAGCAATCACAGAACTTGTTAAATGTGGATGTGGCGTCAGGAAATGTGGATCATTGTCATGTTCATACAGAAAGAATCAGAAAGAATAGCATGACATGCATCGAGATGTGTAACTGTCAAGCAGATGATGAGAAATGCCTAAACAAGGTGAAGGAATCTGTTGTACACAGAAGACTCTGATGACGAGGACTGAAGCAATGTCGTAAATAATAACTTGTGACTTGTTTACACATGATGTATAACACTACAAACTTTTAATAAATATAAAACGGTGGTTCTAAGCTTTTCAGATAATGGTAATATGTATATGTTTAATTTCTAGTATTTGTCTTTAGCAAATAATTTTACTTACTGCAATCTCTTCTTTGCCAGAGACAGGATGGCATATATGAGCAGCCATGTTTGTAACACACTTATGATATTATAACAGCATTCATGATATATTATGTTAAATTGTAATCATATAATACTATATGTTCATAGGTTATTAGTCATGTTTTAAGTTAATTAGGACTTAATGGTAATACATCTGTGGTTCATTACGCCGCTCTTTAATAAAACTTCTTTAAAGGCATAAAACTTATAATAAACCGTTCAGAAAAATGACACCACTGTTCCTTAACATAGTTTATAAGGATTATTATAATGTATGGTGTCAAAAATTAACATGAAATTTTTACGGGATTACTTAAGCTCCTACACTAAAACCTGCCGACCTAACCTACCCTTTTTTACCCACCCCAACCTACTTACCTAACCTGACATAATCTAACCTAACCTGACGTAATCTGACCTAACCTGACATAATCTAACCTAACCTGACATAATCTAACCTAACCTGACATAATCTAACCTAACCTGACATAATCTAACCTAACCTGACATAATCTAACCTAACCTGACGTAATCTGACTTAACCTGACATAATCTAACCTAACCTGACGTAATCTGACCTAACCTGACATAATCTAACCCAACCTGACGTAATCTAACCTAACCTGACATAATCTAACCTAACCTGACATAATCTAACCTAACCTGACATAATCTAACCTAACCTGACGTAATCTGACCTAACCTGACATAATCTAACCTAACCTGACATAATCTAACCTAACCTCCCCGTCTGACATAAGCTAACCTAATCAAACCTAACTTTCCCACCTACCTAACATAACCTATCTACTTATTACCTACCTAACCCCTTTAACCCAACCTGACATAATCTAACCTAACCTATTGAAACTTAACTTAACCACCTACCTCATCTAACACCACTTTGTAATCTCTCTGTGCTACAGCTGACAGGATGAGTATGGGGGCACAATAAACTAGCCTCTAAGTGGCAAAATTAACAAAACTAACCTAACCTAACCCAACCTGACTTAACCTAACCTGATCTGATCTATCCAACTGAAAAAACTTAGAATATATAATAAAGCCGTTAGGTTAATTTAGGCTAAATATGGTTGATTCATATTTTGTTTTGACAGAAATTCCTGGCAAAATAACGTATCTATATTGAGAACCACCGCCATGTTGGTTCCACGTTAACAAGACACGGATACACTACAGAATAACCAGCGTTCGTTTAACCTCAATTACTACAGTTTACTTTATAATCTTATTTCACAATCTTCACTACATCTCGCTTCACAATCTTCACTGCATCTCACTTCACAATCTTCAGCCAGGTGAGGTTTATGGATCGGGCTTTTTGTGCGAGAGATAGGAAACGTAGGACTAGGGTATGTTTTCCTGGGGCTGGGATAGGGCATGTAGCCGAGAGGTTAGACAGAGTTTTGTCAGGGGAGGGTACCAATCCAGTAGTGTGTCTTAGTGTGGGGGAAACGACATAGGTAAGGTTAGGAGTGAGGAACTTTTCAAGAGGTATAGGGAGGCGCTGGGGAAGATTAGAGATAGGGGAGGGGTCCCGATAGTATGTGGTGTCTTGCCTAGAAGAGGGGTTGGTCGTGAATGGCTGTCCAGGGCAATTGCTATTAATTGTCGACTGGAAAAACATTGTGCAAACAATGGTTGGGCATTCATTGATGACGGGCAACGATTTTATGGCAACGACTACCTGTACTGTCGCGACGGAGTACACTTGTCTCGTGAGGGGGTAAAGACGTTGTCTGCATCCCTGGAGGGTGAAATTGTCACTCCGAAGGGGGGGTTTCGCCAGTAGAGAGGGTCGGGGAAAATGGGAGTCAAAAAACAAGCAGGTCCTGGGAAGTAGTGAAACAGAAGTAGATAATGCTGAAAATATAGTTAGTCATAATAACAAACATCAAAGTAATAAATGTAAAACAGATAGAAACGGAAGAAATATATTGAGTGTTTATTATACTAATAGTAGAAGCCTGTGTAACAAAATGGACCAGCTCAGGGCCATTGTTAGTAAAGAGAATATAGATATAATTGCAATAACGGAAACATGGATAAATTCAAACAGCAAGCATTTTTAGCAGAATTTCATATTCCAGGATATAACCTATTTAAATTTGACAGAGTAGGAAGGAGAGGTGGCGGTGTAGCAGTGTATATCAGGGTGTCATTAAAAGGCTGCAATAAATCAAACATTAAAACAAATAGCGACAATGAAAGTATTTGGGTAGAGATTGGTGAGGGCAGTGAATCCGTAGTCATTGGTGTTATATATAGACTACCTAATTTGAGTAGGAACGATGGTAAATTGCTGTGGGAGGAAATAAAGAAGGCATCTGATAGAAACAATGTATGTATTCTAGGCGATTTCAACTTTTCAGGCATAGATTGGAAAAATCAACTTAGCGATAATGAATCTGAAGATTTTATAGAAGTAGTACAGGATAGTTTTATATATAAATTTATAAACTTGCCCACTAGAGGAAATAATATCCTCGATTTAGTTCTCAGTAATAATGAAAATCTAGTAAAAGATGTTGGGATTGGAGACGAACTAGGAAACAGGATCATAAAGCCATATATTTTAACATAATATGGGATGGCAGGAAGAAGGAAAGTTCGGCCTTGATCCCGGATTTTAGGAATGCTAATTACGGTAGCATAAGGAGAGACCTAAGGGATGACCCTATGGTCAAAAGATTAATCCCCCCCACACCTCCGGAAACTGTCAACTTAGGACGGGATAACCCCGAATTTAATTTAGCAGCTACTTATGAACAATTTATTGCCACAATCAATAATGCCCAAAATAAACACATCCCTAAAAGAAAATTCAGATCGATACGGAACCAACCAAAATGGATGAATAATAGACTCTTAGATCTTCTAGGGAAAAAGAAAGGAGTATATAGAAAAATTAAGAAAGGCGAAAATCGCTTACTTGGTTACTATCAGAACCTAACAAGACAGGTATAAACAGAAATTAGGAAAGCAAAGAGAAATTATGAAATCAAGGTAGCAAACGAATCGAAATATACCCCCAAAGCTTTTTATCAACTGTATAAATCAAAGGTTAGAGATACAATAGGTCCCCTTAAAACTACGACAGGAGAAATAACTGATGATGAGTTAGAAATGTGTAGTACGTTAAATAGTCATTTTCGCTCCGTATTCACAAATGAAAACCTAGCACAGTTTCCAGAAGTTCATAAGGTATATAACGACAGTATAGAAAATATGTTGATGAATATCAATATTATTAGTAACGATGTGCTTAAAGTAATTAACAAACTGAAGCCTCATAAATCGCCTGGTCCAGACGAGGTATATGCTAGAATATTAAAAGAATGTAGAGATGAGTTGAGTAATCCATTAGCAGTTTTATTTAATAAGTCATTAGAATCGGGCCTAGTGCCAGAAGCTTGGAAATTTGCAAAATGTAGTCTGATTTTCAAAAAAAGGGTGATAAATCAATAGCACTACCATCATTCCTATCTCATCACGCCAATCACAGTGCTGCTAGAGTCAATTATTGCTATGCAAAATCAGAAAACTGAAAACATTCAACTAATCATTCAGCACGGTTCACCTAGGGACGTTTTTGTCACACAAATTTGCTTAGCTTTTTCTCAGAAGTTATTTGAAGCGTAGATACTAGATAAGTCATATGATATAATTTATTTTAGATTTCAGTAAAGACTGATAGAGTCCTCATGAGAGATTGATATGAAGGTAGAAGCTAATATGGAATAGGTGATCAGTATTAAAATGGATTAGGTCATGGTTAATCAGGAAAAAACAAAGAGTCAGCATAAATGATTAAAGTCAGATCAGTGTCAAAAGCTGAGTTCCCCAGGGATCTGTATTAGGCCCTCTGCTGTTTGTTATATTCATTAATGATCTTGATTTAGGCATAACTAGTAGGATTAGTAAATTTGCAGATGATACCAAAATGGGGAGAGTGATAAATTCAGACAGTGACTTTGAACACCTTCAAAGAGATCTAGATACCTTACATGAGTGGTCAGTAGACTGGCAAATGAATTTTAATAGTGATAAATGCAAGGTACTACAGATAGGGAAGACGAATACAAACGTTAAGTATAACTAGGTAACACGGAAATAGAAAACTCAGTTTGTGAAAAAAATCAAGGTGTATTTGTTAGCAACGACTTGAAACCTAGAAAACAATGTATTAGCGTTCGCAACAAGGCAAACAGGATTCTTGGGTTCATATCTAGGTCTGTGAGTAACAGAACTGCTGACGTTATCTTGAAACTTTACCTAGCATTAGTGAGGCCACACATGGATTATGCGGTTCAGTTCTGGTGTCCTTATTATAGAATGGACATAGATTCTTTGGAGAGAGTACAAAGAAGAATGACAAAATGATCCATAATATTAGAAACCTTCCATATGAAGAAAGACTGAAAAGCTTAGGCTTTAATATCTATTAGGAGAGGCGTAGAGTTAGGGAGATATGATAGAGGTACAAGTGGGTAAGTGGGATTAACAAGGGTAAAATGGAAGATGTTCTGAAGCTCAGTAATAACGAAAATAACCAGAACAAATGGCTTAAATTAGATAAATCGATTCAGAAAGGATATAGGCAAGCACTGGTTTGGTAATAGAGTTGTGGATATGTGGAATAGGCTACCGAGTGCTATAGTAGGATCGGGGACGCTAGGGAGCTTCAAGACGAAGTTGGATAGGCACATGGAAGTGCTGGGATAGGTGTGAAAGGGATCTGCCCTGTATGGGCCAGTCAGCCTCCTGCAGTATCCCACTTTCTTATGTTCTTATGTTCTTATGTTCACCCCACAATCTTTACTACATCTCACCTCACAATCTTCACTACATTTCACTTCACAATCTTCACTACATCTCACTTCACAATCTTCACTACATCTCACTTCACAATCTTCACTCCATCTCACTTCACAATCTTCACTACATCTCACTACACAATCTTCACTACATCTCACTTCACAACCTTCACTACATCTCACTTCACAATCTTCACTACATCTCACTTCACATCTTCACTACATCTCACTTCACATCTTCACTACATCTCACTTCACAATCTTCACCATATCTCACTTCACAATCTTCACCACATCTCACTTCACAATCTTCACCAAATCTCACTTCACAATCTTCACCACATCTCACTTCACAATCTTTACCACATCTCACTTCACAATCTTCACTACATCTCACTTCACAATCTTCACTACATCTCACTTCACAATCTTCACTACATCTCACTTCACAATCTTCACTACATCTCACTTCACAATCTTCACTACATCTCACTTCACAATCTTCACTACATCTCACTTCACAATCTTCACTACATCCCACTTCACAATCTTCACTACATCTCACTTCACAATCTTCACTACATCTCACTTCACAATCTTCAATACATCTTACTTCACAATCTTCACTACATCTCACTTCACAATCTTTCACTACATCTCACTCACAATCTTCACCATATCTCACTTCACAATCTTTACTACATCTCACTTCACAATCTTCACTACATCTCACTTCACAATCTTCACTACATCTCACTTCACAATCTTCACTACATCTCACTTCACAATCTTCACTACATCCCACTTCACAAACTTCACTACATCTCACTTCACAATCTTCACTACATCTCACTTCACAATCTTCAATACATCTCACTTCACAATCTTCACTACATCTCACTTCACAATCTTTCACTACATCTCACTTCACAATCTTCACCATATCTCACTTCACAATCTTCACTACATCTCACTTCACAATCTTCACTACATCTCACTTCACAATCTTCACTACATCTCACTTCACAATCTTCACTACATCTCACTTCACAATCTTCACTACATCTCACTTCACAATCTTCACTACATCCCACTTCACAATCTTCACTACATCCCACTTCACAATCTTCACTACATCTCACTTCACAATCTTCACTACATCCCACTTCACAAACTTCACTACATCTCACTTCACAATCTTCACTACATCTCACTCACATCTCACTACATCCCACTCACAATCTCTTCACCACATCTCACTCTCACAATCTCACCACATCTCACTTCACAATCTTCACCACATCCCACTCACAATCTTCACCACATCCTCACTCTCACAACTTTACCACATCCTCAATTCTCACAATCTTCACTACATCCTCACCTCCACAATCTTCACCACATCCTCACTCACAATCTCTCACTACATCCTCACCTCACAACTGCACTTACATCCTCACTCTCCACAATCTTCACTACATCTCACTTCACAATCTTCACTACATCTCACTTCACAATCTTCACTACATCTCACTTCACAATCTTCACTACATCTCACTCCACAATCTTCACCACATCTCACTTCACAATCTTCACTACATCTCACTTCACAATCTTCACTACATCTCACTTCACAATCTTTACCACATCTCACTTCACAATCTTCACTACATCTCACTTCACAATCTTCATTACATCTCACTTCAAAATCTTCACTAACACCATCCTTCATCACTACATATAAATATCCATCATCACTACTTATAACACCATCCATCATCATCACTATTATAATACTATCCATCATCACTACATATAAATACCATCCATCATCACTACATATAACACCATCCACCCAACAATACATATAGAACCATCCATCACGACATATAACACCATCCGACATCATTGCAGCAACACCAACCATCACTACATATAACATCATCCATCATCACTACATATAACCCATCCATCATCAACACATATAACACCATCCATCATCACCACATATAAAAACCAACCTATCATCACTACATATAACATCATCCATCATCACTACATATAACAATTAATCCATCACATATATAGAACCATCCTATCATCACTTCAAGCATATAATATCATCCATCATCACTACATATAACACCATCCAGCATCACTACATATAACACCAACCATCATCACTACATATAACATCATGCATCATCAATATATATATATAACACCATCCATCATCACTACATATAACATCATGCATCATCAATATATATATATAACACCATCCATCATCACTACATATATTACCCTCTTATCATCACTACATATAACACCATCCATCATTACTACAATATAACGCCAACCTTCATCACTACATATAACACCATCCATCATCACTACATATTATAACACCATCCATCATCTTTACAAACACCATCCCTCTTTACTATAGTGATAAACAGAGCTTTATTTTGTTGTCAATTTCTTTAAATTCCAACCTTATTAAACCGTAATTCTTTCTGTATGGTCAAATTTTGATTTGACCTCAGTGAGAGAGCTGTTAGTGTCAGTACATCACAATGGTGTTCCGACGCACTGTATCGAAGGTGACTAAGGTGGAGGTGAAGCCTTGCCAGATGAAGGAGAAGGGCCCCCGATCTAACAAACTGCAGACCACAAAACACACTAAGACCCAAAACAACAAGACCCAAAACAACAACAAGAAGAAGGAAACTACCACTTTCTGCCGTGTACAAAAGGACCAGTACCTGCCATGGGGAGACTACATCTTCACCGGGAAAAAGACACAAAAGAAGCGCTGAACCTACGCTTCTGATATTTAAAAATACTGTAATAAAAAACATATTAATTGATTTTGTTTGTATTATTTATGCTTTTTTTTATTTTCATCTGTAAACGTGCTGTTTTGGGAATATATTTTGAGTTACATAATATTTAGGTACAGCAGTTTATTTCACTGTATCTACTTGTTTACCAAGTAACTGGACTTACAGTCTCCGATCGGGATTCTCAAAACAAATATTTGGCATCGAACTCCGTAAGTGAGCTCGTAATCTAGCCTGTAACTTACAGGACCTCAACACGATCAACCTGGATATAGTAGTCGCTATTTCCGGATTGCATGAAAAAAAATTAATAATATATGTTTTAATAATGCTTGTTAGACTTGTTTTATCATAGAATAATGAAGAAAATGTTTTGTACATCAACATACTAAAATACAATATTAGTTTTTTTTTACGACAAGAAGAGGCTTGGCTGTTCTATTTCTCGCTTTATGGAAGAGATGCAGCTTTTGTCTTCTTACAACTTTTCAAGTAATTTGTACCAAAATAGAAGATTTTTATTGTCCACATTTAGGGTATATTTTTTTTTATGACTGAATAAACTTGCAGATAGACCTTATTAATGTGGTATAGCTGTAAATATCCTTCAGTAATGAATCCAAATATGAGGTCAAGTGAGCATTTTTGCTTAGACTCCGCCTTTGTTAGGACCAAGTTATAACAAGTTATTCTGCCAAGTATCCAATAAGTACCCATGACTCAGAGTTAAATAATACCTAACTTTATCTAAGTTCATCAAACTTAATAAAAAAAGTGGGGCAAAAAATAAGTGGTAAAGAAATTTTTTTCTCAGAAAAAGAATTATATTCAGAGGTTTTTTATCCGATACCTTCAGTCGTGATTATTTTGATGCAAAATTAGTAAAATGTATTTAACCCTAACACTACCTCACCTTACCTAATCTTACCTTACCTTATCTAACCTAACCTAATGTTACCTAACCTAACCAAGCCGCAACGCTCATGATACAATTGAGTTCTCTAGAAAGTTTTAATTTCATTTTCTTTTTTAAAAATACATTTGCAGAGACAACAAACTTTTGATAATTATTTCTCCAACATATCTATAAATCTGTTGATGATATATAAATTTAGGATAGGTTAGGTTTGGTGTGATTAGGATAGGTTAGGCTAGTTTAGGATAGTCTAAGTTAGCTTAGGAAAGGCTAAGTTAGGTTACGATACACTAGGTTAGGTTTTAATCTGCATGATATTTTTACTGAACTTTTAAACGATGTTATAATCCTGGCAGCAGGGTATCGATCACGAAAATAACACTTTGGTAGTTATAACATTTGATAAAGTTTATTATTACTGTAACATGAAACAAATCACTATAGCTGTACTTATCAATCCAGTATTAAATCTGTATTATCTTTGACCATCGCTCATTGGCCAGCTTATCTCTGCACTGTTCTCTGATATAATAAAGTATTGGTGAATGGGAATATTAATCATTTGTGAGTCACTTACTATAAAGGAAACTGTAACGGATTCTATGGACAGTTGGGAATATTTTCACGGAATAAGTCGGAGTAACTCCCCTCTTGCCCAAAAGCGATCCAAGGAGTTAATTCACAGAGCGAAAATCTAGACGAGTCTTCCTTGTTTGTTTTAGGTCATAACAACGAAAAGTTTAATAATGTTTATTACAATGATTCAGGTTTTACTGTAATTCTTCTTTTTTATATTTTTAGTATTTTGTAGATTTTTTTCACCCAGTTCATTTCTTGTTTAGATTCATTATTGCAATTATTTTTATTACAGAGTTGAATTAAAAGTTTATATCTAAGTATTTTACAGCTTCACAAATACTTTATAAAATGTTGATACACACAGTGGACAGTTTTTAGTTCTTTCTTGTAATACCTCAGTATTACTCTGTTAAATTCTTACCATTTACACCTGACCATTTATTTATTTATTTTACAAATTGTTTAAAGAGAGAACATCACCAGCAGGATACAGATGATGAAGTAAATAGAAGTTTGTAACCTAACCCTACCCCCCACTGCTACCCCTCCCTCTTGTCCCACATTCTTACTCGTCACTCCTACCCCTTACTCCTACCCCTTACTCCCACCCCTTAATCCCACCCCTTATTCCCACCCCTTATTCCCACCCCTTGCTCCCACCCCTTCCTTCTACCCCTTACTTCTACCCCTTACTCCTACCCCTTACTTCTAACCCTTACTTCTACCCCTTACTCCTACCACTTACTCCTACCACTTACTCATACCCCTTACTCCCACCACTTGCTTCCACCCCTTGCTTCCACCCTCTTACTCGTACCCCTTGCTCCCACCCCTTACTCCTACCCCTTACTGCCACCCCTTACTGCCACCCCTTACTCCCACCCCTTAATCACCCATAAATCCTGCTTCACATGCTCCCACCCCTTACTCCCACCCCTTACTCCCACCATACTCTCTCCCTTACTCCTTTTATACTCCCACCTCTCCACACCCATACTCCCACTCCCCACTCCTTCTCCCACCCCTTGCTCCCACCCCCACTCCCCCCCTCCTCCTACCCCTTACTTCCACCTCTCCACACCCCTCACTCCCACCCTACTCCACGCCTTTACTCCCATGCCTCCCACCTGTCTCCTGCCCATCACCCCTTACTCCCACCCTTGCCTCCTGCCCTTACTCTGCCCTTATCTCACCCTCCCATACTCCCACCCCTTACTCCCACCCCTTACTCCCTGTACTCCCACCCCTTCCTCCTCTCCCTTATACTCCCACATATCACCCATGTCTCCTTCTCCCACCCTTACTCACGCCCTACTCCCACTTCTCTCTCCCCTTACTCCCCACTGTCCACCATTGCTCCCATCATACTCCACCCTTTCTCCCCCTTACTCCTACCCCTTACTCCCACCCCTTACTCCCACCCTTACTCCCACGCCTTACTCCCACCCTTCACTCCTACCCTTCGCTTCTACCCCCACTGTTACCCCACACTACGCTGGTAATTGAAGACATCATACATTTGTTCACTTAGACACCTCTTATTATTCAGGACCTAATGGCTATAATATCAGAGTCATTATTCTTAACTCAACTTTATATATATATCAATTGTCAAAAACCTTCACCACAAGAAAGAAAAGAACAGTCGGGTATGGCAGAAAATGTAATAAACGAACATGGAGTAAGACATCAAGCTCCATATTGTAAACAAGATCATCGTCATTGTTTATTTATTGCGAGGAAAAATATTGTTCGCAATATAATTATAAAAACCTTCTGTAATTCATTCTCTTCATTACACTAAAAGGTAATGAAGTATATAAAGAAAATAGTTTATAAATTACTAAAATAAAAATACGTAAAAAAAAGTAAAATAACATCTATTGATGGAATAGAAAAGAATTATATCGTAAGTGGGTAAAAGATTTCTTGGGTAGGTTTTAGAATACAATTACTGTTTTCTGCATTACACTGATGGTTCCAAGTCAGAAATTATCCTTAAGTTTTGTGAATCAGTATTTACAGTTTTTCTTAAAGGGTGACTTAAGTTACGGTCACACGATCCCTTTGATGAGCAATTAATTTGGAGCAAGAAATTACGGGTAATTTCTTCCAAATGTGGTCACACGAGTGGCTCTTGGTTCAGTTACTACAGCAAGAAAAAAAAGTTAACGCCGCTGTGCGAGTAGAAGGGAGACGGAACATCACAACAACAATGCAGACGACGCAGCAGCTATCCTTGGTATTATTGTTATTATTAAAAAGAAATGAGAGAAAGCGAATAAAAACTATTGGGGACTCGTAAGTGGCTGGCGAGGAGGAGGAACGAGTGTTTAATATAGACTGGTTCAACTATCGTAGTTACAGTAGGGAGGGTTGTTAGTGTGTGGAGAATGACCGGCTGTATGGGCTTGTGTTTTGTAAACAAACACGCCAAAACACCACCCAAATAATAAACTCAGTGTGTCGTAAAAAACTGTTTGTGCATTTTATACATAATGTTATTGATCTATGTTATATATAGCCAAGGTAAATACTCGATAAATAAGCTTCGTGTCATTAAATATGGTATTAACCGGGTTTTGAACCGATAATCTTGCTCGAAATAGTCAAGAAATTGACTATCACGATTGTCAATAAAAATGCTTCAAAAACTTGCTCGAATTTCTCGAAAATTGCTCGAAATAACTTTCCGGCAAGAAATTGCTAAAAAAAAATGCGCCCATGTGACCAGTGCTTTAAGAATTGTATGATATCCTCATGGCAATGGAAACACACACACACACACACACTCACCCCATACACAGTCACACACTCACCATGCACAATCACACACACCCATACATGCACAAACCATACACACACATACACACACACACACACACACACACACACCATACATGCACACACCATACAAACAAACAAACACACACCATATACACACACACACACACACACAATGCACACACACACACCATGCACACTCACACACACACACACCATGCACACTCACACCATGCACACACACACACCATGCACACTCACACCATGCACACACACACACTAATTGTTTTAATTTAGTTCTTGGAACTCTTAAGTGGCAGCGCTTGATGTAAACACTTCTTGGCATTTTCTGTTTATCTAGTAGCAGGTATACACACAGATGTAATATGAGAAAATAAATTATGAATTCTGTCCAGGGAAGTGTTGTGAATATGACCTTGAGATAACACTTGTGTTAAGTGTGAATTTCCCTGTCTAGTGATATGTCCAACTACTACTCTGGGCCGCGAGACAGTGGTAGTGATTACAGATTGCCCACGAGGGGGCTAGTTTATTGGGCACCCCCTTACATCCTGTGCAAGGTGAAGCGCAGAAGCGTTTACAGTGCCCAACTGGGAAGCATGCGGAGTTCATGCTTGCCTTTATGACTCATGCATTAAGGGCGTAAAAGGCCTGAAGGGTCATGGGTTTTGTCAGCAAGTTACATAAAGTGACAATGATGAGTGTGTGGGGGGAAAATTCCCGGTACAATTTATCTGTTTATGGCAAAGTGTGGCAGGTCCCTATTAATGTGAGCGGTGTTTACTGAATCAGCTGACCCTGGCTCGACCTTTTGAGAGACGCAAGCCAAGTGATCTAAGAGTCGTGAATAACATGGTGAATTACTTGGTGTTATTCATTTGGGTGAATATTTGTATAAATCAAAGGTGCTGTCACACACACACACACACACACACACACACCACACGTGGCACACCACCAACACACAGTTTCTGAGAAGGAGTTTGAGATTGTATTTAACGAAGTCTTAACTGGGAAAATGTTGTATGGCTTTTGTTATGGGGTAAGTTCTGGCGTGAACATTAAGACTATTTTCATAATTTTTTGTAACTAATATTTTTATCTGCCTGGTACAATTATTTATTAATTTGTATTGTAAGTTATGTCTTGATAGTCGATGTAATGTAACAATTTATTTTTTGTGTTAATGTTCATATAGATTGGTTCAGTGTTGCGGCTCTGACTCGTCAACGATGTTAATAAGCTCTTGAGTACATACTGCTGGTGAAACTATGTTATATTAACAACACGACAGACAAGTACTATAATACCTTAACATTTAACAATAATTCAGCCTTAATTTAATTTTTCACCAACTTAAGACACATAACCCAGAAGGAAGTAAGACGGGCAACATAACGCGGGATATCGTGGCTTCACTAAGTGCAAATTATGGAACTTGAGGTAACACATTATGGGAAAATGCGAGCCCTGCTAAGTGGTTCTCCTCAACATGGACGCAAACATCAGATGGACAAAGAAACAGAAGAACCCCGGATATACATTCATTTATTCTACAAAAAAGTTACGTAAACGAGCGTTAAATACGTTTAAGTAATCACAGTTTACGAAGCTGAAGTCGAGATATTAGAAGATGAAGAAGACTTTAGCATATCAGTATACCCCACGACCGGCGCCAGGATGTTAAGTGTGCCATCAGGGTATATTAGCGCTGAGAGACGGGTGCTATCGTGGTATATTAGCATACCTTCACCCTGAATGGTATATCAAAAAGTACAGGATTTACTTCACAGATATTTAGTTATATCTATCGGTATATTATATAAATTATATCAATATATCTGTGTATACCAAATATGGCATCAGAGTATATCACCGTTTGCCATCATATTCTCTAAATAACCTCAAAGTATACCCCCGAATGTTTAATATCATACACTATAAATGACACTGTAGTATGTTAGTATATAATCAGGATATAACATAAATAATATCAGCATTGTTTAGAATATCATATATATTAAGCGTGAGGAATGGATGTATATGATTCAATATATCACAGTTACATAAAGCGGTATGTCAGCTCATCAGCATATCACTAGAATGACATCAGAGTATAGGACACTATACTCCAATAAATACTGTCAGGTATCTAAGTATATCAGGGTAATCACTGAGAAGTGTCAGAACATATCAGCATATTCCTTGACTGGTAACAAAGCATATCAACATACTCAAAGTATAATCAATGTCTCCGGAATAAACAAGCCAGTGACAGCAGCATATATTTCTGAAAATCAGCTGTGAAATATGTTCAGAACAGCCCAAAGTATACTATAATACTAAGCAACATTTGAAATATACCAGTATACTTCTTAACAGTCAGGGAAAAAAATCATTATACAGATTAGTGTCCTCGAAGCAGATCAACTTGTCTCCTGCTTTCTGGGGACCCATTAGTGGCATATCAGTATATCCAAAGAGACACATCGGAGTATATTACCATATATCCCAAGTGCCATGAAGGGATATCAACATACCTGAGTATATTAACTAGCTCTCATAGTCTTCCACTCTCTCTTAGATCCATCAGAATATGTCAGCATATCACCCTATCTTCTGAAGGTCCAGTTTACCTTGTTCCGAAAGTATGTCGAAGCATACTAACAGATCCCCTGAATGCCTTGAGAACATATCAGTATACTTCTAGGTTAATTCATATCATATCAGTATATCCCCTGAATCTAAGGTATAGCTAACCTCATTTCAAATTATTATTAGAGTATGTTAACATATTCCCTTAGAAGCATACCAGCATATCTCTTATGTCATTACAGTCAACCAGTATACGCTCAGAGATAGATGCAAGCATATCAGGGTATATTAGCATACCCTGTAAGAGAGATATGAGCCTAGCTACATAACCAAGTATATCAGCATACCCCATATGCTCTTATAGTACATCAGCACACCCTCTGAGAGACAGAACCATACCAACATATCAGAACATATTAGTATATCCTTTAGAGTGATATGAACATAATGGCATATCAGATGACAAGAGTATATCAGCATAGTCTTTGAGGAGCATATCAGACCAACCTAGCATAAGCTCTTTAAGATAGATGGGAGCATATCTTAAATAGACTGGAACATACCAGAGCATATTAGCATATTAGCATATTAGCATATTAGCATATTAGCAAGGTGAGGAGGAGGAGGAGGAGGCAGGTGTCCACCGACCAGGTATGCCGATAGTCTGGTGATAATGTGGGTAAAACTGGTGTGTGTGTGTGTGTGTGTGTGTGTGTGTGTGTTCGTTCTCATGTTTATTTCTTGTAAGGTATGTGTCACCTAGCCGGCCATTTTGTTTACATTTTTCGGTCGCTCTAAAATACCATTAAAACAATATTGAGTATAAACGTTTGGCTCAACTGATGATCTCAAACATGTCCCAACTTTTTTTTGCCTCAACTCCACATTCTGTAACTCATTTAGGTAGATGTCCCTCACTACACATACACTGGACTATGTGTAATGTTGCAGCTAATGTGTTATCAAGATATTGCACATTATAAGTTCATGTGTGGTCATTATTATATCAAACGGAGGAATTTTAAAGAGCTATTACACCACCTGTATCATTAGTTGTCGCCAGGTGAAGGAATGTTTAGGTAGATTATATTTTATTTACTGTAATTAAAGTTTCAATACCTAAGACGTTCCACTATAAGAGTCTTTCAACCTCAGGTAAGGTCTAAAGACTTTCTACTCTAGGTCTTACACCCTGGAGTAGCTGTATCGTCCACATAGGTAATTACTCCACAAAAAACTACAAGTTACACCTTGATGTAATACTTCATTTATTGCCAAACTTTATAGGGAAATATTTTTCACAAAGAATTTCAAGTTACAATTTCACATAACAAGTCACATTACAAACGTTCCTTCGGCTTACAGTTAAACTTTGCAATGTCAAGATATTTTTTTCACTGCAGAGGAAAGTATGCGTCATCATCACCACACACACACACACAAAGACAAAACTCCTGTATCCAGATTCTCAAAAGTTTATAAATTAAATTCTTCCCTAAAATTAAACAGACAATACATCTATTTATCATAGAGTATGTGAACAATATCGACGCCATATTGGTTACCATCTTTGAGTTATATAATTAGTTAGCTTCATAGTGTTAATTATTTAGTTAAAAAGGAAAAATAATCTACTAGTGTGTGTTGTGACCAAAATATATCAACATTGTATTTACTTTCTCCTCCAGGGGGCACTAAGTCTAGAAAAATGACACAATTGACATCTACATAAAGTGACTGATCAAGGGTAGATATTGGCTACCTTTTGTGTTACTTTGAGGTCGTAAGAACACACAGAGCTGCTCTTAAGGATGTTTACCACAATACACCTCAACCAGTTTCTCATTCACTGAGCCAACCATCATCAGTTCACAAGATACACCGTAAATTTTATTAGAATACAATATCATTACTGTATTGTGTATTGAGGCCGAATAGTCTTATGGTGTTAAGATGTGTTCTGCATACGAAAAGTAAGCAAAATAATTCATACTCTGCCTTGGTTGGCGATGATCTGTAGACGTTAGCAAGTCATCCTCCTCCTGCTCTCGAGTAGGGTAAAGAAGGCCTCACCTGACCAAAATTGTTAATTAAGATAGATTACATGAAGATTAACCCTCCCAGCTTATTTCAACTAATGATTAACCTAACGCTACATAGGAAGTTAAGTTAGGTTAGATTAAGTTAGGTTAGGTTAGGGTAGGGTAGGGTAGGGTAGGGTAGGGTAGGGTAGGTCAGGTCAGGTCAGGTCAGGTCAGGCAGTGCCAGTGTAGTTAATCTTGAGGTTAAATAAACTAGAGGCTAATCTTCACATGAGCCAGTAAGACACTTTGACGGAGGCTGTTACGTACAACAGGAAAGCTCTGATAACATATAATGTACAGTATATACCGTTTAAGTTGCGTCAGCAGCTCTATACACCACTTATTGACTTACTCATTCACTGCCGTAGAAATATTTACTTCTCTAACAGTTTTCTATATGGTTCCCAGTCATTATAATACGACCTTGTAAAATCAAATGATCTAAATTAAACTAAACTTATCCAAATTAAACTTATTAGCTAACAAATCCTTCTAAAACACGATATATGCAAATCAAAGTTCTAGAATTCAACAACATGGTAATATAACTATTCAACTAAACCATTTTAAAATTAAAACCCTAACCTCGCTTTCAAAGTACCTAAACAGAAAGGAAAACTTACTGCTTTAATATTATCGTGTAGGGGCCCTGCCAACCCTGCTCCAAGTGTGCATCTATGTCAATCTGCCTCGTTAAAAGCTCCTGCAACCGCTATAGTCATTTACCCTGCTAGAGAACAGCTTTGACCTTCTATAATTACCCCTGGAGAAACAATGCCAATTTACGGTTATTTATTTTATTTTTTCATTATTTTTTATTCTTGGTCCATACTGTAAGCTTGTCGCCCGGCAGCAGGTCCCGTCATATTTGTTTCCTAACTTTCGGGGATTCTAAAATAAGCTATAAATAAATAAATAAATAAATAAATAAAACAAGCATCTTTTGTTTTTCTAACCCATGAGCTGTGAGTCTTCATTATATACTTCAACATTACTGTAAACTAAGGCTAGAGGGGTGTGTACAGTACTAGTGGAGTCAAGACGAGAAGGTATTTCAAATCCATAAAGGGTTTTACAAGTGGAGAGTCTTACAAGTGGAGGGTCTTACAGGTGGAGAGTCTTACAAGTGGAAGGTCTTACAGGTGGAGGATTTTAATAAGGATAAATACAGCAAGTCTTACAGTTGAATCAGCCAAGTCGAGGAAAACTCTTAAGAGTCACGTAACTTCTACCTGGTGTTACCTGTAATCAAGCTAAGGTATATGTAAGAAGAATATTATCTCGTTACTATCCATTCTTCTTCCACTATCCTGCGAGGTGGTGTATTAATAGGCACAGATACTCATGATAAAGAAGGAATAAAGAGAAAGACGCAAGATACCTATAAAATGCGACAGAATATACCCACATATGCGTAATCCTAACCCATCCCAACCCAACCCTATCCTACCCCCAGCTTCACCACAGTACACAAAGTCATTCTTGGTATCAGAATGACGCCTTAACACCCTGTATCGCCTAAGACACATTTGAATCGGATGGTTCGTTGACGGTTTTATTTCTTCGGTATAAACCAGAGAAGCAATTAGTTCGTGGGAACAGTGAGTCAAAATACTTCACATCAGCTTCGTTTACGACCTCCAGCTGATATTTGCTTCTGTTGTCTATATCAATCACATTTTATAATGAAAACAAAAATATGGTTAGTTACTTAAAAATGAAAAAAACATCATACTTAGATACTTAAGAGTGAGGAAAAAAGATACTTAAGATACTTAAAAATAAAAACACTCTTTGATACTTAAATTAGGACAAAATAAACGGACATAAAGATTTAACTATGAGCGGTGGATATTACGACTTGTACCGGCTATCAATACAGAGGCGCTATTTAGCCGTGAAGTTCTCTCAGAAACTCAACAAGACAATATGTGGTCACGTAAAAATTTCAGGTTAATTTCTAACACCATCCGTCATTTTAAACCTTGGCACCTGTAGATTAAGAAAATATATGGTGATATTTTTTCTGATGGGATAAAGGTCGTATTTGTCCAGAGAAGTAAGAGAGGAAAAAAATCACTTGAGAGGCACGACGCACAGAGTGTCTAAGGTGATAAAAGATCATATACTACCATTTGGGTTTTCAAATTAAGTTCATTACATAAAATATCAAACTCATAAAGATTACAAAAGAACAGAACATCATGAGCTCTCTACAGCTATTGTCAGCCGTCAATATGCTGATGTACAGAAGCTACACAATGTTATTGGTGACTGTAATCCCAGGAAAATGATGCTCTTTTAAACTTGGTAGCTGGAGCTGTAATGCCAGAAAATGCCAAATATGACAATCTATGTGCATATGAAGTTGGAAGACAAAATTATGAAAATTTTGTCAAGAAACGTATTGTTGGTCCATTGAGCATCTGGGAAAAGATGTCCAAGGT
>NW_024725191.1:0-7506 GCF_018991925.1 Homarus americanus | reverse complement strand
ATATATATATATTGCCCACCCGGGCACAGGTCACCGAGCCACATCGGGGCCTGGGAGGACGGAAATGTAATAATAATGATAACAATAATAATAATAATAATAATAATAATAATAATAATAATTCATAGTGAATAAAAATTTTAATAAAAATAAAAAATTAAAATTAAATAATAAAATAATAATGATAATAATAACAATAACAACACTGTAAAAATAATAATAAAGAACCATACAGAAATACAAAAATTAAAAAAAAAATTCCATCGTGAGAAACAATATATGGATGTTGTGTTGTCACAGTAAGAAAAACAATTGAAACTCCGCAATTGTGTGTAAATGTGGCAGAAAGTCAGATCATCAACCTGGGACTTGGTCACAATTTTCGTGATGCCATATGGCATCTTCCCAGGCGGTAGAACCTCCCTGTTTGATAGCTTCTTACTACCTACCACCTATAAGTACTACTGTCTATGTGGCAGGGGCTAATACATGTGTGTGTTCGTGTGTGTGTGTGTGTGTGTGTGTGCGCGTGTGTGTGTGTGTGTGTGTGTGTGTGTGTGTGTGTGTGTGTGTGTGTGTGTGCATAATAATAATAATGATGCACTGAACAACGGTTTATTAAAAAACTGCAGCCCGAAGGCTGAAAATATACATTGGACATAAATGACTTATTACATACATTGGTGGTTTAACAAAAGCCTTCATTAGAGAAAGGTAAAGGAACATACAGTGAACATACAGATTAATGTAGGTGTTGAACAGCAAACTCGTAGTGTAGTAACTCCATCCCAGATGGTGTTAGGAGGAACTCACGTGGTGTAGTAGTTCCCTCAGATGGTGTTATGAGGGACCTGGCGTTGTGTAATAATTCCCTCGCAGATGGTGTTATGAGGGACCTCACGTGGTGTAGTAATTCCCTCACAGATGGTGTTAAGAGGGACCTCACGTGGTGTAGTAATTACCTCACATATGGTGTTATGAGGGACCTCACGTGGTGTAGTAATTACCTCACAGATAGTGTTATGAGGAGCATCACGTGGTGTAGTAATTCCCTCACAGATGATGTTATGAGGGGCCTGACGTGGTGTAGTAA
Organism: Homarus americanus; assembly: GCF_018991925.1. NCBI lineage: Eukaryota > Metazoa > Arthropoda > Malacostraca > Decapoda > Nephropidae > Homarus > Homarus americanus. Next base: position 6,413 of record NW_024725191.1, on the reverse strand, counting down.
TTCCCACACAGATGGTGTTATGAGGGACCTCACGTGGTGTAGTAATTCCCTCACAGATGGTGTGATGAGGGACTTGACGTGACGTGGTGTAGTAATTCCCTCACATATGGTGTTATGAGGGACATGTGGTGTAGTAATTCCCTCACAAATGGTGTTATATGAGTGAGGTTTGGTCTTAGGCCTTCCTATCGTAGACGGATTAACACATCGCTGGTTGTTGTTGGGTCTCACGGGCAGTTATCACTGGGTACCTGGGACCTCACTGTGTGAAGGTTAACTTGGGTACGACTGTTACTGTTGAGTTGTTCTCACTGACTTAAGCACTGTTCACCACTGCTCACCTCTGTTTAACACTGGTTCCGTTCCTTTCCTAAATGAAATTGTAACTTCTGGCGAGAACTTGTTGATATTCCGGTGGGGAGTGAGGTCAGGGGAGGGTGTTGGTAAGGGGCCAATTTACACCCATGTTCTTTATGTTGAGGTAATGTCTTGGACTCTTCGTGTGGTCGGGGCAGTGTTCAGGTGTGTGTGTGTATGTGTTGTGTGTGTGTTGTGTGTGTGTGTGTGTGTGTGTGTGTGTGTGTGTGTGTGTATGTGTGTGTGTGTATGTGTGTCATGTGTGTGTGTGTGTGTGGTCTTGTGTGTGTGTGTGTGTGTGTGTGTGTGTGTGTATGTGTGTGTGTGTAGCTGTGTAGCCAGGTGTATGTATGTCTTGTGCGTGTGTGTGTGTGTGTGTGTCTTGTGTGTGTGTGTGTGTGTGTATTAATAATAATAATAATAATAATTGACGGTTTATTGAAAAAGTTCTGCAGCCCGAAGGCTGAAAATATACATTGGACATAAATGACTTATTACATACATTGGTGGTTTAACAAAAGCCTTCATTAGAGAAAGGTAAAGGAACATACAGTCAACATACAGATTATTGTAGGTATTGAACAGGAAACTCGTAGTGTAGTAACTCCCTCCCAGATGGTGTGAGGAGGGACCTCACGTGGTGTAGTAGTTCCCTCACAGATGCTGTTATGAGGGGCCTCACGTGGTGTAGTAATTCCCTCACAGATGGTGTTATGAGGGACCTCACGTGGTGTAGTAATTCCCTCACAGATGGTGTTATGAGGGGCCTCACGTGTGTGCAACCTTCCCTCACAAATGGTGTTATGAGGGCCTCACGTGGTGTAACTCAACTTCACATGGTGTTATGAGGGACTTCGTGGTGTAGTAATTCCCTCACAGATGAGGTGGTATCTGGGGCCTCACGTGGTGTGGTAATTCCCTCTCACAGATGGTGTTATCGAGGGCCTCCCGTGGTGTAGTAATTCCTCACAGATGGTGTTATGAGGGCCTCACGTGGTAGTAATTCCCTAACAGATGGTGTCATGAGGGGCCTCACGTGGTGTAGTAATTCCCTCACAGATGGTGTTATGAGGGGGCCTCACGTGGTGTAGTGATTCCCTCACAGATGGTGTTATGAGGGGCCTCACGTGGTGTAGTAATTCCCTCACATATGGCGTTATGCGGGGCCTCACGTGGTGTAGTAATTCCCTCACAGATGGTGTTATGAGGGGCCTTACGTGGTGTAGTAATTCCCTCACAGATGGTGTTATGAGGGGCCTCACGTGGTGTAGTAACTCCTTCACATATGGTGTTATGAAAGACCTGACATGGTGTAGTAATTCCCTCATAGATGGTGTTATATGAGTGAGGTGTGGTCCCAGGCCTTCCTATCATAGACGGATTAACACATGGCTGGTTGTTGGGTCTCACAGGCCGTTATCACTGGGTACCTGGGACCTCACTGTGTGAAGGTTAACTTGCGTACGACTGTTACTGTTGAGTTGTTCTCACTGATTTAAGCACTGTTCACCACTGTTCACCTCTGTTTAACACTGGTTCCATTCCTTTCCTAAATGAAATAGTAACTTCTGGCGAGAACTTGTTGATATTCCGGTGGGGAGGAGGGTTCAGGGGAGGGAGTTGGTATCGGCCAACTTAACAGTTGACCTGGTTGCTCCGAGAGGAGCGCCAGGTACGTCTTGACCCTTCTGTTGTCAAGGATGTAGTGTGTGTGTGTGTGTGTGTGTGTGTATGTGTGTCTTGTGTGTGTGTGTGTGTGTCTTGTGTGTGTGTGTGTGTGTGTGTGTGTGTGTGTGTGTGTCTTGCGTGTGTGTGAGTGTGTGTGTGTGTGTGTATGTGTGTTGTAATGAGTGATTGTCAGACCAAACCTTACAGCCCAGAATTATGTCACATATAACAGCAAGTACACCACAGACCTCGTGGTACCACCGCATTCCAGGTTGACACACCTCAGGTCGACCCTAGGGACTTGACCTGGCCCGCTAATGACGTGAGCCGGTGACCTACAACCGCACCTAGCCAAGACACCTGGCCAGGACCACACCTGCACACAATTATCCAGATCAAACCAGTTTAGTGTTAATTGTTAGAGGTCAGAAGCCGGCTGGGCCGACCCCATATAAAGGCCCTACAGTCCCGTCCACGGCGATTCAATATTCGGCATTCGGGATTCGATATTCCATTACCATTCTGATTCTCATTCTGATCCTGGTTGTCATTTGAACATTCTGAGGAGACGCTCATTACTCTGGAGATTCTCAGAGTCAAGCTCACCCTCTCCCCAGGTCGGGAAGGGGACTTCCCGACCAGACCCCAGCTAAGCAGAAGCCTCTCATAGGAGGCAGCCCAGCCAGCACTCACTGGGCCTACGTCAGGGTACACGTGAGTCTTGTCAGAACGTCCTAGGGTGAGTTACCTACTGTGGGAAATGTATTCATTCAGGTGTGTCCGAGAGTCAGTGTCAAGTAACGTAAAGCATAATGTGTTAGTACCCCGATATAATAGTGATATTAATGTGTCCATGTCATTGAGTGAATTAATAAATAGTTGTATCAAGAGGTGTTTAACAAGTTGTCCCTTTAAGAAGTGATATATGTGTATTGACATACGAGATAAGATAAGCGTAGTGACGCTGTGCAAATAACATCCAGGCCACGCTACCAAGTTTCCTATCTTTACATGCCTACTCTCTATACTTCCTACTTATGTATGTAATTCTCTTCTTGTGAGTTTTGTCTCATTACAGTGTCTTGTGTGTGTGTGTGTGTGTGTCTTGTGTGTGTGTGTGTGTGTGTGTGTGTGTGTGTGTGTGTGTGTATGTGTGTCGTGTGTGTGTGTGTGTGTAAGTACGTCTTGTGCGTGTGTGTGTGTGTCGTGTGTGTGTGTGTGTGTGTGTGTGTGTGTGTGTGTATGTGTCTTGCGTGTCTGTGTGTGTGTATGTGTATGTGTCTTGTGTGTGTGTGTGTGTGTGTCTTGTGTGTGTGTGTGTGTGTGTGTGTGTGTGTGTGTGTGTATGTGTGTCTTGTGTGTGTGTGTGTGTGTGTGTGTCTTGCGTGTGTGTGTGTGTGTGTGTGTGTGTGTGTGTGTGTCTTGTGTGTGTGTGTGTCTTTGTGTGTGTGTGTGTGTGTGTGTGTGTCTTGTGTGTGTGTGTGTGTGTGTATGTGTGTGTGTGTGTGTGTGTGTGTGTGTCTTGCGTGTGTGTGTGTGTGTGTGTGTATCTTGTGTGTGTGTGTGTGTGTGTCTTGCGTGTGTGTGTGTGTGTGTGTGTGTGTGTGTGTGTGTGTGTGTGTGTCTTGGGTGTGTGTGTGTGTGTGTGTGTATGTGTGTCTTGTGTGTGTGTGTGTGTGTGTGTGTGTGTGTGTGTGTGTGTGTGTGTGTCTTGCGTGTATGTGTGTGTGTGTGTGTGTGTGTGTGTGTGTGTGTGTGTGTCTTGTGTGTGTGTGTCTTGTGTGTGTGTGTGTGTATGTGTCTTGTTTGTGTGTGTGTGTGTGTGTCTTGCGTGTGTGTGTGTGTGTATGTGTGTGTGTATGTGTGGCTTGTGTGTGTGTTTGTGTATGTGTGCCTTGTGTGTGTGTGTTTGTGTGTGTGTCTTGTTTGTGTGTGTTTTGTGTTTGTGTGTGTGTGTGTGTGTGTGTGTGTTTTGCGTGTGTGTGTGTATGTGTGTCTTGTGTGTGTGTGTGTGTGTTGTGACGTGACGTTGAGTCCCGGGAGTAGAAAGGATCAATCAGAAACCAACACAACAACAACAACAACAACAACAAACCAGTCGTAGGTAGTAGGCAGCTACCAAACAGGGAGGTACTACTGCCTGGAAAGATATTGGAAGCATAATGTGTTGTCTAATGGTAGCCCCTGCTGCCATATGGCATCACGAAAATTGTGACCAAGTCCCAGGTTGCTGATCTGACTTTCTGCCTCATTTACACACAATTGCAGGGTCTCAATTGTTTCTCTTACTTTGACAACACAACATACATATATTGTTTCTCACTATTAATTTGTTTTCATTTTTGCATTTCTTTATTATTATCATTATTATTAGTGTTGTTATTATTATTATTATTGTTATCATTATTATTTTATTTTTAATTTTGTATTTTGTACTATAAATTTTATTTATCATGAATTATTATTATTTTATTTTGAATTTTGAATTTTTATTATAAATTTTATTTAATATGAAATATTATTATTATTATTATTATTATTATTATTATTATTATTATTATTATTATTATTATTATTATTATTATTATTATTATTATTATTATTATTATTATTATTATTATTATTATTATTATTATTATTATTATTATTATTATTATTATTACATCTTCACCCCCCCAGACCCTGATGTGGGTCAGTGACCTGTGCCCGGGTGGGCTAATCCCCATAAAAAAAAAATCTTACCCACGTGGGCCTGGAACGTGTGAAGTCGGCTGAAACGTCAGAGGTGACGTTTCATAACGCCACTGGAAAACTAATGCCTGATTGGTTATAGATTCCTGCCAAAATGCATTGTGGTGACCATAGTACACTGGACAGAAAGAGAAGCAGGTTTGACGAAGCCGAGGAAGGTGGAAACGGTGGAAGAAGTTCAACACATAGAAAAGACATTAACGTGAGTATACATTATATTGTTGAGAGTGTGTGAGTCAAGGAAAGTGGAGGAAGAATAGGATTGAATATTTTCTGTGTATAGGATGTAATAGTGTAGGATATATTTATTGTGTACTAGGCTTGAAATTTCGTAACATTATACTGGTAAAAGAACGGTAACGTTATATAATCTTCAGTGTATTGATTTGTGTACCCCAACCCTCGTTATTGTTTGCTTACTTGTCACTGTAATTATGATTAACGTAACTTGTTTGTCTGCTGAGTTGTGAATATCCCCAAATCGGCTAATACTTGTAAGCTTATCTTTTGATTCATGTTTTCGTACTTGTCAGATGCTTTATTTATTTTGTTAAAGGAATTTGTATTTTAATGTCCTCTAGTGTATTGCTTATTCCTTTCATTTATTTCATTGGCGACCTTGTTATTTTTTACTGTTACCGGAGTGGTGAACCTATAGTTTGACACAATCTATGACCACCAGTCCGTAAAAGTGTGTGTGTGTGTGTGTGTCTTGTGTGTGTGTGTGTGTGTGTGTGTCTTGTGTGTGTGTGTGTCTCGTGTGTGTGTGTGTGTGTGTGTGTGTGTGTGTGTGTGTGTGTGTGCGCGTCATAGTCAAACACACAGAGTTGTGAAATGTATCTAGAGTGGCAGCATTATGTCAGTGTTAACGTGCAAGACTGCTTGCTCCCTCTCACTTTCAGCTACCACCACTGGCTAGCCCTCTTGACGAACAGGGAAGCAACTTGAATAAGTCTTCCCCTGCCAGTACACAGCCTTTTCACCATCAAGACTCCTGCTGTGCCTCTTCGTGGCAACACACGATAACTGGGTGCCTCGTGGGTCCAGACTAGACAAGCAGGGATTCTCGGAGTACCAGTGGGCCCCAGCGGGACGGCGCATCGACCCACTGGCATGTGGACACGCCCTGGCACCTACCAACCATTGCCCTGCTGCTTTGCAGATTAACCTTGGTAGGTATAAGGCTACGGAAGTTAAACCAAAGCGAAAAATCTGCTGTGGAGCCCAGCATCAGGTAGATATGCTTACAGAGCTCCAACAAGAACCTAACGGCGGTATAAGCAGAAGAGGTGTGACCACCAAGGGAATCCAACGGCGGACAAAAGTAATGCCTGATGGACAGGCTACTAAGGCGAAACCCAATAAACTGGGCTATCGGCAGTCCAATGCAACTCTCCCTCCCCAGACGTTGCAAAAATTGCAACAATGGATCAGGAAGGAAAGAGCCAAGATGTGTGGTTGCAGCCTGTGCTCCTGCCTCCCCATATCAATCAACTCGCACACAGCCATCATCCAGCTCATCATATATCTCATCATCATCATAACCCCTATGCCCCCCAAAGTCCTATGGCAACGGACGGGTGGCGATAGGGACAGGCAGATATGACTGTCGGGAGTCTCTAATCACAACTCTGTAC
>NW_024725190.1:0-1676 GCF_018991925.1 Homarus americanus | reverse complement strand
TATGAAAGGTGCAAATGTTGATTGTCTACCTAATGCTTGCCTACGAAAGGTGCAAATGTTGATTATCTACCCTAATGTACCCTACGAAAGGTGCACATGTTGATTGTCTACCCTAATGTGCCCTATGAAAGGTGCACATGTTGATTGTCTACCCTAATGTGCCCTATGAAAGGTGCACATGTTGATTGTCTACCCTAATGTACCCTACGAAAGGTGCAAATGTTGATTGTCTACCCTAATGTACCCTATGAAAGGTGCACATGTTGATTGTCTACTCTAATGTACCCTACAAAAGGTGCAAATGTTGATTGTCAACTCTAATGTACCCTACGAAAGGTGCAAATGTTGACTGTCTACCCTAATGTACCCTACGAAAGGTGCAAATGTTGATTGTCTACCCTAATGTGCCCTATGAAAGGTGCACATGTTGATTGTCTACCCTAATGTACCCTACGAAAGGTGCACATGTTGATTGTCTACCCTAATGTGCCCTATGAAAGTGCAAATGTTGATTGTCTACCCTAATGTACCCTACGAAAGGTGCACATGTTGATTGGTTCACTCCCTAATGTGCCCAATGAAAGGTGCACATATGATTGGTTCACTTAATGTACCTCACGAAGGTGCAATGTTGATTATCTACCCACGTACCCTACTTAAAGGTGCAAATGTTGATTGTTCACCCTAATGTACCCTACTTAAAGGTGCAATGTTGATTGTCCAATTCTAATGTACCCTATGAAAGGTGCAAATGTTGATTGTCTAACGTAATGTACCCCTGTTTAAAGGTGCAAATGTTGATTGGTTCAATTCTAACAAAATTCTATGGTGCAAATGTTGATTGTCTCCACCCTAATGTAAACTGCAGTTGGTGCAACAAGCATTGTTCACCGCAATGTACTCTTGCGAAAGGTGCAACAAGATTGTTCTAATCTAATGTGCCCCAGAAAGGCAAATGTTGATTGTCTACCCCAATGTACCCTTGGTACAAAAGGTAAATGTTGATTGTATACCCCAATGTACCCTCTACGTAAAGGTGCAAATGTTGATTGTATACCCTAATGTACCCTATGAAAGGTGCAAATGCTGATTGTCTACTCTAATGTACCCTACGAAAGGTGCACATGTTGATTGTCTACCCTAATGTACCCTACAAAAGGTGCAAATGTTGATTGTCTACCCTAATGTACCCTACGAAAGGTGCAAATGTTGATTGTCTACCCTAATGTGCCCTATGAAAGGTGCACATGTTGATTGTCTACCCTAATGTACCCTACGAAAGGTGCAAATGTTGATTGTCTACCCTAATGTACCCTATGAAAGGTGCAAATGTTGATTGTCTACCCTAATGTACCCTATGAAAGGTGCAAATGTTGATTGTCTACCCTAATGTACTCTATGAAAGGTGCAAATGTTGATTGTCTACCCTAATGTGCCCTATGAAAGGTGCAAATGTTGATTGTCTACCCTAATGTACTCTATGAAAGGTGCAAATGTTGATTGTATACCCTAATGTACCCTACGAAAGGTGCAAATGTTGATTGTATACCCTAATGTACCCTATGAAAGGTGCAAATGTTGATTGTCTACTCTAATGTACCCTACGAAAGGTGCACATGTTGATTGTCTACCCTAATGTACCCTATGAAAGGTGCAAATGTTGATTGTCTACCCTA
>NW_024725189.1:0-13047 GCF_018991925.1 Homarus americanus | reverse complement strand
TTTTAGAAAATGTTCAAATGATTTTTAGAATATTTTAATTACTTTTGCAATGCTAATTACTCGCCACTTATGGGTTTTCGAGGTCATTTCTTGGTGCTTGTGTATTATTCTGATGTACTTAAATAGTTAGGCACATTAAATTTTAGTTCAGAGAGAAAACGTATTTTTGGCCAAAAATCCTTTAAGGCTATATAGACTTACAATTTTCGTCATTTCGGCCAAAAAATGGATTTTGTTCAAAATTTCAGTATAGGTACTCCTGAATGTGCTGCTTAAGGATCTGTTAACCAAAATTTGATATCTTGATTATAACTTGTTCAAATGGCTTTTAGGAAATGTTTTTTAGAATATTTTAATTACTTTTGCAATGCTAATTACTCGCCACTTATGGGTTTTTGAGGTCATTTCTTGGTGCTTGTGTATTATTCTGGATGTACTTAAATAGTTAGGCACATTAAATTTTAGTTCAGAGAGAAAAAGTATTTTTGGCCAAAAATTCTGTAAGGGGTAAGCCTTACAATTTTTGGAATTTCGTCCAAAATTAGATTTTGCTCAAAATCGCAGAAAAGGTACTCCTGAACATGCTGCTTAAGGATCTGTTAACCAAAATTTGATATCTTGATTATAACTTGTTCAAATGGCTTTTAGAAAATGTTCAAATGATTTTTAGAATATTTTAATTACTTTTGCAATGCTAATTACTCGCCACTTATGGGTTTTTGAGGTCATTTCTTGGTGCTTGTGTATTATTCTGGATGTACTTAAATAGTTAGGCACATTAAATTTTAGTTCAGAGAGAAAACGTATTTTTGGTCAAAAATCCTTTAAGGCTATAGACTTACAATTTTTTTCATTTCGGCCAAAAAATGGATTTTGTTCAAAATTTCAGTATAGGTACTCCTGAATGTGCTGCTTAAGGATCTGTTAACCAAAATTTGATATCTTGATTATAACTTGTTCAAATGTCTTTTAGAAAATGTTCAAATGATTTTTAGAATATTTTAATTACTTTTGCAATGCTAATTACTCGCCACTTATGGGTTTTCGAGGTCATTTCTGGTGCTTGTGTATTATTCTGGATGTGCTTAAATAGTTAGGCACATTAAATTTTAGTTCAGAGAGAAAACGTATTTTTGGCCAAAAATCCTTTAAGGCTATATAGACTTACAATTTTCGTCATTTCGGCCAAAAAATGGATTTTGTTCAAAATTTCAGTATAGGTATTCCTGAATGTTGCTTAAGGACCTGTTAACCAAAATTTGATATCTTGATTGATATAATCTCTTGTTCAAATGGCTTTTTAGAAAATGTTCAAATGATTTTTAGAATATTTAATTACTTTTTGGTAATGCTAATTACTCGCCACTTATGGTTTTCGAGGTCATTTCTTGGTGCTTGTGTATTATTCTGGATGTACTTAAATAGTTAGGCACATTAAATTTTAGTTCAGAGAGAAAGAGTATTTTTGGCCAAAAATCCTTTAAGGCTATAGACTTACAACTTTTGTCATTTTCGGCAAAAAAATGGATTTTGTTCAAAATTTCAGTATAGGTACTCCTGAATGTGCTGTTTAAGGATCTGTTAACCAAAATTTGATATCTTGATTATAACTTGTTCAAATGGCTTTTAGAAAATGTTCAAATGATTTTAGAATATTTTAATTACTTTTGTAATGCTAATTACTCGCCACTTATGGGTTTTCGAGGTCATTTCTTGGTGCTTGTGTATTATTCTGGATGTACTTAAATAGTTAGGCACATTAAATTTTAGTTCAGAGAGAAAACGTATTTTTGGCCAAAAATCCTTTAAGGCTATAGACTTACAATTTTCGTCATTTCGGCCAAAAAATGGATTTTGTTCAAAATTTCAGTATAGGTAATTCTGAAAATGTGCTGCTAAGGATCTGTTAACCAAAAATTTGATATCTTGATTATAACTTGTTCAAATGGCTTTTAGAAAATGTTCAAATAATTTTTGAATATTTTAATTACTTTTGCAATGCTAATTACTCTCCACTTATGGGTTTTCGAGGTCATTTCTTGGTGCTTGTGTATTATTCTGGATGTACTTAAATAGTTAGGCACATTAAATTTTAGTTCAGAGAGAAAACGTATTTTTGGCCAAAAATTCTTTAAGGCTTTAGACTTATAATTTTTGTCATTTTCCGCCAAAAATGGATTTTGTTCAAAATTTCAGTATAGGTACTCCTGAATGTGCTGCTTAAGGATCTGTTAACCAAAATTTGATATCTTGATTATAACTTGTTCAAATGGCTTTTAGAAAATGTTCAAATGATTTTAGAATATTTTAATTACTTTTGCAATGCTAATTACTCGCCACTTATGGGTTTTCGAGGTCATTTCTTGGTGCTTGTGTATTATTCTGGATGTACTTAAATAGTTAGGCACATTAAATTTTAGTTCAGAGAGAAAACGTATTTTTGGCCAAAAATCCTTTAAGGCTTTAGACTTACAATTTTCGTCATTTCGGCCAAAAAATGGATTTTGTTCAAAATTTCAGTATAGGTACTCCTGAATGTGCTGCTTAGGATCTGTTAACCAAAATTTGATATCTTGATTATAACTTGTTCAAATGGCTTTTAGAGTATGTTCAAATGATTTTTAGAATATTTTAATTACTTTTGCAATGCTAATTACTCGCCACTTATGGGTTTTCGAGGTCATTTCTTGGTGCTTGTGTATTATTCTGGATGTACTTAAATAGTTAGGCACATTAAATTTTAGTTCAGAGAGAAAGAGTATTTTTGGCCAAAAAATGGATTTTGTTCAAAATTTCAGTATAGGTTCCAGGGCTGTGGAGTCGAAGACAAAACCTTCGACTCCGACTCCTCAAATTTTTATGCTTCCGACTCCGACTCCTTGGCCTATTTGTAACAACTATTTCTACCATGCTAATTGTAATTTGTATGTTGTAACCTTCATAGGTAAAAAGTAAAACACCGTGGCTATACTGCTACAGCTTTATTAATGATCTGGACGATATTTAAGAACTACAAAAAGATGATAGGCTTGACTTTCAAAGTTTCAATCAAAAGAAAAATAAATTTATTAAGAATTCAAGATATTAACTAGAAAACACCATTTACATGTATATCTAAAAGTTCGATCTCAGCATATGAATTTTGTTTAAGCTCATAATCTGATGTGGATCTAAATGATGATCCTACAATTCCTTTTAAAGTAAAGTTATATATTTATGTACATTAAAGAAATGAATACCTTATTAAGGAAAATGGATAAACCTTACATGATTAAGTTATTAAATTAAATTTGCCTTAATCTCACCAAAAACAGGTTGTAGCTAATTGTTTTGTAGCTGAGAGCCTCTGTGCAGTTTTCAACGAAACAAAATTTGATATAATTCAAAATTTCAAATGGTAAAGAAGAGACTATCGTCCAAAATTATAGTGCTATACTGTGCCTGCTACAATAAATTCATAATAATGCTTATAAAATGGAAATAAATTCTTTTAATAATTTAAGAAAATTAGTGGGATCAGTGGAATCACTGCAATGAATATGCCTGAGTTCATATATTTGTTCTTAGGAACAGAATAGCTTCAGTCGGAGACGGAGTCGGAGTCTGGACAATTTTACCGACTCCGACTCCGACTCCACAAGCCGAATTATCCTCCGACTCCTCGACTCCGACTCCGACTCCACAGCCCTGGAATAATGTATCAGTCTACTGCTTTGGGTTCACGAGTCAGTGTGTGTGTGTGTGTGTGTGTGTGTGTGTGTCACCCTTTACCCTAACTTAATGGCGGTAATATGTCAAGACCTTATACGCCTCTTGAGATAAAAAGAAGACGAAGAGGAATTAAAGAGAGGATGAGGGAGGAAGAGGAAGGAAGGAAGGAGACGATTAGAGAGAATAAAAAATTAAATATGAGACACGGAAAGGGTGGTTAATCTTCAGGTGATTCACTTCGGAGAGAGAGAGAGAGAGAGAGAGAGAGAGAGAGAGACCTTTTGAAACCATAATAATTAATGGGAGTACCTGGTAGGGGAGGTAGGGGGAGGTGGTAGGGACGAAGGGGAGTGGAGGTGGGTCATTTGTCTAGACCTAACTCTCTATAGTATCCAGTGTCCTATATTAACTCTATAGATACCAATCACTCGTGTCCTTAAATCTACTGCCAGTGTCCCTCATAAGCTCACCCCCCCATCTTCTTGGACTATCGTAAATCTATCGTAAATACATATAGTTAATGTACCGGTTTTTATCTGACCTGCCTTATGCCTTGAAGACATATCCAGTGGTACTTTCCTTCCTAGTTACTGTACCTCCCTCCTAGCTACTGTACCTCCCTCCTAGCTACCATCCCTCCCTCCTAGCTACCATCCCTCCCTCCTAGCTACTGTACCTCCCCCCTAGCTACCACCCCTCCCTCCCTAACGTGACTCCACCTCTGTGTCAGGACCCCAGGCAGTAAGAACTCAAAATATATCATGTTACAGGTGCTTGAGTAGCCTGCTGTATCATGTGTGTTCTCAGCCAAGTAAGAGGCGCGATTGAGTGTACCGCCCACAGCTTGTCTTCCTCTTGGTTCACGATGGAAGCTTCATTGATCTTCTTGTCTCCCGTCATGACAATATTTAGTTTGAGTGGATGATGGAACACCTGAAGATAAGACACCTAAAATTATTTCACCTCTAGTTTAATTACCCTTATGTTTAACTTGACCTAACTTAACCTCACCTAATGTTTAATCTAACCTAACCTACTGTAACCTAATCTAATGTACCGTAACCTAACCTAACCTACTGTAACTTAACCTACCACTTGCTCATTGTATACCTTATCGGGGTCCAGACACACTGAATAAGGTTCCTGGGATAAATAATCGAATCACTTGAAGATTAGCCCCCCTCCCTTCCCTCCCCCCCTCTCCTGGCGTATATTTCCTGATAGTTAAGCTGTCCTAACGCTACTTGAGAAGTTTGGTTTGGTTTGGTTTGGTTAGGTTAGGTTAGGTTAGGTTATCATTAGACCTGGTTGGGTTAGGTTAGGTTAGGTTAAGGTAGGTTAGGTTATCATTAGACCTGGTTGGGTTAGGTTAGGTGAGCATAAGGGTGGTTAATCTTTAGGTGAAATATGCTTGGGGTGCCTAATATTCAGGTGCTCCGAATATTCCTCAGTACTGAAGATGTACTAACCGTGTGTGTGTGTGTGTGTGTGTGTGTGTGTGTGTGTGTGTGTGTGTGTGTGTGTGTGTGTCTTATCTACCGTCCACTTTACCCTAATGTGCTCACTAATGGTTCATTCTCTCCCAACTGATAACACCCTTTACCTCCTCTTCCTCCTCCTCCTCCTCCTGCTCTTCCTCCTCCTCCTCCTGCTCTTTCTCCTTCTCCTCCTCCTTTTTCTTCTCTGCCTCCTCCTTTTCCTCCTCTTCCTCCTCCTTTCCTCCTCTTCCTCCTCTTCTTACTCTCTTCTTCTTCCTCTTCCTCCTCCATTTCCTCCTCTTCTTCTTTCCCTTCCTCTTCCTTCTCTTCCTCCTCTCCTTCCTTTCCTCGTCTTCCTCCTCTTCCTCTTCTTTCTCTTCCTCCTCTACTTATTTTCTTCTTCCTCCTTCTCTTTCTCCTCCCCTCCTTCCTTCTCCTCTTCCTCCTCTCGTGGACTGTCGTGAAGAACCGAGGTATATTTATCAGTGACTTATGTTTGTGGTTATTGATAAAGTTTATTTAGCCTGGAAGATGTTTTGGTATTGCTGTAGAATACCTCTAAACCATCCACCACGCCTAGTAGTCTCGTTAGCTGGGTGTGTTAAACCATCCACCACGCCTAGTAGTCTCGTTAGCTGGGTGTGTTAAACCATCCACCACGCCTAGTAGTCTCGTTAGCTGGGTGTGTTAAAGCCATCCACCACGCCTAGTAGTCTCGTTAGCTAACCATCCACCGCCTAGTAGTCGTTAAGCCATCCACCTGGGTGTGTTAAACCATCCACCACGCCTAGTAGTCTCGTTAGCTAGGTGTGTTAAACCATCCACCACGCCTAGTAATCTCGTTAGCTGGGTGTGTTAAACCATCCACCACGCCTAGTAGTCTCGTTAGCTGGGTGTGTTAAGCCATCCACCACGCCTAGTAGTCTCGTTAGCTGGGTGTGTTAAACGTTTGGTGCTGTAAAGGTGTTCTCTCTCGTTTATTCCTCTCGTTATCTACCTTGTGGTGCCCTTAAGCCTTCGCTGATAACAAGTGGTAAGTGAGGGAGAGGGAAGGGAGAGGAAGGGAGAGGGAAGGGAGAGGGAGGTGTCGGTCTCCCTGGTCAGACACTCACCACCTCGTTACATACTCCCGGTGACGTTTTTATTGGTAGTTAAGGATAACGTGGTGGCCCCTGGCTGCTGTGTGCGGGTGTTGTCTCTTAGTGGTGATGCTCCTGATCCTACTGGTGTTGTTGGTGTTTTGGTTGCTGTTAGACGGACGATTGGTGCTACTGTTGTGATGGTGGTGGTGGTGGTTGTTGTTGTTGTGGTGGTGGTGGTTGTTGTTGTGGTGGTGGTGGTGGTGGTTGTTGTTGTTGTGATGGTTGTTGTTGTTGTTCTTGTGGTGGTGGTGGTCTTGTGATAGTGCTGGTGGTGATGATGGTGGTAGTGGTGGTAATGGTGATGATGGTGCTGGTGGTAGTGGTGGTGATGATGGTGGTAGTACTCACTCTTACGGCTGGTGCTACACTGAACCTGATAGCTATAAATGTTTTGTGTTGATGTTGTTGATAATGTTTTTGTTTGTGTGTTAATACTGCTCCCTTCTCTCTCCCTCCCTCCTCCTCCTCCCTAAAAGTCAATTGTGAGAGAGAGAGAGAGAGAGAGAGAGAGAGAGAGAATACAGTCAGTCAGCTGTACACTTGGTGGGTGGATGGGTAGGTTGGAGGGGGGTGCAGGCAGGTGAGGCAGGTTGCTTCCTATTAAGGCAGGATTAATGGGTTAAGTGAAGGCCAGTCCAGGATGGGTGTTGTGACCCAAGCAAAGAGGGAGTATCATTGTTAAGGAAGGAAGAGGGGGTGGAAGGGGGGAGCAAATGGAAAAGGGAGGAAAAGGGAGGTGGAAGAGATGGAGGATGGGGGAAGGGAGGTAAAGGAATTGAAAAGGAGAGAGTAAAGGTGAGAGGAAGGAGATGGAGGGAGGAGAGAAGAAGAAGAGAGGAGGAGAAAAGAGGAAGAATAACAATTAGACACGCCACCCATCACCTCTTTTACACCTATCACCCCTCCACCACCATCACCCTCCCCTCCCCATCACCCCTCCCCTCCCCATCACCCCTTCCCCCTATCACCCCCCCCTCCCTTACACCATCACCTCTTCCCCTACACCCCATCACCCTTCCCCCCTACACCATCACCCCGTCCTCCCCATGCCCCTTCCTCCAACACCCCCCCTCCCCTCCTTCCCCCTCCCCATCACCCCCTCCTCTCATCACCCACTCCACTACCCCCAGCAGCCCCTCCCGTAGGCTAATTGGTTTATATGTCGAACCAATCACCCCCACACGGCCAGGTACACGTCTTCTCGCGCCCTGATTACCTTCGTTCTACAGGTGAGGGGGTGAGGTTGGGTGGAACTATGACGTCACGCTGCTTTGGGGTGTTGTGGGATGGATGACGTCACGTTTTGTTGATACTCTGCTCCCTTTAAATTGATGTCCTTTAAATGGAGTTGTTGTTTTTTTACTGTACCTAATAAAAATAATAATGAGACAATGATAAAACGATAATTAAAAAGAAATATTTGTGATTTATAAAAAAAAAAAATAATAAAAATGAACATAGTCGTAATGATTGTAGACATAAAATATTGGTTTAATGATCATAAATATAAACACGTTTATTTATGACTCGGTGAAACATGATTTAAAATTTAGATTTGATGGTGTAGATAAAATATTCCTGAGAGACGACATGGTTCACACCTTCCTTTCTCGTTCACAAATTAACACTACCTGCGCTTGAGGCTTGATATACGGCAGCCATAAGTAGGTTACGAAAGAGAGAGAGAGAGAGAGAGAGAGAGAGAGAGAGAGAGAGAGTAAAAAAGAAGAAAAACTTGCCTGGACTGAATGTTGTTTTTGGGGGGATGAGGAGAGAGAGTCGGGGTCGGAATTTAAGCGACCGGTCAGAGTTCCTGCCGAATATGGCTCCTGAGCTCTTACAACCATAATACATCACGCTAGATCTCATCCCTTGATAAAAAACACAAAACAAAAACAACAACAGCTCAGTTTCAAGTAGCAAAGGAGATATACGAGACACTAGGCAACATTTTGAATAATAATATATATATTCTTTACGATAATTGATGATTCTGTTGCCGTAGGAGAGACAAGACAGATGTGGGGTTTTTCGTTTTCAATCTATTTACCAACGAAGCTATACACTCCAAGACGCATTATATCTGGCGTGTGTATCTGAGGATCATCTCGTGGCTCAGGGTTCATTGTGGTTGCTGCAGGGGAGGAGGAGGAGGAGGGAGCGGGTATACTGTAGTAGCTTTTACGAGTAGATTAATTCAGGTTTCTATCTGCATAAAATTCGTGCGAGGAAGAAGGTGGTGGGGGGTGCTCTCTCTCTCTCTCTCCATATATAACGGATCCTTGATATAACGGACTTCTCTCTCTCTCTCTCTCTCTCTCTCTCTCTCTCTCTCCATATAACGGAAACTCGATAAAGCGGACAGTCATCCAGATATAGACAGTTCGTTAATCGTAGGAAGTTTCACAATCTAACTGACCCTCGATATAATGAACCTTCCTCTATTGTCCGATAAATAGAGGTTTTTACCGTTATAAGTGGACTGTAACCTTTACCATATATGTAGCTTATCTCTCTATCTCTTATCTCTGACTCATATGGTGTTCCTCAGCCCATCCCCCCACCGCCACCCGCCCCCATCCCCCACCACCACCTTACCTCCCCCACCACCACCCACCCCCTCCCTCCACCACCACCCACCCCATCCCCACCACCACCCCACCCCCCCTCCCCCCACCACCACCCACCCCATCCCCCACCACCCACCCCATCCCCCCCACCACCACCCACCCCCATCCCCCACCACCACCACCCCCCCATCCCCCACCACCACCCACCCCCACCACCCCACCCCCTCCCTCCACCACCACCCCCCACCCCCACCACCCACCCCACATCCCCCACCACCACCCACCCCCATCCCCCCACCGCCCACCCCCATTACTTTGGTTGGCCTCACGATTCTAGCCAGATTAACACTGAGACAGACAGGTAGCAAAACAAATACCACGGCAGGTAATTCTAGTGATTCTTTTTTCTTCCAGGTAAGTGTCAATTAACAGCTCCTCAGGGGACAGTAACACACCTCACCTCAGGTACGCCCAACACTTTTTTACCTGTTAATTATTGTTGTTTTGGGAGCTAACTCAGACATAAGGCTTCAATGATAGTCAGAGAAACACGAATTGGAGCTGTTCTATTCAGTCTATCTCTATGTTTTTAATCTGTATTGAAGCCATTATCGAGGAATTCACTTCACGTAGAGATATGTTTGAAGAGAATGATATTAATGCTTTATAAACAGTTACTCTCAGTTCAGGTAATTCCCCCACGCACCTGTATCTAAAATTTTAGGTAATGTTGTTTCTCGTCTTTTTGATGAGAGATTCTAATCCTATATCTCTCACTACAGTCTTACAAAGGGGTTTACGGATCTATTTATTTCCAGTTCGTGAATGAGAGAGAAATAAGTATCAAGATGTTCAGAAAGATTGGTTGAATGTTGTGTTTTGTTGTATTTCAAACTGTTCCTGTGTAGTGTCTCTCTGGTCACCTAATATTATGGGGACGATGATGGGGAACACACACACACACACACACACACACACACACACACACACACACACACACACACACACACACACACACACACACACACACACACACACACACACACACACAACACATACACACACACGCACACACACACACACACACACACGCACACACACACACACACACACACACACACACACACACACACACACACACATGGAATAAAAACATAAAAAGAGGTGTTACCAGATAAGTGGGACAGGCTTGTATGTGTTTGGGCCGTGTTCATAAGTCTTAATTACCAGATGCCGACGCTGGTAACACTGGCTTGGGGACGGAGGCTGCCGGGGAGGGGGGGGTGGTAGAATAAGCTTACCTATTTTATTTGGATATAATTTGGTAATAGTGAGTCATTGATGGATGGTAGTTGGGTTAAATCGCCTTGCTGGTAACAGTGGTTAGATGATAAGGTTATCCGTTCAAACTGGCAACAGTGAGTTAGGGGGACTAGTGGTTCACCGTTATGTTGGTAATACTGGGTGAATGACAGCCGATGGTGAGATGACATAGTTAAGGTGGTAACAGTGGCTAGGTAAAAGGAGCCAGAGAGATCAAATTACACTGCCATGCTGGTAATAATGTCTAGGTTATGACGTCATGTTGGCAATACTTTTTCCTAGTGATGAATGATAAGGTCCCTCCATCAATTTGGCAACGATGAACACTCGATAACTTAAAGGTCACAGTATGGCTCTGGTAACAATGTTTCATTATTTATTTACCTGGAGGGCTAGACTATAAGGTTTTGTCTCTAAGTTGGCTATAGTGATTAGATGAAGAGAAGTAAGGTAGACTACATTGATCTGGCAACGGTGGTAAGACAACAGATGGCAACGGTAAATCCTTATCAGGGTATGACCACTCGTGACTTAGCACACTGTATTTGTGTGAGGGAGAGAGTGGGAGGAGTGGGGAGGGGGGAGAGAGGGAGGGGGGGAGGGGGAGGGGCAGAGAGGAGGGAGTGGGGGGAGGGGAAAGAGGGAGGGGGAGGGGGAGGGGAGAGAGTGGAGTGGGGGGAGTGGGGAGGGGAGAGAGGGAGGGGGGGGAGTGGGAGGGGGGAGAGAGGGAGGGGGAGAGAGGAGGGGGGGAGTGGGGAGGGGGAGAAAGTGGAGGGGGGGGAGGGGAGGGGGAGAGAGTGGGAGGGGGGAGATGGGAGGGGGGTGAGGAGAGAGAGAGAGAGAGAGAGAGAGGAGAGAGAGAGAGAGAGAGAGAGAGAGAGAGAGATCTGACAGTCTCAAAGAGATTATTTTCTTGTACCAGACAGCAGACAACCCTCATCTCCACAGGAAGAGCTCAAACACGTAGCTGAGTGGGAGGAATCCAGGGACAAAGTACACCAAGTTTATATAATAAACACACACACACACACACACACACACACACAACACACACACACACACACACAACACACACACAACACACACACACACACACACACACACACACACACACACACACACACACACACACACACACACACACACACACACACACACACAACACACACACACACACACCCCTCTACTGTTACTTTAAATCAAACAAATCACACAAAATAAGACTTAATCGTTCCTAAAGTTAAATACAAACACACAGGACAACAACCGCTTGAGCACTCGTCGTGGTATTCAGAGACGACACTTAGACTCTATGGCGTCTCAGGTTACCATGGCAACATCCCCGGGTAGATCAAAGTATTTCTGCAGGTTAGGATTTTGTTTTATCAATCTTAAAAACAAAACAAAAATCACAGGAAGTAAATCATACAATTACAAGCTAAGAAAGGTAAGGAATCAACGTTGTTTTTATCGTGTACATCCACCCGTTACGAGAGTTGGACATAGACTGATGCAACGTCTGGTCTATGGTGACTTGCCGAGTGCCCCGCCACCACTCACTCGTCGGTTGCTAGAGATCAGTTTCTGCTAAATTCATCCCTCGTCAAGAAGTAATGAATGCGTTTGTATATCAACATGATTTAATTGGATTTTCTGAATGTGGATAATTATATAATGACTTAATGAATGAATCCTGATGTTATTAATAGTTTAATTTACATTGAAATTTGATATATGACTGGCAGTCCCCTCTCCTCCTCCCTCTCTCCGAGTGGTGCCATGAGTCATACGGGAAATTTTGATCTTTAGTGCGGAAACTTATATTATTTTAGTTAACTTTAGAAATATTTTTACTTTTAATAATTTTGAAATCACACACAAACATAATATTTCACTTGTAGATATATATATATACCGTAATGTCAGTACAGTATTAAACAGTATGTGTGCATTTTAACAGACAGAGAGCAGTGATAATAATTTACAAGGATAATGATGGTAAAGCCAGATGGTTTATTTTAAGTTAGCCAAAAGTGGTGGTGTATTGAGTAGTGATGTGTAGGTGTGGTATCAGTTACAGTCTCATTAACCTTTGATCTGTGCTAGTTAACATGGGTGGGGAGGAAGGGGTAGGGGGCGGTGTTTAGTTGATAGGTGAGGTGCTCTCTCTCTCTCTCTCTCTCTCTCTCTCTCTCTCTCTCTCTCTCTCTCTCGTACATCATCCCTCCCTCCACTCCCTTTCCTTCCCTCCTTCCATCCATCACCCCACCCACGCCCTCCCTCTTTCCCTCATCCAAGGAATAAAATTAACTCACTTCTCCGTACTTTCTCTTTTCACTCTTTATCACGAATTATCTTTATTATTACTTATTTATTCCGTTTCTTTTTTGTGTGATTTGATGGTCGTGTTTGATAAAGAATGCCATTAGTGTGTTTGCGTGACTGGGATAGTTATTGTGGTTGTTTTGGTTAGTTTGTTTTGGTTTAATGCGTCGTTAGTATTAGGTTTAGGTTAGGTTTAGGTTAGGTTTATGTTAGGATGATAATAGGTTAAATCAAGGTTAAGTTAGGATAGGATAGGTTAGGTTTAGGTTAGGATAGGATACTCATAAATGAAAGTTAAGTTACATGAGGTTAATTTATTGATAGGTTAGGTTAAGGATAGGATAAGGATAATTTGCAGTTCTCAAGAGATTAGACTCGGAGGGAATAGAATATGAAAACCTCAGGTGAAAAATATCCTCTACTGTATATCAACAAATAAGTGTGTGTGTGTGTGTGTGTGTGTGTGTGTGTGTGTGTGTGTGTGTGTGTGTGTGTGTG
>NW_024725188.1:0-9542 GCF_018991925.1 Homarus americanus | reverse complement strand
TTTATATAAAAAAAAATAAACATTTTTATATAAAAAAACAAAATATATATAAACAAACAATATTTTTATATAAAAACAATTTTTATATAATAAAAACTATAAAAAAAAAAATTATATATAAATAAAAATATTTTTATATATAAAAAAATATTTTTATATAAAAAAAAATTTATAAAAAAAAATTTATAAAAAAAAATTATATAAAAATGAAATTTTCATCAGGTCCGACCCACACCTGGCACTTTGGCGAACCAAAAAAAAAAAAAAAAAAAAAAAAAGGATTTTTCAAGGTCCGCCATGAATCTTAGCCAACCCGCAAAAATGGGCCTGCAAGGTCCGGATCTGTCGTTCCGGCACTTTGGCGAATCGGCCAAAAAAGTTTTTCGTAAGGTCCGACATGTATTTTTTCATTTTTTGGCAAAACCTGCGAAAATGAAATTTTTGTAAAGGTCCGACCTGTTGCCTGGCATTCCTTTAAGTGAACCAACAAAAAAGGATTTTCGTAAGGTCCGGACATGAATTTTTGGCCAACCCGCAAAAAATGAAATTTTCGTAAGGTCCGGACCTGTCGTTCCGGGACTTTTGGCGAACCGGCCAAAAAAGCATTTTTCGTAAGGTCCGGACATGAATTTTTGTCATTTTTGGCCAACCCGCAAAAAATGAAATTTTCGTAAGGTCCGGACCTGTTGTTCCGGGACTTTTGGAGAACCGGCCAAAAAAGCATTTTTCGTAAGGTCCGGACATTAATTTTTGGCCAACCCGCAAAAAATGAAATTTTCGTAAGGTCCAGACCTGTCGTTCCGGCACTTTTGGCGAACCGGCCAAAAAAAGCATTTTTCGTAAGGTCCGGACATGAATTTTTGGCCAACCTGCAAAAAATGAAATTTCCGTAAGGTCCGGACCTGTCGTTTCGGCACATTTGGTGAACCCGCCAAAAATGCATTTTTCATAAGGTCAGGACATGAATTTTTGTCATTTTTGGTGAACCCACAAAAAATGCAAATTTTGCAAGGTCCGGACATGTCGTTTCGGCACTTTTGGCGAATCCGCCAAAAAAGCATTTTTCGTAAGGTCAGGACATGAATTTTTGTCATTTTTGGCGAACCCGCAAAAAATTTAATTTTCGTAAGGTCCGGACCTGTCGTTCCGGCACTTTTGCCGAACCGGCCAAAAAAACATTTTTCGTAAGGTCCGGACATGAATTTCTGTCATTTTTTGGCAAACAAGCAAAAAATGAAATTTTAGTAAGGTCCGGACCTGTCGTTCCGGCACTTTTGCCGAACCGGCCAAAAAAGCATTTTTCGTAAGGTCCGGACATGAATTTTTGTCATTTTTTGGCCAACCCGCAAAAAATGAAATTTTAGTAAGGTCCGGACCTGTCGTTCCGGCACTTTTGGCGAACCGGCCAAAAAAAGCATTTTTCATAAGGTCCGAACATGAATTTTTGGCCAACCTGCAAAAAATGAAATTTTCGTAAGGTCCGGACCTGTCGTTCCGGCACTTTTGGCGAACCGGCCAAAAAAAGGATTTTTCGTAAGGTCCGGACATGAATTTTTGGCCAACCGGCAAAAAATGAAATTTTCGTAAGGTCCGGACCTGTCGTTCCGGCACTTTTGGCGAACCGGCCAAAAAAAGCATTTTTCGTAAGGTCCGGACATGAATTTTTGGCCAACCTGCAAAAAATGAAATTTTCGTAAGGTCCGGATATGTCGTTCCGGCACTTTTGGCGGACGGGCCAAAAAAGCATTTTTCGTAAGGTCCGGACATTAATTTTTTTCATTTTTTGGCAAACAAGCAATAAATGAAATTTTAGTAAGGTCCGGACCTGTCGTTCCGGCACTTTTGGCGAACCGGCCAAAAAAGCATTTTTCGTAAGGTCCGGACATGAATTTTTGTCATTTTTGGCGAACCCGCAAAAAATTTAATTTTCGTAAGGTCCGGACCTGTCGTTCCGGCACTTTTGCCGAACCGGCCAAAAAGCATTTTTCGTAAGGTCCGGACATGAATTTTTGTCATTTTTTGGCAAACAAGCAAAAAATGAAATTTTAGTAAGGTCCGGACCTGTCGTTCCGGCACTTTTGCCGAACCGGCCAAAAAAACATTTTTCGTAAGGTCCGGACATGAATTTTTGTCATTTTTTGGCCAACCCGCAAAAAATGAAATTTTAGTAAGGTCCGGACCTGTCGTTCCGGCACTTTTGGCGAACCGGCCAAAAAAAGCATTTTTCATAAGGTCCGAACATGAATTTTTGGCCAACCTGCAAAAAATGAAATTTTCGTAAGGTCCGGACCTGTCATAACCTGGCACTTTTGGCGAACCGGCCAAAAAAGGGATTTTCGTAAGGTCCGGGATATGAATTTTGGCCAACCGCAAAAATGAAATTTTCGTAAGGTCCGGACCTGTTGTTCCGGCACTTTTGGCGAAACGGCCAAAGAAGCATTTTTCGTAAGTTCCGGACATGAATATTTGTCATTTTTGGTGACCCCGCAAAAAATGAAATTTTCGTAAGGTCCGGACTTCTCGTTCCGACACTTATGGCGAACCGGCCAAAAAAGCAATTTTTCGTAAGGTCCGGACATGAATTTTTGTCATTTTTGGTAAACCCGCAAAAAATGAAATTTTCGTAAGGTCCGGACCTGTTGTTCCGGCACTTTTGGCGAACCCGCCAAAAAAGCAATTTTTGTAAGGTCCGGACAAGAATTTTTGTCATTTTTGGCGAACCCGCAAAAAATGAAATTTTCATAAGGTCCGGACCTGTCGTTTCGGCACTTTTGGCGAAACCGGCCAAAAAAGCATTTTTCGTAAGGTCCGGACGTGAATTTTTGTAATTTTTGGCAAAACCCACAAAAATGAATTTTCTTAAGGTCCGACCTGTCGCTCCGCACTTTGGCGAACTGCTAAAAAGCATTTTCGTAAGGTCCGACATGATTTTTGGGCCAACCCAAGAAAAATGAATTTTTCAGAAGGTCCGACCTGTCGCCCGCACTTTTGGCGTAACCGCTAAAAAAAGCATTTCGTGGCGTCCGACATGAATTTTTGGGCAACCCAAAAATGAAATTTTCGTAAGGTCCGGACCTGTCGTTCCGGCACTTTTGGCGAACCGGCCAAAAAGGCATTTTTCGTAGGGTCAGGACATGAATTTTTGTCATTTGTGGCAAACCTGCAAAAAATGAAATTTTCGTAAGGTCCGGACCTGTGGTTCCGGCACTTTAGGCGAACCGGCCAAAAAAGCATTTTTCGTAAGGTCAGGATATGAATTTTTGTCATTTTTGGCAAACCCGCAAAAAATGAAATTTTCGTAAGGTCCGGACCTGTCGTTCCGGCACTTTTGGCGAACCGGCTAAAAAAGCATTTTTCGTAAGGTCCGGATATGATTTTTTGGCCAACCCGCAAAAAATGAAATTTTCGTAAGGTCCGGACCTGTCGTTCCGCCACTTTTGGCGAACCGGCTAAAAAAAGCATTTTTCGTAAGGTCCGGACGTGAATTTTTGGGCAACCCGCAAAAAATGAAATTTTCGTAAGGTCCGGACCTGTCATTCCGGCACTTTTGGCGAACCGGCCAAAAAAACATTTTTCGTAAGGTCCGGACATTAATTTTTTTCATTTTTGGCAAACCCGTAAAAACTGAAATTTTCGTAAGGTCCGGACTTGTCGTTCCGGCACTTTTGGCGAACCGGCCAAAAAAAGCATTTTTCGTAAGGTCCGGACATGAATTTTTAGCAAACCCGTAAAACATGAAATTTTCGTAAGGTCCGGACCTGTCGTTCTGGCACTTTTGGCGAACCGGCCAAAAAAGCATTTTTCGTAAGGTCCGGACATGAATTTTTGTCACTTTTGGCAAACCCGCAAAAAATGAAATTTTCGTAAGGTCCGGACCTGTCGTTCCGGGACTTTTGGAGAACCGGCCAAAAAAGCATTTTTCGTAAGGTCCGGACATGAATTTTTGTCATTTTTGGCAAACCAGCAAAAAATGAAATTTTCGTAAGGTCCGGACCTGTCGTTCCGGGACTTTTGGAGAACCGGCCAAAAAAGCATTTTTCGTAAGGTCCGGACATTAATTTTTGGCCAACCCGCAAAAAATGAAATTTTCGTAAGGTCCGGACCTGTCGTTCTGGCACTTTTGGAGAACCGGCCAAAAAAGCATTTTTCGTAAGGTCCGGACATTAATTTTTGGCCAACCCGCAAAAAATGAAATTTTCGTAAGGTCCAGACCTGTCGTTCCGGCACTTTTGGCGAACCGGCCAAAAAAAAGCATTTTTCGTAAGGTCCGGACATGAATTTTTGGCCAACCTGCAAAAAATGAAATTTCCGTAAGGTCCGGACCTGTCGTTTCGGCACATTTGGTGAACCCGCCAAAAATGCATTTTTCATAAGGTCAGGACATGAATTTTTGTCATTTTTGGTGAACCCACAAAAAATGCAAATTTTGCAAGGTCCGGACATGTCGTTTCGGCACTTTTGGCGAATCCGCCAAAAAAGCATTTTTCGTAAGGTCAGGACATGAATTTTTGTCATTTTTGGCGAACCCACAAAAAATTTAATTTTCGTAAGGTCCGGACCTGTCGTTTCGGCACATTTGGTGAACCCGCCAAAAATGCATTTTTCGTAAGGTCCGGACATGAATTTTTGTCATTTTTGGCGACCCCGCAAAAAATGCAATTTTTGCAAGGTCCGGACATGTAGTGCTCAGTCACACTGTATCCATTCCTCATTATTTATTACTTTTACTGTACTGTATTTCATTGTACAGTAAAAGTCCAAAAATCCGGATGCCAGAAATCCGGACCACCCGAGAATCCGGACTTTTGGAAAACTAATAATTATTATTATTATTATTATTATTATTTTTTTTTTTTTTGCGGACTTTTGTGTGTATGTGCGCATGCGTGAGCGCCACAGCTGCACAGCGACAACAAGCGACCACGTGGTCGCCACTTTAAAATGAGCAATCAAACTGTGACAACATACCGTATATACAGTACTCATCTATAACCCCCCCTCGTTTATCGGTCGACCCTGATTTTTTGACCAAGAAATCGTTAATTTATGACATTCCTCGTTTATAGTTCGACTCACGTTTTTGAGGGTAAGGGAACAACAAAACCTTCAGTAAAAACGCTCTACATCCTATAAACTGAAACACGAGTGCCGAAGGCAAATTGTTTACCATTTATTATTACGACACTTTACACTGAAACGCGTGTAGTTTCAACAAAAATATTGTAGATTTCCATTCAAGTATTTATTCAAGTCAATTAGGAGGGAATATTATTGTAATACAACAGTTGTTTAACTAAACCATTCGAAAAGCGATTACGGTAACATCTTTTGAACGAAAGAAAGCGAAAGTCATTGTTTTCGTCACGATTTAATCCACTTTCCACTGTAATACGTACAGTACGTAATTTCAGCAAAAATATTACATTTCCGTGAATGTATTATATCAAGCACAGTATGAATAGAATATCATTGAAATATAACGGAATTCTAACTGAAAACTATTAAAAAAACGAGTAACATCTCAAGAACATCGGAAGCTTAGGTAAAGTCTTTTGTTTCCGTCATGTATTTTATCCTATTTTACATTGAAATACATCACGTTTCAGCAAAACTACTATTTATTTCCGAGAATATATTCATTCAGGCGCAGTTTAGGTAAAATATACGTGTGATGTACAGTTGGTCCTCATATTACGCGGTCCCGCATTCCGCGTTTCACCGTTAACGCGGTGCCTTGCCAGAACCTAGCATTCTTACATTCCGCGGTCGCGAACGCCATTACGCGGAGAGTGTCCGGCGCGACGCTATTTTTAGATTTTCCCCACGCGCCACCTGCCTGCCTGCCTCTCCCTCCTCCTCCCTCCGCTTGGGCAAGCGGGGGGTAAGGTTGCGCAGTGTGTTTTTGTTGCGTTATCACTGACGTCATATGACGTACAAGACCTGTGATTGGCCATGCATCCCTACCCTCCTCTGCTGCTAGCGGTAATTGGCTTAAAGTACAGTATTATGACGTGTCCACCCGGGGGAGGGAGGGAGGGAGGAAAGACGACGCTTGACTTGGCCGCGACAGTTTCATCCCTCAAGGCCACTCCGTGTTAACGCGCATCCTTTGTTCCGTAAAATGGCTTCCGCCGGACCACCACCCCCAGAGAAAAACCTTTCCTTACCTGGACCCAGCGGCACTAAGCCAAAGAAGACACGACGTTCCTTAAGCTACGAGGTGAAGTACCAAATTATTCAAGATTTGGAGAAAGGAACACGGCAAGTTGATCTAGCACGCCAGCATGGCGTCAACGAATCTACGATTCGCACGATCAAGAAGGATGCAGCCAAGATCAAAGAGCACATGAAAATCACAAAGTCTGCAGGTGCTTCTATGATCAAGTATTTTCACAACCAGGTGCTTCTCAAGACAGAAAAATTACTTGTGAGGTACTTGGTGCGTCAGGCGCGACGGAACATGGCGGTCGACACGCGCTCTGTGAAGGACTACGCACGTGAACTGTACATGGCAGTGGCACGAAAGAAGGGAATTACAGAGCCCAAACCCTTAATGCTTCCTCTGGGTGGTTACAGAGGTTTAAGATCCGGAACAAGATCACCAATATAAACATTGGTGGTGAAGAAGCGAGTGCTGATCGTGCTGCGGCTCGGGAATTTCCTCAGTTTTTACGTGAGATTATGGAGGAAGGACAGTACAGTGACGACCAGGTGTTTAACATGGACGAATCTGGTCTTTTCTGGAGAAAACTACCTTCCAAGTCCTACATTGTGAAGAATGCCAGCAGGATTCGGGGCCGGAAAATGCAGAAGGAACGCATCACCGTCCTCTTTGCCACCAATGCCTCCGGTACCTGTAAGCTCAAGTTATCGGTGATCCACACAGCACGCAAGCCGCACGCCTACAAAACCATGGACATGACCAAGCTAAATGTCCACTGGCTGACAGCACGTAAGGCATGGATGTTCTCTACACTGTCCCTCTCCTGGTTTGATGACTGTTTTGTTCCCAATGTAAAGAAATTCTGTGAGCAACAGAATGTCCCATTTAATATTTTGTTGCTGCTGGACAACGCACCAGGACACTCGCCCCTACTGTTAGATCGTCACCCCAACGTAAAAGTGGTCTTCCTTCCTCCCAACACTACGTCTTTAATCAGCCCATGGACCAGGAGTTGATTTGCAATGTGAAAGCTGCATTCTCAACAAAAAAATTCCAGCTCCTGAACGACTACACCAACACCAGGGAAGAGTTGCGTGACCTGAGTGACACCACCACCGATAGCAAGAGCGACGAAGATGAGGAACAACGGTTAGAACAGCAAAAAATACTCTTCAAACAATTCTGGAGAATATTTAACATCAAGAAAGCTGTGGACATCTTGGTGGAGTCATGGGATCAGCTGTCTATTGCTACAATTCGTCACGCATGGAGACATGTGTTGCATGGAATACCAGGTGAGAGGAGGAGTCAATCTGTGACTGGTGAAGTTCAGAATGTTGCAGTAGCAGTGGACCTTGCCAGAGAAGCTGCGCAGACTGTTACAGTTCCAGGCTTCTCCGAGACCACCAACGACGACATCCTGGAGGTGATCAGAGATCCTGAAGTGACTGCCGACGAGATGATGGAAGAAGAACACGTCAGTGAAGAGGAGGAAGAAGGTGGGTCAGTCTCCGAAGAACACAATTTAAGTCATAGTGATATTAAGGGTGCCATGGAGTGTGCAGAGAAGATGAAGTCCTTCCTTTCCCGCGACAATGACGATGACCGCTATGAAGTCTTCCATAACCGGCTGGTGCAGGCTATGGAGCCGTACATCAAGGTGTATCACGACAACATCAACGCCAGCCGTCAGCAAAGCATAACAGATTTCTTCACCCGCAACCCACCACAGCCAGCCCAAGCCAGTGATAG
Source organism: Homarus americanus (assembly GCF_018991925.1). NCBI lineage: Eukaryota > Metazoa > Arthropoda > Malacostraca > Decapoda > Nephropidae > Homarus > Homarus americanus. The sequence goes on along the minus strand of NW_024725188.1, from coordinate 1,627 downwards.
TGACAGTGAAGTTGACTTTGAGGGATTTGTCAGGGAAGCCCTGACAACTGTAAGTGACAGTGATGATGATTCACCTAGTAATGGTGATTCACCTCAGGGCCAGTAATCTGCCCTCTGCCTCGGAACCAGCCTCCATCCCCGTATGCCGACCCATCTCTTCTACTACCGTAGGTGTTACACAAAATTTTTAGTTTTTTAACCTATTCTTTATTTTTCCTATGTTAACCTTTATCTTTCCTAACCTAACCTCTTCTATATTACTTGTTTTTTCATGCCATCATAAAGTTAAGATAAAATTTTTACTACAACATAGTTGTGTGTCGTCAAAAAGTGGAGTTTGGGGATCGGCCTGGACTCCATTTCAATTAATCCCATATGTTATGTTGTTCACTTTACGCGTTCCTCACTTTCCGCGGGACCCTCCGGGTTACATTAACCGCGTAATGTGAGGACCAACTGTAATAGTTTTTTAACTGAAAACGATTCGAAAAACACGTACCCTCTAGCCCTGTTCAAGGAGAGACTGGGAGAAGCAGTTTGGTGCTGCAGACGATGACAAAGAAAATGATTTTGATGGATTTTAATGAAAATATTCAGAAATATGGTATAATAGTATTTATTCAAGTCAATTAGGATAGAATATTATTGTAATACAGTACAACAGTTTTTTAACTAAACCATTCGAAAAGCGATTACGGTAACATCTTTTGAACGAAAGAAAGAGAAAGTCATTGTTTTCGTCACGATTTGATCCCACTTTCCACTGTAATACGTACGTCATTTTAGCAAAAATATTACATTTCCGTGAATGCATTATATCAAGCACAGTATGAATAGAATACCATTGTAATATAACAATATTTTGAGTCCTACTCTTTCCATTTACAGATTACTGTACAAGCCCATAATAATGGCTCCTAAAGTAGATAAACTTCGTTGTGTGAAGAGAAAGAAGAACACGTTAAATTGAGTGACAAACTTGAAATAATTAAGAAACTAGTACAGTACGTGGTGTGAGCAATACTGTTCTAATGGAAACATACGACATTGGAAAGTCTACAATTTATGATATAAAAAAGGCAAAGAATAAAATTCTAGAATTCACAGCTTTTTCATTAAAACTGCTCGTTTTGATAAATGAAGCATGCTATATTTGCTAATGAATAAACTATCAAAATGTACCTGTTCACCTCTTCTTTATTCCTCCTTAAATTTGAATTTTAAAAGTACTGCCTGAGAATCCGGAAAATCCGAAAATCCGGACTGACCCAATCCCCAAGCAGTCCGGATTTTTTTACTTCTACTGTAGATTTTTTTTTTAATGTTGGAAAAAAAATTTAATTTTTTTTTTTTTTTTATCTGACGGAATTACAACCAGTCGGACTTACGACCTGATTTTGGGTCCCTAACCCCGTCGTAAGTAGGGAAGCACCTTATTAAACCATTATTGACCCAGGCTACACTAACATGTGTCTCTCACTAGGCTTCAAAATGCCGGCATAGACATAGTGATGATGATAAACAGAAATTTCCGCTGGAATGGTTTCCTGGGTGACCTGTACACAATCAAGTGGGTTCTCTACCCCAACCTGAACGAGGCTCAACAGCTGTTTCTTGACCACCTTGA
>NW_024725187.1:0-5432 GCF_018991925.1 Homarus americanus | reverse complement strand
TAACAAAGTCCCATGATCGAGTATAACAAAGTCCCCTCATCCAGTGTAACAAAGTCCCCTGATCGAGTATAACAAAGGCCCCTGATCGAGTATAACATAGGCCCCTAATCGAGTATAACAAAGTCCCATGAACGAGTATAACAAAGTCCCCTGGTCGAGTATAACAAAGGCCCCTAATCGTATATAACAAAGGCGCCTGAACGAGTATAACAAAGGCCTTTGATCGAGTTGAACAAAGGCCCCTGTTCGAGTATAACAAAGGCCTCTAAAAGAGTATAACAAAGGCAACTTTTCGAGTATAACAAAGTCCCCTGATCGAGTATTACAGTGTCCGCTGATCGAGGATAACAGAGTCCCCTCATCGAGTATAACAAAGGCCACTCATCGAGTATAACAAAGTCCCATGATCCAGTATAACAAAGTCCACTTATCGAATATAACAAAGTCCCCTGATCGAGTACAAAAAAGTCCCCTGATCGAGTATAACAAAGGCACCTGATCGAGTATGACAAAGTCCCCTGATCGAGTATAACAGAGTCCCCTGGTCGAGTATAACAGACTGCCCTAATCGAGTGTAACAAAGTCCCCTGATCGAGTATAACAAAGTCCCCTGATCGAGTATAACAAAGTCCCCTAATCGAGTATAACTAATTCGCCTGATCGAGTATAACAAAGCCCCCTCATCGAATATAACAAAGTCCCCTGATCGAGTATAACAAAATCCCGTGAACGAGTATAAGAAAGTCCCCTGATCGAGTATATAAAAGTCCCCTGATCGAGTATAACAAAGTTCCCTGATCGAGTATAACAAAGGCCACTGATTGAGTATAACAAAGGCCTCTGATCGAGTATAACAAATTCCCATGATCGAGTATAACAAAGTCCCCTCATCGAATATAACAAAGTCCCCTCATCGAATATAACAAAGTCCTGATCGAGTATAACAAAGTCCCCTGATCGAGTATAACAAAGTTCCCTGATCGAGTAAAACAAAGGCCCCTCATCGAGTATAACAAAGGCCCCTGATCGAGTATAACAAAGTCCCATGATCGAGTATAACAAAGTCCCCTGATTGAGTATAACAAAGGCCCCTGATCGAGTTTAACAAAAGCCCCTGATCGAGTATAACAAAGTCCCTGGTCGAGTATAACAAAGCGTCTTGATCGAATATAAATAAAGGTCGCCTAACGAAGTATAACAAAGGCCCTGATCGGTATATAACAAAGTTCTGATCGAGTATAACAATGCCCTGGATCGAAAATAACAAAGTCCCTCTCGATCGAGAATAACAAAGTCCCCTCGATCGTAGCATAATAAAGCCCTTGATCAAGTATAAATAAAGTGTTCCTTGATCGTATAATAAAGACCCATGGTTGAGCATAACAAAGGCCCTTGATCGAGTATAACAGCGTCCTTGATCTAAGAGTAACAAAGTTCCCTGATCGAGGTATAACAAAGTCCCCCTGATCGAGAATAACAAAGTCCCCTGGATCGAGTATAATGTGAAACCCCCTGATCAAGTATAACAAAGGCTTCTGATTTGAGTATAACAAAGACTCTGGTCGATTATAACAAAGTCCCTGATCGAGTATAACAAAGGCCCCTCATCGAGTATAACAAAGTCCCCTGATAGAGTAGAACAAAGTCCCCTCATCGAGTATAACAAAGGCCCCTCATCGAGTATAACAAAGTCCCATTATCGAGTATAACAAAGTCCCCTGATCGAGTATAAAAAGGCCTCTGATCGAGGTTAACAAAGTCCCCTGATCGAGTATAACAAAGTCCTCTCACCGAGTATAACAAAGTCCCCTGATCGAGTATAACAAAGTCCCCTGATCGAGTATAACAAACTCCCCTGGTCGAGGAAAACAAAGTCCCCTGATCGAGTATAACAAAGGCCTCTGATCGAGTATAAGAAAGTCCCATGATCGAGTATAACAAAGTCTTTCATCGAATATAACAAAGTTCCCTGATCGAGTATAACAAAGTCCCCTGATCGAGTAGAACAAAGTCCCCTCATCGAGTATAACAAAGGCCCTCATCGAGTATAACAAAGTCCCATGATCGAGAATAATAAAGTCCCTCATCGAATATAACAAAGTCCCCTGATCGAGTATAACAAAGTCCCCTGTTCGAGTATAACAAGGTCCCCTCATCGAGTATAACAAAGGCCCCTCATCGAGTATAACAAAGTCCCATGATCGAGTATAACAAAGTCTTTCATCGAATATAACAAAGTCCCCTTATCGAATATAACAAAGTCCCCTGATCGAGTACAACAAAGTCCCCTGATCGAGTATAACAATGGCACCTGATCGAGTATGACAAAGTCCCCTGATCGAGTATAACAGAGTCCCCTGGTCGAGTATAACAAACTGCCCTAATCGAGTGTAACAAAGTCCCCTGATCGAGTATAACAAAGTCCCCTGATACGAGTATAACAAAGGCCTCTGATCGAGTTTAACAAAGGCCCCTCATCGAGTATAACAAAGTCCCCTGATCGAGTATAACAAATTCGCCTGATCGAGTATAACAAAGCCCTCTCATCGAATATAACAAAGTCCCCTGATCGAGTATAACAAAATCCCGTGAACGAGTATAAGAAAGTCCCCTGATCGAGTATAACAAAGTCCCCTGATCGAGTATAACAAAGTTTCCTGATCGAGTATAACAAAGGCCCCAGATCGAGTATAACAAAGGCCTCTGATCGAGTCTAACAAAGTCCCATGATCGAGTATAACAAAGTCCCCTCATCGAATATAACAAAGTCCCCTGATCGAGTATAGCAAAGTCCCCTGATCGAGTAGAACAAAGTCCCCTCATCGAGTATAACAAAGGCCCCTCTTCGAGTGTAACAAAGACCCGTGATCAAGTATAACAAAGTCCCCTCATCGAATGTAACAAAGTCCCCTGATCGAGTGGCAACAAGTTCCTGATTGAGTATAACAAAGGCCACTGATCGAGCGCCGAATAAAAGCCCTGATCGAGGGCAATAAAAGTCCCTGGTCGAGTATAACAGCCCTGGATCGAATATACAAAGTCCTGATCGAGAATAACAAAGTCCCCTGATCGAGTATGGGCAGCCCTCATCGAGTATAACAAAGCCCTCATCAAGTATGTCAAAAGCCCTGATCGAGTATAACAAAGTCTCCCGGTCAGAGTATAACAGTGCCTTGATCGAATGTAACAAAGGCGTCGAATGAGTATAACAAAGGCCCTGATCGAGTATAACAGTTCCTGATTGAGTATAAATAAAGGCTACTGGATCGAGTTTAACAAAAGCCCCTGATCGAGTATAACAAAGTCCCCTGGTCGAGTATAACAAAGGCCCTGATCGAATGTACGAAGTCCCCTGATCGAGAATAACAAAGTCCCCTTGATCGAGTATAACAAAGCCCCCTCATCGAGTATAACAAAGCCCCCTCATCAAGTATAACAAAAGCCCCTTATCGAGTATAACAAAGTCCCCTGGTCGAGTATAACAAAGGCCCCTGATCGAATGTAACAAAGGCGCCTGAACGAGTATAACAAAGGCCCCTGATCGAGTATAACAAAGTTCCCTGATCGAGTATACAAAGCCCCTGGATCGAATATAACAAAGTCCCCCTGATCGAGAATAACAAAGTCCCCTGATCGAGTATAACAAAGCCCCCTGATCAAGTATAACAAAGGCCCCTGATCGAGTAAAACAAAGTCCCCTCATCGAATATAACAAAGTCCCCTGATCGAGTATAATAAAGTCCCCAAATCGAGTATAACAAAGTCCCCTGATTGAGTATAACAAAGGCCCCTGATCGAGTTTAACAAAAGCCCCTGATCGAGTATAACAAAGTCCCCTGGTCGAGTATAACAAAGGCCCCTGATCGAATATAACAGAGGCGCCTGAACGAGTATAACAAAGGGCCCTGATCGAGTATAACAAAGTTCCCTGATCGAGTATAACAAAGCCTCTGGATCGAATATAACAAAGACCCCCTGATCGAGAATAACAAAGTCCCCTGATCGAGTATAACAAAGCCCCCTGATCAAGTAGTATAACAAAGGCCCTGATCGGGTAAAACAAAGTCCCTCTGTCGAATATAACAAAGTCCCTGATCGAGTATAACAAAGTCCCCTAATCGAGTGACAAAGTCCCTCGCCGAGGTATAACAAAGGCCCCTCATCGAGGTGTAACAAAGTCCATGATAAAGAGTATAACAAAGAAGTCCCCTCATCGAATATAACAAAGTCCCCTGGTCGAGTATATCAAAGGCCCCTGATCGAATATAACAAAGGTGCCTGAACGAGTATAACAAAGGCCCCTGATCGAGTATAACAAAGTTCCCTGATCGAGTATAACAAAGTCCCCTGATCGAGTATAACAAACTCCTCTGGTCGAGGATAACAAAGTCCCCTGATCGAATATAACGATGTCCCCTGATCAAATATAACAAAGTCCTCACATCAGGTAGAACAAAGTCCCTCATCGAGTATAGCAAGGCCCCTCATCGAATTATAACAAGTCATGATCAGGTATAACCAAAGTCCCCTCATCAGATATAACAAAGTCCCCTGATCGAGAATAACAAGTCCCCTGATCGAGTATAACAAAGTCCCCTGATTGAGTATAAGAAAGGCCCCTGATCGAGTTTAACAAAAGCCCCTGATCGAGTATAACAAAGCCCCCTTGTCGAGTATAACAAAGGCCCCTGATCGAATATAACAAAGGCGCCTGAACGAGTATAACAAAGGCCCTTGATCGAGTATAACAAAGTTCCCTGATCGAGTATAATAAAGCCCCTGGATCGAATATAATAAACTCCCCCTGATCGAGAATAACAAAGTCCCCTCATCGAGTATAACAAAGGCCCCTGATCGAGAATAACAAGGGCCCCTGATCGAGTATAACAAAGTCTCCTCATCGAGTTTAACAAAGTCCTCTTATCGAGAATAACAAAGGCCTTTAATCGAGTTTAACAAAGTCCTCTAATCGAGTATAACAAAGGCCACTCATAGAGTATATCAAAGTCCCATGATGCAGTATAACAAAGTCCCCTTATCGAATATAACAAAGTCCCCTAATCGAGTACAACAAAGTCCCCTGATCGAGTATAACAAAGGCACCTGATTGAGTATGACAAAGTCCCCTGATCGAGTATAACAGAGTCCCCTGGTCGAGAATAACAGACTGCCCTAATTGAGTGTAACAAAGTCCCCTGATCGAGTATAACCAAGTCCCCAGATCGAGTATAACAAAGGCCTCTGATCGAGTTTAACAAAGGCCCCTCATCGAGTATAACAAAGTCCCCTGATCGAGTATATCAAAGTCTCCTGATCGAGTATAACAAAATCGCCTGATCGAGTATAACAAAGCCCCCTCATCGAATATAACAAAGTCCCCTGATCGAGTATAACAAAATCCCGTGAACGAGTATAAGAAAGTCCCCTGATCG
>NW_024725186.1:40000-55085 GCF_018991925.1 Homarus americanus | reverse complement strand
TTAACCCAGCAGAAAGAACACTTTTGCACTTCCACCAAGACTGGGAGGGATGGACTAACTAATCCAGGAGATTGCTGACTTGAACATCAAAATTCACTAAGCTCACGGCAGCCTCACTGACCACATAATAGCCCAGAATGCAACAGGAAGTGGACACCGAAGCTAATAAGATCCGTAGGTCCATTACAACAGATCGGCAGCACTGCCAAATGACATGTTGCAGCAACTATTGCTGCAGGTTCCAGAAAATTTGACAAAAAAGTAGCTATAGCGCAGGAGGTGGGCGCTCGAACTGGTTAACTACGTTACCGATAAGGGCAAATGGTTTCAGCCTAACAAACAAGAATTTACAGATGCCATTGCTCTAAGGTACGGTTGGCCAGTAGATGGTTTGCCTCCCAATGCGTGGTGGTTTTCCTATGATGGCGATCACGCCATGGTCTGCAAGAAGGGGGGCTTATATGCATGAGGCATGACGAGGTAAGGGATCTCACAGCAAATATGTTGAAGGAAATATGCCGGACGTCATGGTAGAACCGACCCTCCTTCCACTGGATGGCGAGATCTTCCAACACAGGACTTCAAACACATCTAACGAAGCCGCGTGGACGCCAGTGCTCGAGGATTCTGGACGCTGGGACACAGCTTTCCGACATCAGGATTTTTGATCCCATGGCCGTTTGTCACCGAACCAGCTCTCGATGCTGCGATAGGAGGAACGAGAACGACAAGAGAAGGGCATATGGGGAGAGAATTCAAAATGTTGATCAAGGCAGCTTCACCCTCTAGTGTTCACAACCCTGGTGGATGTGGGCCCAAGTGCAAGATGTTTCTACGCCAGACTCGCGGAGCTGATCTCCGAACAGAAGCAGCAGCCCAGTTGTGTTACAGCCTGGATGAGATGTCGACTGTTCTCTTCTCCTTCGGTCGGCTTTGCTCTGCCTCAGGGAATCTCCCTACCCGACAACTGCTGCATATTGACTATGAGGCTAAAGTCACTGAATGCCGCATAGATCTGCGGCTCAACTAATTTAACACAGATAGATAGTTTCATGTATTAGGATATTTAATATTAAGGTAAATAAATGGTTGGCGAAGGTGTGGTTATTGGGGGAGGCTGGAGGCCACGTTTAAAAAAAAAAAAAAAAAAAAAAAAAGTAGTAGTAGTAACTGCTGCAGATATTGACTATGAGGCTACAGTCACTGAATGCCGCATGGATCTGCGGCTCAACTAATTTAACACAGATAGGATAGTTTCTTATGTATTAGGATATTTAATATTAAGGTAAATAAATGGTGGCGAAGGTGTGGCTATTGGGGGAGGCTGGAGGCAAAAAAAAAAAAAAAAAGTAGTAGTAGTAGTAGTAGTAGTAGTAGTAGTAGTAGTAGTAGTATTGTTATTATTATTACAGTGGTGTTATTATTATTATATTATTTTATTTTATTTTTACTATAAATTTTATTTACTATGAATAATTATTACACGTTCCCTGACAGCAGCAAGGGAAGCTTGATACAATTGTAACATTTGAGGTGTTCAAATTTGTTCATAACCCTTACCCACCCTCCTGACCCTAGCCCTGAGTTTTTTCAGCTCAGGGTCATTATAGCACTGCTGTTGCCTGTTCCCATTATGCTGACCACGTTTTCTCCTTTTTTTGGTGGAGGCATTGTTGGTGAAGTATGCATAAGTCCTATCTATCAGATCGAAATGGAAACTTTGGTAGTTGTCAGGCTTGTAGTCCTTGTACCAGTCATGGATGAAGTCTATGAACTGGTTTTCATGTTCTTGCTTGACTGTGATTCTACGTCTGTTGAGTTTACCACCAGTGGGGGTGTCATTGGCTACAAGTATACTAGCTTGGATTGGGCTGTGGTCAGACATAAGATCAGTGACAACATCAGAGCTATGAGTTGTGTATGATAGATTAAAACCAATACATTTGTCTAGACCCACGCCATAGATGATGTGTTGGTTCATTATTACCTATAATTTGAACATCTTCATATGCGCTGAGAAGTGAGATAAGTCTCCTACCATTGGTGTTAGTGGTGGAGTCACCTAATTTCTTGTGTCTAGTATTCAGGTCACCCATCAGAACAGCGGGCTCAGTGTGTAAAAAGTCTGGGAGATCTGTGTACTGAAGCTGATCTGAGGGAACATAGGCGTTTAGCACATTGAGTGTGGAGTTGCCCAGGTGGATAGTGATCCCATGGTACTGAAGGTTGGTAGTCTTTTTGGATACAAGAGGTACATGCAGGAGTGACTTCTTAACATACATCAAACATGTGTGAGTAGAACTAGGATCATAATACACATAATTGGGCAGACTGGGTGGGGGCTTACCATTAGGTGTGAGACACTCCTGCAGACACACAATATCGATGTCCTCAGTCACAACTTTGTGGTGTAGGTCAGGGTATCGTTTTCTAAGGGATGAGATGTTCCAACTCATCACCTTCACCGCTCTGTATCTTTGTCTGGTATTAACACTGGCCATTATGAAATGTATTTGGAACTTTGTCTGGTATTAACACTGGTCATTATGAAATGTATTTGGAAAGAAGCAAAAGGCACTGTATGATACTGTTCTTTTCTGCGCTGCCTGTCCCTTCGGCAGGCAGGAAGCCACCTAACGTTTTTGAAACATTTCTAGAGCATGTACGTCTCAACAATTGTTGAAAGTCAGTGGCAGACAACAACACACTTTGGTTACACCCGACATCACCACCATTTTCTGTTTGTGCTTGTTCATCTTCACTGACCATGTCCACAGAGGCATCAGTAGAACTGTTACCAGTATCACTATTTTCCTTTGCGTGGACACTAGTTCCTGGTGGGTCTTGAGTTTCCACATCTGGTACTGACATCTGAATGTCTTCAGTTTGACTGTAATTTTTCCATAGCTGCTGCACTGTGGGGGAGTTACTACACCATGTGAGGCTCTTCATAACACCATCTGTGAGGGAGTTACTACACCATGTGAGGTCCTTCATAACACCATCTGTGAGGGAGTTACTACACCATGTGAGGTCCTTCATAACACCATCTGTGAGGGAGTTACTACACCATGTGAGGCTCTTCATAACACCATCTGTGAGGGAGTTACTACACCATGTGAGGCTCTTCATAACACCATCTGTGAGGGAGTTACTACACCATGTGAGGCTCTTCATAACACCATCTGTGAGGGAGTTACTACACCATGTGAGGCTCTTCATAACACCATCTGTGAGGGAGTTACTACACCATGTGAGGTCCTTCATAACACCATCTGTGAGGGAGTTACTACACCATGTGAGGTCCTTCATAACACCATCTGTGAGGGAGTTACTACACCATGTGAGGTCCTTCATAACACCATCTGTGAGGGAGTTACTACACCATGTGAGGTCCTTCATAACACCATCTGTGAGGGAGTTACTACACCATGTGAAGCTCTTCATAACACCATCTGTGAGGGAGTTACTACACCATGTGAGGTCCTCCATAACAGCATCTGTGAGGGAACTACTACATCATGTGAGGTCCTTCATAACACCATCTGTGAGGGAGTTACTACACCATGTGAGGTCCTTCATAACAGCATCTGTGAGGGAATTACTACACCATGTGAGGCTCTTCATAACACCATCTGTGAGGGAGTTACTACACCATGTGAGGCTCTTCATAACACCATCTGTGAGGGAGTTACTACACCATGTGAGGCTTTTCATAACACCATATGTGAGGGAGTTAGTACACCATGTGAGGCTCTTCATAACAGCATCTGTGAGGGAGTTACTACACCATGTGAGGTTCCTTCATAACACCATCTGTGAGGGAGTTACTACACCATGTGAGGTCCTTCATAACAGCATCTGTGAGGGAGTTACTACACCATGTGAGGTCCTTCATAACACCCACCATCTGTGAGGGAGTTACTACACCATGTGAGGCTCTTCTCTTTTACCATCTGTGAGAGTTACTACACCTGTGACTTTCATAACACCATATACTGAGAGTTAATTTCCTTGAGGCTCTTCATAACAGCATCTGTGGGGAGTTACTACCATGTGAGGTTCCTTCATAACACCATCTGTGGGGGTTGCATGTGAGTCCTTCATAGCAGCATCTGTGGGGGAGTTACTGCACCATGTGAGTCCTTCACCAACACCCACCATCTGTGAGGTGTTACTACACCATGTAGTCATACTTAACACCATCTGTGAGAGTTACTACCATGTGAGGCTCTTCATAACACCATCATGAGGAGTTACTACACCATGTGAGGGGGCCTTCATAACACCATCTGTGAGGGAGTTACTACACCATGTGAGGCTCTTCATAGCACCATCTGTGAGGAGTTACTACACCATGTGAGAGCTCTTCATAACACCATCTGTGAGGGAGTTACTACACCATGTGAGGTCCTCCATAACACCATCTGTGAGGGAGTTACTACACCATGTGAGGTCCTTCATAACACCATCTGTGAGGGAGTTACTACACCATGTGAGGCTCTTCATAACACCATCTGTGAGGGAGTTACTACACCATGTGAGGCTCTTCATAACACCATCTGTGAGGGAGTTAGTACACCATGTGAGGCTCTTCATAACAGCATCTGTGAGGGAGTTACTACACCATGTGAGGCTCTTCATAACACCATCTGTGAGGGAGTTACTACACCATGTGAGGTCTTCATAACAGCATCTGTGAGGGAGTTACTACACCATGTGAGGCTCTTCATAACACCATCTGTGAGGGAGTTACTACACCATGTGAGGCTCTTCATAACACCATCTACACCATGTGTTTGCAGTTCAACTCCTCAGCCCATGTGACCTACATCACCTCCACTGTAAACATTAACTTGTTTACTGTATGTTCCTTTTCCTTTCTCTAATAAAAGCTTTCCCACCCCCCCACCCCTTTTTGTCAATGTATGTAGAAAGTCATTTGTGTCCAATGTATATTTTCAGCCTTAGGGTTGCAGAACCTTTTCAAAAAACTATTCATAATTATTATTTTTATTATTATTATTTTTATTATTATTATTTGTATTATTATTTTTATTATTATCATTTGTATTATTATTATTATTATTATTATTATTATTATTATTATTATTATTATTATTACGACTGCTACTACACACACACACTCTGAGCACCACTTGCCCGTGCACTAACCATCCATACTCATTAAGAACAAACACCTCTTCCCATGTAAAAATAAATGGTACAATAGCTTAGACTGTTATTAAAGGTATGAGTGAAATTGTTTTGAGAAGAAGGACTTACCTTCTTCATCAAGCTGCCACTGATTGATCTGGGCTCGTGCTGCTAAGCGATGAAGGCTCATCTCGGAATCATGAACGGCAACAATAACATTACCAGTAACACCTTCACTTATGTCAGTGTCTCCAATGTTTCCTGCAACACTTACTGTCTTCACCTGTACAAAAAGTTTAGAAATATAAAAATTTTGGGTCACAACATAATGAAGATCAATAACATAGCCCAAAGCAACAGTGTTTCCCCTCGGGTGGACCACCTTACTGTTTTTAACAAGCACTAAGCACATCATTTGTCAAAATTGTCACACCTTTCAAAAATAAATACCAACTACGGTACTACTACTACTTTTATTTATTTTTTTTTTTTTTGTGGCCTCCAGCCTCCCCCAATAGCCACACCTTCGCCACCATTTATTTACCTTAATATTAAATATCTTAATGCATAAGAAGCTATCCTATCTTTGTTAAATTAGTTGAGCAGCAGATCTATGCGGCATTCAGTGACTGTAGCCTCATAGTCAACATCTGCAGCAGTTGTCGGAGTAGGGGCAGAAGCTCTCGTTCCCCTGAGGCAGAGCAAAGCCGACCGAAGGAGAGAGAAAGACAATCGACATCTCATCCAGGCTACTACTACTACTGCTACTGCTACTACTACTACAGGTTGTACCTCTCTAGTCCGGCATTCTGTGGTCCGGAAACTCCCGTGGTCCGGAACGATTTTAGTTTGTCCAATAGGTAGATGGGCAGCTTTTTTTTTTTTTTCTCTGAATTATTATTATTATTACAGGAGTATTAAATTTTTGCCCCTCAGGCCCCAATGTGGGTCAGTGACCTATGCCCGGGTGGGCTAATCCCCTTAAAAAAAAAAAAGCCGCGGGAAATTAAGGTTTGTTTACATCCGGCAGTTCGGCTGCTCTCTCTCTCTCTCTCTCTCTGCTTGTCTATACAGAGTACAACATTTAACCCTTCAATATATATGAGCAGTAAATAAGTGTTGCTTTCATATTCTTATGTAGAGTAATGACGATATATTTTCACATGTGCGCACTTACATACAAGCAGTCTCACTTTTTTTTTTACCATTAATGGTTAGCTACTTATATTGTTCCATTTATTAACATTAAATAACATTACAGGTACTTCAAGCAACCATATTCATTTTTTACATTAATTTTACTACAGCTAAACTCAGGGTCTTATTTTCTTCAGTTTTATATGTAGAACCAATCAGTCACTGGTTTCGTAAGCTTTAACATAAACAATGCCGGCAGCCGTCTCGTCTCCTCTAATATTCCACGTATTATTAATAAATTGTATTGTTAATTTTGCACACATGTACATTAATTCAATAAAAACAAATTCAGAAACATTAATTAAAATATATATGAACAGTAAATAAGTGTTGCTTTCATATTCTTATGTAAAGTAATGACGATATGTTTTCACGTGTGCGCATGCGCACTTACATATGCGATCTCTTTTTTCCTTTACCATTATCGTTAGCTACTTCTATTGTTCCATTTATTAACATTAAATAACATTACTTAAAACAACCATATTAATTTTACTACAGCTACAACCAAGGTCTTATTTTCTTCAGTTTCATAAGTAGAACCAGTCAGTCACTGGTTTTGTAATCAATGAAAACAATGTTGTGTCATTTCCTCGTGTGTTTTAATATTCTACGTATTATTAATGAATTTTATTGCTCATTTTGCACACATAAACATTAATTCGATAAAAAAGACATTCAGTAATAAACAATAATGAATCTCTTGTACATAAGAGAAATGACGCTGTTTACACGATTATGCACGTCGTCTGCACGTTGGCGGGCCGTTCAAACCCGTCGAAATTCAAGTTTCCGCCGTCAAAATTTTTATTTATTTATTTTTTTGTGTGTTTCAATAAAATACGTTAAGAATTAAAAACTCGCGAAATTTGAGAAGCTACTATACGACATTTAACCCTTCAATATGTCTTCAAAGAGACCATGACGCAGAGAAAGTGGTGCTAGTGCTTCCAGGCATAAGCACAATTCACTATCTATCCAGGAAAAGGGTGAATTTCCATGGTACGGCAATTTCCATGGTCCGGCACCGGTCAGGTCCCGAGGTTGCCGGACTAGAGAGGTACAACCTGTACTACTACTACTAGTGTACTTTTTTCTTTTTTTTTACAAAATGCCCTCCAGCCTCCCCCAATAGCCATACCTTTGCCACCATTTTATTACCTTAATATTAAATATGCTAATACTGTACAGTGGTCCCTCAGTTAACGAACACAATTCGTTCCACAGAGTCGTTCGTTAACCGAAAATTTCGTTAACCGAATCCATTATATCAATGGGATATTGGGTAATTGGTTCCAGCTCACAGAAAAGTACATACAAAGTAAAGCCAAAAACGCATAACGTCAGCTGGTATGAAACACGTTGATTATATGTTCAAAGTCCGCGTGTTATATGGACTAAAAATGAAGTACAGTATTACCCCGCTTTACGCGGTTTCACTTGACGCGATTTCTCATATACGCGGTGCCTCGCCAGAACTGAACTTTCACTTAACGCAGTTCATCTACTCATATACACGGTGAAGTATAATATATATTTTTTTTTATTTAGCCCATAAAATTCATACAAATTACCCAGCCAGAATATAATTTACATTGCTGGAATTCTTACAATATGATGATCATTTTGAATATAAACATCATAGATTTTGCATTAGACATACAAATTTTAGATATAATGTTTACTCTGAGTAAATATGTCATCTTTTGTGCAAAATATATGACATTTATATTCAAAATATTCCTGGTCTTACAAGGAATCCAGCAATGTCAATTATATTATCCTAACTTTAATTTGAGGTATTATTTATTATTAAAAAGGTAAATATTCTGGTTTTCCCACACATCTGGTAGGGAGGGTTGGTGGGGGGTGGGGGGAGGGTTGGGATGGACCGACCATCTGGCGCGGTTGGAAGAGGGGGGGAGGCAAGGTGGGGTACTTTGATTGACAGATAGTGTCGTGAAGAATATTTTTTTTTATTAACTGAAGATATTTGTTTTAGCTCATAAAATTCATACAAATTACCCGGCCAGAATATAATTTACATTGCTGGAATTCTTTCAATTTGATGATCATTTTGAATATAAACATCATAGATTTTGCATTAGACATACAAATTTTAGATATAATGTTTACTCTGAGTAAATATGTTATCTTTTGTGCAAAATATATGACATTTATATTCAAAATATTCCTGGTCTTACAAGGAATCCAGCAATGTCAATTATATTATCCTAACTTTAGTTTGAGGTATTATTTATTAAAATCTAGTGGTTTTCCCCCCAAAATTTCTCAGAGAGGGAAGAGCCAGCAGTGTAGTGTGAGAAGAGGGGGAGGGAGTTGAGTCCATTATTTGAATGGACATTAACTTGGTGACTGTATTTCTTTATTTCTCTTAAGTATTAATTGTGTGCATGTACCATCATAAAATTAAGATGTTATTTTTACTAGAACATAGGTATTGTGTCGGAAAAAGTAGAGTTTGGGGGTCGGGCCAGTCTCTATTGGAATTAATCCCATATGTTCTGTTGTTCACTCAACCCGGTTTTCACTTAACACGGTACCCTGAGGGTTCAATTGACCGCGTAAAGCGGGGTACTACTGTATATATATATGGTACCTCGTGTTTCATACCAGCTGGATTCAGTAAAATGCTACTGACACCACATACGAGGCACGGGTGGTTCCCAATGAGGTTCACGACGCCATCAGCTCGATGAACAGGCTTTGTGTGAAATATAACAGAGCCTAGAACTGCTTTTAGTGTCCTTGTGGGTTGGTCGGTAGCATTCCCTAGTCCCACCCAGTAGGTCAAGGGTTCGATTCCTGGCTGGTGAGGTCGTTGATTATATGTTCAAAGTCCGCGTGTTATATGGACTAAAAATGAAGTACAGTAGTACTCCGCTTTACGCGGTCAATTGAACCCACAGGGTACCGCGTTAAGTGAAAACCGCGTTAAGTGAACAACAGAATCCAGCAATGTCAATTATATTATCCTAACTTAAGTGTTTAATTTTCTTTGTTTAAAGGACTGTACAGGTAGCCATTTTCTGTTAAACTTATACAGCAAATATAACCATCAGTTTTCTGGCATTTTCGAAAATCCGGCACTCCTCAGGTCCCGAGGTTCCCGGATTTTTGATAGGCCACCTGTACTGTATATACCCCCCTGTATATATCTTTATAGGGGGTATATATATATATATATATATATATATATATATATATATATATATATATATATATATATATATATATATATATATATATATATATATATATATATATATATATATATATATATATATATACACACTCTTACTCTTAAATCACTTCTGTAATGTGATACAGGTGATTAATTTCTATTTCTTGTGCAAAATATATGACGTTTATATACAAATTATTTGCTGTCTTGCAAGGATTCCAGCAATGCAAATTATAATCTCCTAACTTTAGTCTGTGACATTATATAAGATAAAATCTGTAAGCCTAAAACCCTGGCTGGGCAGAGGGAGGGAGGGAGGGAGGGAAGGAGGTGAGGTGATACTTTTGACAGCGCTGAAGGTTTAGTGAAGTATTTATTTGTTTATTTATGTCCTTTAGATTGAGTTTATGTTTTTTCCTAATAAAATTTCATAGAAGTGACCGGGGAGAATATAATTTACATTGCTGGAATTCTTATAGGACAGTGATTAATTTGAATGTAAACATGCAATAGTTTGTACTAGACTTAAATTTTAGTATTCATTTTGCACAAATATTAAAGAACACAATTTTCTTGATATTTATTCCACTGGAAACGAATGTAAACATAGAACAGATTACTGAATTACTGAATTGGCAGACTAGCCCATCAGCTGATGTGCAGAACAAAATGATGTTCGTAAGGATTTTGTTAATCAAATTTTTGTTCATTAACCGAATTGAAAATTCTTATGGAAGGTAATTTGTCAACCGAAATTTTGTTAGCCGAACCATTTGTTAACCGAGGAACCACTGTACATAAGTAGCTATCCTTGCTGTGTTGAGTCGCAGATCTATGTGGCATTCAGTGACTGTTGCCTCATAGTCAATATCTGCAACTGTTATCGACTTTGGAGTCAATGCTCTCGTTTCCCTGAGACAGAGAAAAGCCGACCTAAGGAGAGAGAAGGACAGTCGACATCTCAACCAGGCTGTAACATAAATTCTGGGCTGCTGCTTCCATTCAGATAACACCTCCGCGAGTCTGGCGTAGAAGCATCTTGCACTTGGTCCCAACCGACCAGAGGTTGTGAACACTAGAGGAGTGAAGCTGCCTTGATCAACGTTCTGAATTATCTCCCCATATGCCCTAATCTTATCGTTCTCATTTCTCCTGTGTGCAGCATTGAGAGCTAAGTTACGTTAACATGCGGCCATGGGATAAAAAATCCTGATGTCGAAGAAGGCTCGCTGTCCCCACGTCCAGAATCCTCGAGCACTGACGTCAACACGGGCTTCGTTGGATATATTTTAAGTCCTATGTTGAAAATTCTCACCGTCGAATGGAAGGAGGGTCAGTTCTGCACTGACATCACGGCAGATTTCCTTCAATATATTTGCTGTGGGATCCCTTGCTATGTCATGCCTCATGCATACGAAGCCCCCTTTCTTGCGTACCATGGCGTGATCAATAGTCACACGAAGAGCCACACATGCATTGAGAGGGCAGACCTTCAACTGGCCTACCGTACCTTAAAGCAATGGCATCTGTAAATTCTTGTTTATTAAGACTGAAACCTTTTGCCCTTATCGGTAACATAGTTAACCAGTTCGTGACGCCCACCTCCTGCGCTACAGATACTTTTTATTTCAAATTCTCTGGTACTTGTAGCATCAGTTGCTGCAAATTATCACTTTGGCCGTGCTGTCGTTCTGTCGTGATGGACCGTCGAATCTTGCTTACTTCGCTGGTATCCACGACGCCTGTTGAGTTCTGAGCTATTATGTGGTTGGTGAGGGCTGCCGTGAGCTTAACTGAGTTTTGATGCTCGGTGGTAGCAATCTCCTCTAGATTGGTCAATCCCATTACTCCCAGTCTCAGTGGTAGGGCAAGGATTGACCTTTTTGCTGGGGTTAAGTGACAGTGTTTCACTAATTTGGGAATGAAATTGACACTGATGGCTTCTTCCAGAGGGCAAAGGGCAGGGTCCGATATCAGGGATAGTGCGCATCAGGTAGTTCCAGCATTGCATGACTCCAATATCTGACAGAGCTGTGACCCACTCATTTACCTTTCACATCACATACTCAGTCTTGAAGTCCTTCATGCCGATTACCGCCCTTAAGTGTCTTTGACCCTCCTTTGTTATTTTTACCTCACTTCCACCGAACACATCCACTGCCCGTTCATAGTGTTCTGGCATTTGGGTGGTACCCAATTTATGGGCCACGTGATGTTATCAGGTCCCACCACTTTTCCTGCACCTGTAAGGTCGTCAGCGTAAGCCACTTGCTTGACTGCGGTTGTTTCAAATTTGATTGTGTGTTGGAGCACGGATAGGCCTATTGCGTACATTGCCATTGCAACAGGGTCCCCCTGCGTTGTTCCCTCAGTTGACTGTGTGATGGTATCACCTCTTAAGAGCCTTTATTATTGTTATATAGAGATCTGATGGGTTCTTATAGGTATTTTCAACATACATTGCAAAGCTTGGACACTTGATCTGATGTTGCACAGTGTAACTTTGAGGTTGAGTATGTTGAATGCATTGGAAGCGTCAACCAGGAGCACAGCCTCACAATCACGCTGCTCAAATATCGTTCTCATGGCGTGAATGGCAGCTACCCCTCCAGCCTGGTGGCCAGCACAAACTTGCAGGTTCCCTGCTGCTGCCCTGACATCATATTTATCACCTCCATTATGCATTTTCCGATGATCCGCCTCAGCACTTCCCCCACCCCTGAAGGCCAACTTCCTGGATTCTTATCCAGGGGAATGAGACAGCAGGCCATCAGAGCATGAAGGTGATGACAGCATGAGGTTGTTAGCTTTCTTGCAAGGGCAGTGATGGCATTGCAGAGATCACTTGCTACAGTGCCAAACTTGTTAGTACTGAGGATGACTCTCCAACTGTCTGCATCCAGGCCTGAAGGGCTGGCCCCACCCTGTGTTTTTAGTGCTTTTTTCCACACCATCCCACCTGTTATTTTCTCGAACATGACAGCATTTGGCGGGATATAGTCACCCTTGAACCTGATGCCTTCCTCCTCACTTGCAGGGGGATGTTTCTCCTTCAGTAGTTGTTTGTCTCACTGTTTATTGGCAGAACCCCACCGGAGGATTCCTCTGTGAGAGATCTTACCGCCAAAGACACTTTTCCCACACGCATCTTGTTTCCAAACTTTCTTGCAACGTCACCGGTGTTTTGCTTTCCGTCTCCTATGAATTTTAGTCTATCCTGTAGTGCTCTTGCTTCATGTAGGAGATCATCAAGGGCCCCTTTCTACCACATTGTTAATCTTCTCTTCATTGCTGCCACATTCTCTTTGTGCTTAATCCTTGCGCGTGTCCTCTGACAGAATAGATGGGGTATTATTGACAGTACAGTATTTGAAGAGCTAAAGGGGCAAGGAAGCTGTCCTGAGTGTACTCGGTTATGAGGCGAGTCATCTCCCGTATCATCTCTTTGGTGGCCACACACTTGGGTGGTTCAAATAGGTTAGCTGGCGACCACCTGACAACTTCTGAGTTGATTTCTTTAACCTATATATCCACATTTTCCATCGACATGCCATTCCACTGTGGTGGCTGTCTGTCAATTACCTCGTGGGCATCTTCTAATGTTGGAGCAGCGTTTATTGGTACAGTATTACCCCGCTTTACGCGGTTTCACTTTAAGCGATTTCTCATATACGCGGTGCCTCGCCAGAACCGAACTTTCACTTTACGCAGTTCATCTACCCATATATGCGCAGAGTGTCCAGCTCGACACTATTTTTAGATTCGCCCCACCCGCCTGCTCCCGCCTCCGTCTGGGCAAGCCGCGCGGTAAGGTTGCGCAGTGCATGTCTCTGTTGCGTTATCACTGACATCATATGACGTATCGGACTGTGATTGGCCATGCATCCCTACCCCCCTCTGCTGCTAGCTGTAATTGGTTTAAAGTAATATGACGTGTCCACCCGGGGAGAGAGGGAGGGAGGAAAGACGACGCTTGACCTAGCCACGGCAGTTTCAGCCCTCAAGACCACACCGTGTATACGTGCATCCACAGCCAGCCAGAGCCAGTGATAGTGACAGTGAAGGTGACTTTGAGGGATTTGTCAGGGAAGCCCTGACAACTGTAAGTGACAGTGATGGTGATGCACCTAGTAATGGTGATTCACCTGAGGGCCAGTAATCTGCCCTCTGCCTCGGAACCAGCCTCCATCCCCGTATGCCGACCCATCTCTTCTACTAACATAAGTGTTCAACATAACTTTTAGTTTTCCTAACCTAACCTTTATTTTTCCTAACTTAACCTTTATTTTTCCTAACCTAACCTCTTCTATATTACTTGTTTGTTCATACCATCATAAAGTTAAGATAAAATTTTTACTACAACATAGTTGTGTGTCGTCAAAAAGTGGAGTTTGGGGGTCGGGCCAGTCTCTATTGGAATTAATCCCATATGTTCTGTTGTTCACTTTACGCGGTTTTCACTTTCCGCGGTACCCTGTGGGTTCAATTGACCGCGTAAATCAGGGTACTACTGTACTACATTTTCAGATGGAGTAAACTCACTTCTATCATTCAGGATATCATCGGGCGGTTGTGTTCGGGCAATATCCACCGTGGCCTCCTGTGTCGGCTCCCTGACATGGGGAATCCAGCAGCTGTTACCCTTTCTACACCCCACACATTGTCGGTTGTTTCTCGCACATTCACAGCTTGTGCAATTTTGGTTCTGGCTAGCACAGACGCAGCATGAGCTGTTACCCGGCAAAGTGCTCCACACTTCGGGCGACAGTTATGGCCGCCTGCAACATCTGCTTCGTCCCATACAGAGGAAACTAGTTCTTATGAGAAAAAGGCAGAGAGGTGACAGGTTACTACAACTACTGTACAGTCTCACCCAAAAGTTGGTTAACTCTCCCAGCCAGCTATTGCTGTACTGCCAGCTTCAGATGTTTGAAACTGTCTCAGTACCAACCAGAACATGAAACCGATACGAATGAATCTAAAGGTTCGAAGTAACAGACTCAAGTTCATACATCTGAAGCAGGCAGTGCAGCAATAGCTGGCTGGTTGAGTTAATGAACTTTTGGGTGAGACTGTACTATCACTACTACTACTACTGTTCTAACTTTTCAATGTGGCCTCCAGCCTCCCCCAATAGCCACACCTTCACTGCCATTTTATTGCCTTAAAATTAAATATCCTAATACATAAGTAGCTACTTATGTGTTGAGTTAGTTAAGCCGCAGATCTATGCAACATTCAGTAACTGTTGCCTCAAAGTCAATATCTGCAGCTGCTGTCGGCTTTGGGGCTGAAAATCTAGTTCCCGAAGCAAAGCAGTGCAAACCTAAGCAGAGAGAAAGACAGTAGACATCTCAACCAGGCTGTAAGGTAACTTCTAGGCTGCTGCTTCTGTTCGGATAACACCTCGGCGAGTCTTGCATAGAAACATCTTGCAATCCCATCCCACCAGAGGTGGTGAACACCAGAGGGGTGAAGTTGCCTTGATCAACATCTGAATTCTCTCCCCATGTGCCCTGCTCTTGT
>NW_024725186.1:0-35000 GCF_018991925.1 Homarus americanus | reverse complement strand
CAAGACATTGTTGTCATACAATATGGGTCTGTCAAAAGAAACCCTTAAAACTGTAATTAGGAAAGAACTTATTGATGAATTTGACAAAAGTAGATAAATGCAAACAGGCACGAGTTAATCTATTGTTTACCATGATGAGATGTATTATGAACTGTATTTGGAGCAAGTAACAAGATCACTAGATTCCAAGATGTTGTAACTGCTAGACTAAGGTTAGGATATAAGTAATTCTGGCAGTATACCCTTCAAGCAGATGTAAACAAAAGTAAATGTAAAGTGTGTGGTCAGAAATAAAGCCACACATTTGAACACTACATCTCTTGTGAAGATAGAACCTTCTAGGGACAGGTCCAAGCACACTGTGTGTGAAATGGCACAACAATTTATCTCTAATGGCAAGATAGCTGACATATTAAGATGGTATATTTTTGTCTAAGAAGCATCAGCCTTGGCAACCAACACACAATGTACTTGAATACTTTAACAATGTGAATAACAAAGTGTGTGCCAGACATACTGCCTCACACCTGCACTCAGGCAGTTGGTGAGTAAGTTACCATATATACAGGACTAAACAAAGAATTTATTTGAAATGCTCTAACATTTCAAAGCCATAATATCCTGACCATGGGGGAAGTTATACTGACTTTGTAAACCCTATCTGTAATCTCTTTGAAGCATAAGCCAGGATGAGTATGGGGTGCACAATGAACTAGTCACTGTAAATTGCAGAATTAAAATTACATTAAAATTGCAACATTTCTTACCACTTTTTTCCATAAAAGAATTAAGTCCCCGTCATTATTATCGTGTTTTTGTGACTATGAGATGAGCAGTGTAATTTTGAAAATGTCTGGGGAGGCCAAGGCACCCAGGAAAACCGTGTCTCTGGAGGTAGAGCTTGACATTGTGAACCAGCAATAGATTCCAGAGGCTGTGTGGGAGACAGAGTGACGTCTCCACTCCTCCTTCAAGAGTCCCATTTGAAGGATATGACATTGACCGCATGTTTTTAATGATGGTGAGTGTTGCTTAATTATGTTGTAGTGATAGAAGCATCAGGATTATTTTCCAGTGATACATGTGAGTGTCTGACTGGCCAGGAACCTATCCCGTTGAACCAATGTTGTAAAGCTGACCTGATTTATATTTGAACAACAATTGGGTTATCAGGAACCTAACCCCAACACAAATAGAGGTTTACCTGTAATTGTGTACAGTACTGACTTAAACTGTGTAGTTGATGTGAGAAAATAAATATTTATAAGGTAAGAAATATTTATGGAGAGAAAACAAAATGAAAGATAAAAGAAAAGTGATATTGTATTAAAATATTGCTTATTTACAGAGAATATATTTATCAATATTATTTACAGAATAAAATTCTTGTAAAAAGATGAAACAAGATTATATATATAAAATAAAGAAGAAACTAACTTACAGTAGTAGCAGGCACACCTCTGATAGTCCATCACATTGTTTAAAAAATAATTAAATTCAAAAGGTCCCACAAGACTAATGATGGTGCAGGTTAAAAGTTAGAGAGTTGTTCTGTCCTCACTAGGGAAGGTGACACCACAGATAATTACAACAAGCTCACCAAGTTGGGGCCAACTGTCAGTCTTCAGTACAGTACTACTGTATTCTACTGAGGTGTCAAGAGGAGCGCTTTTAACAAGTCTACCAGAGAATGGTGGATGGGAGGTAGGAGGACAGAGGAGGTGAGGGACAGAGGGGACCATTGAGGTAAGGGTGGGACAGAGGTGAGGGGGAACAATGGACCATTGAGGTGAGGGGTGAGGACAGGTGGGACCATTGAGGTGAGGGGGAGGACAGACACGTGACCACTGAGGTGAGGGTGAGGACAGAGGTGTGACCATTGGTGAGGGGAGGACAGAGGTGTGAGGAGTGGGACCATTAGGTGAGGGGTGGAGGACAGAGGTGAGGGGACAGAGGTGAGGACTGAGGTAAGACAGGACCAGAGGAGGGAGAGGACAGAGGGGGACCATTGAGGTGAGGGGGGAGGACAGGGGACCATGAGGTGAGGTGAGGACAGACACGTGGACCATTGAGGTAGACAGAGGTGGGACCTGGCAGAGGGCTGAGGAGACAGAGGTGTGACCATTGAGGGGTGGGGAGGGTGAGGACAGAGGTGTGTGGACCATTGAGGTGAGGGGTGAGGACAGAGGTGTGGGACCATTGGAGGTGAGGAGAAGTGTACTGAGGGAGGGTGAGGGACAGAAATGTAACATTGAGGTGAGGGTGAGGACAGAGGTGGGGACCATTGAGGTGAGGGGTGAGACAGAGGGGGACCATTGAGGTGAGGGGTGAGGACAGAGGTGTGGACTGAATGAGGTGAGGGTGAGGACAGAGTGTGTGACCATTGAGGTGAGGGGTGAGGACAGAGGTGTGACCATTGAGGTGAGGGGTGAGGACAGAGGGACCATTGAGGTGAGGGGTGAGGACAGAGGTGGACCATTGAGGTGAGGGTGAGGACAGAGGTGTGGACCATTGAGGGAGGGGTGAGGACAGAGGTGTGGCACATTGAGGTGAGGGTGAGGACAGACACGTGGGACCATTGAGGTGAGGGGTGAGACAGACACGGACTATTGGAGGTGAGGGGGTGGGAGGAGGACAGAGGTGTGGAACATGGAGGTGAGGGGTGAGGACAGAGGGTGTGGACCATTGAGGTGAGGGGTGAGGACAGACAATGGACCATTGAGGTGAGGGGTGAGGACAGAGGTGGGACCCATTGAGGTGAGGTGAGACAGAGTGGGAGGTGAGGGTGAGGACAGAGGTGGACCACTGGAGGTGAGGGGAAGACAGAGGAGGGACCATTGAGGTGAGGGGTGAGACAGAGTGTGTGACCATGGAGGTGAGGTGAGACAGACAGGAATGGAGGTGAGGGCAGGGCTGAGAGTGAGGGGTGAGACAGAGGGACCATGAGGTGAGGGGAGACAGAGGTGACGAGGTGGAGGACAGAGGTGACCATTGAGGTGAGAGGGGTGAGGACAGAGGTGTGGGACCATTGGAGGAAACAAAGGTGAGGGAGGGCAGAGGGGAGAGACATGGAGGTGAGAGGGGTGAGGACAGAGGTGTGGGACCATTGAGGTGAGGGTGAGACAGAGGGGACCATTGAGGTGAGGGGTGAGGACAGAGGTGACCATTGAGGTGAGGAGGACAGACAGACCATTGAGGTGAGGAGGACAGAGTGGACTACTGAGGTGAGGGTGAGGACAGACACGTGGGACCATGAGGGAGGGGTGAGAGGTGGGACAGGTGAGGTGAGGACAGAGGTGTGGGCTGAGGTGAGGGTGAGGACAGAGTGACCATTGAGGTGAGGGTGAGGACAGAGGGACCATTGAGGTGAGGGTGAGACAGAGGTGACCATGGGGAGTGGGAGGACAGAGGTGTGACCATTGAGGTGAGGGGTGAGGACAGAGGGGACCATTGAGGTGAGGGTGAGGACAGAGGTACCATTGAGGTGAGGACAGTGTGACCATGAGGTGAGGGTGAGGACAGAGGTGACCTGAGGTGAGGGAGGACAGAGGTGGGGACCATTGAGGTGAGGGTGAGGACAGAGGTGTGACCATTGAGGTGAGGAGGACAGAAGTGGGACCTCATTGAGGGAGGAGGACAGAGGTGGGGGACATTGAGGTGAGGGGTGGAGACAGAGGGGGACTACTAGAGGGGGTGGTGAGGACAGAGGTGGGACTACTGAGGTGAGGGGTGAGGACAGAGGTGTGGACTCATTGAGGTGAGGGTGAGGACAGAGGTGGACCATTGAGGTGAGGGGTGAGGACAGAGGTGGACCATGAGGTGAGGTGAGGACAGAGGTGGACCATTGAGGTGAGGGGGAGGACAGAGGTGTGGGACCAAAGGTGAGGGGAGGACAGAGGTGGGACCATTGAGGTGAGGTGGAGACAGAGGTGGGGACCATGGGAGGTGAGGGAGGGGACAGAGGGACACATATCTGAGGTGAGGGAGGACAGAGGTGGACCATTGAGGTGAGGGGTGAGGACAGAGGTGTGGGACCATGAGGTGAGGGTGAGGACAGAGGTGTGACCACTTGGGGAGGAGACAGAGGTGTGGGACCATTGAGGGGAGGGTGAGGACAGAGGTGGGACCATTGAGGAGAGGGTGAGGACAGAGGTGTGGGGACTGAGGTGAGGGTGAGGACAGAGGTGGGACCATTGAGGAGGGTGAGGACAGAGGGGACTATGAGGTGAGGGGTGAGACAGAGGTGTGGGCAGAGGGGTGAGGACAGAGGTGGGGACCATTGAGGTGAGGGGTGAGGACAGAGGTGTACCATTGAGGTGAGGGTGAGGACAGAGGTGTGACCATTGAGGTGAGGGTGAGGACAGAGGTGGGACCATTGAGTAGGTGAGACAGGTGTGGACCATTGGAGGTGAGGGGTGAGGACAGAGGTGGGACCATTGAGGTGAGGGGGGGGAGGACAGAGGTGTGACCATTGAGGTGAGGGTGAGGACAGAGGTGTGACCATTGAGGAGGGTGAGGACAGAGGTGTGGGACCATTGAGGTGAGGGGTGAGGACAGAGGTGTGACCATTGAGGTGAGGGGAGGAGGACAGAGGTGTGACCATTGAGGTGAGGGGTGAGGACAGAGGTGGGACCACTGAGGGAGGAGACAGAGGGACTACTGAGGTGAGGGGTGAGGACAGAGGTGGGACATGAGGTGAGGGTGAGGACAGAGGTGTGACCATTGAGGTGAGGGGAGGACAGAGGGGACCATGAGGAGGGGACAGAGGTGACAAGGTGAGGGTGAGGACAGAGGTGTGACCATTGAGGTGA
This sequence comes from Homarus americanus, assembly GCF_018991925.1. NCBI lineage: Eukaryota > Metazoa > Arthropoda > Malacostraca > Decapoda > Nephropidae > Homarus > Homarus americanus. The sequence goes on along the minus strand of NW_024725186.1, from coordinate 30,189 downwards.
GGGGTGAGGACAGAGGTGTGGACCATTGAGGTGGGGGTGAGGACAGAGTGTGGACCATTGAGGTGAGGTGAGGACAGAGGTGTGGACCATTGAGGTGAGGTGAGAGGACAAGAGAATGAGGTGAGGGAGTGAGGACAGACACATTGGACATATGAGGTGAGGTGAGACAGACGTGGACCATTGAGGTGAGGGGTGAGGACAGAGGTGTGGACCATTGAGGTGAGGGTGAGGACAGAGGTGTGGACCATTAGAGGTGAGGTGGGGACAGAGTGTGGACCATTGAGGTGAGGTGAGGACAGAGGTGGGACCATTGAGGTGAGGTGAGGGACAGAGTGTGGACCATTGAGGTGAGGGGTGAGGGACAGGTGTGGACCATTGGGGGTGAGGGTGAGCACAGAGGTGGGACCATGAGGGTGAGGGTGAGGGACAGAGGTGTGTGGGACCATTGGGTGGGAAGGGGACTGAGGTGAGGGGGGAGACAGAGGTGGACCATTGAGGTGAGGTGGGGGACAGAGTGTGGACCATTGGAGGTGAGGTGAGGACAGAGGTGTGGACCATGGGGGTGGGAGGGACAGAGAGCGGACCATTGAGGTGAGGTGGGGACAGAGGTGTGGACCATTGAGGTGAGGGTGAGGACAGAGGTGTGTGGGACCATTGAGGTGGGGTGAGGACAGAGTGTGGACCATTGGGGTGAGGGTGAGGACAGAGGGGATGGGGTGAGGGTGGGGACAGAGGGTGGACCATTGAGGTGAGGGTGAGGACAGAGGTGTGGGACCATTGAGGTGAGGGTGGGGACAGAGGTGTGGACCATTGAGGTGAGGGGTGAGGACAGAGGTGTGGACCATGAGGTGAGGTGAGGACAGAGGTGGGACCATTGAGGTGAGGTGAGGACAGAGGTGTGGACCATTGAGGTGAGGGGTGAGGACAGAGGTGTGGACCTTGAGGTGAGGGTGAGGACAGAGGTGTGGACAATTGGGTGAGGTGGGGACAGAATGGGACCATTGGTGAGGGGTGAGGACAGGTGTGGACCATTGAGGTGTGGGGACAGGTGTGGACCATTGAGGTGAGGAGTGAGGACAGAGTGTGGACCATTGGGGGTGGGGGTGAGACAGAGGGTGGGACCATTGAGGGTGAGGTGAGGGACAGAGGTGTGGACCATTGGGGGTGAGGGTGGGACAGAGTAGAGACCATTGAGGTGAGGGACAGACAATGGACCGGGTGAGGAAGGACAGAGGTGTGGACCATTGAGGTGAGGTGAGGACAGAGGTGTGGACCATTGGAGGTGAGGGTGAGGACAGAATGTGGACCATTGAGGTGAGGTGAGGACAGAGTGTGGACCATGAGGTGGGGGTGAGGACAGAGGTGTGGACCATTGGGGTGAGGGTGAGGACAGAGGGTGTGGACCATGGGGTGAGGGGTGAGGGACAGAGGTGTGGACCATTGAGGTGAGGGTGAGGACAGAGGTGTGGACCATTGAGGTGAGGTGAGGACGGGGTGTGGACCATTGAGGTGGGGGGTGAGGACAGAGGTGTGGACCATGTGAGGTGAGGGGGGACAGAGGTGTGGACCATTGAGGTGAGGTGAGGACAGGTGTGGACCATTGAGGTGGGGTGAGGACAGAGGTGTGGACCACTGAGGTGAGGGGTGAGGACAGAGTGTGGACCATTGTGAGGTGAGGTGAGGACAGAGGTGTGGACCATTGAGGTGGGGGTGGGGACAGAGGTGTGGAACATTGGGTGAGGTGAGGACAGAGTGTGGCCGTGAGGTGGGGGTGAGGACAGAGGTGTGGACCATTGAGGTGAGGGTGAGGGACAGAGGTGTGGACCATTGAGGTGAGGGGTGAGGACAGAGTGTGGACCATTGGGGTGAGGGGTGAGGGACAGAGGTGTGGACCATTGAGGTGAGGTGAGGACAGACCAGAGGGTGAGGACAGAGGTGGACCATTGAGGTGAGGGAGAGGACAGAGGTGTGGACCATTGAGGTGAGGGTGGGGACAGAGTGTGGGACCATTGGGGTGGGGGTGAGGACAGAGTGTGGACCATTGAGGGTGAGGTGAGGACAGAGTGTGGGACCATTGAGGGTGAGGTGAGGACAGAGGTGTGGACCATTGAGGTGTGAGGTGAGGGACAGGTGTGGACCATTGAGGGTGAGGGGGTGGGGACAGAGGTGTGGACCATTGAGGTGAGGGGTGGGGACAGAGGTGTGGACCATTGAGGGGTGGGGTGAGGACAGGGTGTGGACCATTGGGGTGAGGGGGTGAGGACAGAGGTGTGGACCAGTGGGGTGAGGGGTGTGGGGACAGGTGTGGACCATTGGGGAGGTGAGGGGGACAGAGGTGTGGACCATTGAGGTGAGGTGAGGACAGAGGTGTGGACCATTGAGGTGAGGGTGAGGGACAGAGGTGTGGACCATTGAGGTGAGGTGAGGACAGAGTGTGGACCATTGAGGTGGGGTGAGGACAGAGGTGTGGACCATTGAGGGTGAGGGGTGAGGACAGAGGTGTGGACCATTGGGGTGAGGTGAGGACAGAGGTGTGGACCATTGAGGGTGAGGGTGAGGACAGAGGTGTGGACCATTGAGGTGGGGTGAGGACAGAGTGTGGACCATTGGGGTGAGGGGTGAGGGACAGAGGTGTGGACCATTGAGGTGAGGGTGAGGACAGAGGTGTGGACCATTGAGGGTGAGGGTGAGGACAGAGGTGTGGACCATTGAGGTGGGGGTGAGGACAGAGTGTGGACCATTGGAGGTGAGGGGTGAGGACAGAGGTGTGGACCATTGGGGTGGGGGTGAGGACAGAGGTGTGGACCATTGAGGTGAGGTGAGGACAGAGTGTGGACCATTGGGGTGGTGGGACAGAGGTGTGGACCATTGAAGTAGAGTGAGGACAGACGTGGAACATTGAGGTGAGGGTGAGGACAGAGGTGTGGTAGAGGGTGGGGGTGAGGACAGAGTGTGGACCATTGAGGTGAGGTGAGGACAGAGGTGTGGACCATTGAGGGTGAGGGTGAGGACAGAGTGTGGACCATTGGGGTGAGGTGGGACAGAGTGTGGACCATTAGGTGGGGTGAGGACAGAGTGTGGACCATTGAGGTGAGGTGAGGACAGAGTGTGGACCATTGAGGTGAGGGAGTGAGGACAGAGTGTGGACCATTGAGGTGAGGTGAGGACAGGTGTGGACCATTGAGGGTGAGGTGGGGACAGAGGTGGGACCATTGAGGTGGGGGTGAGGACAGACAATGGACCATTGAGGTGGGGTGAGGACAGACACATGGACCATAGGGGTGAGGTGAGGGACAGAGTGTGGACCATTGGGGTGGGGACAGGGGTGTGGACCATTGAGGTGGGGGTGGGGACAGAGGTGTGGACCATTGAGGTGAGGGAGGGGACAGAGGTGTGGACCATTGAGGGTGAGGTGGGGACAGACACATGGACCGTGGGGTGAGGTGAGGACAGAGGTGTGGACCATTGAGGTGAGAGGTGAGCACAGGTGTGGACCATTGAGGTGGGGTGAGGACAGAGTGTGGACCATTGAGGTAGGGGAGGGAAAGGTGTGACCAGTGGGGTGGGGGAAGGTGTACCATTGGGGTGGGGTGAGGGACAGAGGTGTGGACCATTGAGGTGAGGGGTGAGGACAGAGTGTGGACCATTGGGGTGAGGTGAGGACAGGAACGTGGACCATTGAGGTGAGGGTGAGGACAGAGTGTGGACCATTGGGGTGGGGTGAGGACAGAGGTGTGGACCATTGGTGAGGTGAGGGACAGAGGTGTGGACCCAGTGGGGTGAGGGTGAGGACAGAGGTGTGGACCATTGAGGTGAGGTGAGGACAGAGTGTGGACCATTGAGGTGAGGTGAGGACAGAGGTGTGGACCATTGAGGTGAGGTGAGGACAGAGGTGTGGACCATTGAGGTGAGGTGAGGACAGAGGTGTGGACCATTGAGGTGGGGTGAGGACAAGTGTGGACCATTGGGGTGAGGAGGTGAGGACAGAGTGTGGACCATTGAGGGTGGGAGTGGGACAGAGGTGTGGACCATTGGGGTGGGGTGAGGGACAGGGCGTGGACCATTGGGGTGAGGGTGAGGACAAGGTCGGACCATTGGGGGTGAGGAGGGTGAGGACAGAGGTGTGGACCATTGGGGTGAGTGGGGACAGAGGTGTGGACCATTGAGGTGAGGTGAGGACAGAGTGTGGACCATTGAGGTGAGGTGAGGACAGAGGTGTGGACCATTGAGGTGAGGTGAGGACAGAGGTGTGGACCATTGGGGTGAGGGTGAGGACAGACATGTGGACCATTGAGGGTGAGGGTGAGGACAGAGGTGTGGACCATTGGGGGTGGGGTGGGGACAGGTGTGGACCATGGGGTGGGGTGGGGACAGAACGTGGACCATTGAGGGTGAGGTGAGGACAGGTGTGGACCATTGGTGAGGTGAGGACAGGGGTGTGGACCATTGAGGTGGGGGTGAGGACAGAGGTGTGGACCGTGGGGTGAGGGGTGAGGGACAGAGTGTGGACCATTGAGGTGAGGTGAGACAGAGGTGTGGACCATTGAGGTGAGGTGAGGACAGAGGTGTGGACCATTGAGGTGAGGGTGAGGACAGAGGTGGACCATTGAGGTGAGGGGGAGGACAGAGGTGTGGACCATTGAGGTGAGGGTGAGGACAGAGGTGTGGACCATTGAGGTGAGGGGTGAGGAATAGGTGTGTGTGGACCATTGAGGTGAGGGGTGAGGGACAGAGGTGTGGACCATTGAGGTGAGGGTGAGACAGAGGGACCATTGAGGGGAGGGGTGAGGACAGAGGTGGGACCATTGAGGTGAGGGGTGAGGACACAGGTGGGACCATTGAGGGGGGGGTGAGGACAGGGACTGGGAGGTGAGGGTGAGACAGACACATGGACCATTGAGGTGAGGGAGAGGACAGAGGTGGACCATTGAGGTGAGGGTGAGGACAGAGGTGGACCATTGAGGTGAGGGTGAGGACAGACACGTGGACCATTGAGGTGAGGGGTGAGGACAGAGGTGTGGGACCATTGAGGTGAGGGGTGAGGAAGAGGTGGACCATTGAGGTGAGGGTGAGGACAGAGGTGGGGACCATTGAGGTGAGGGTGAGACAGAGGTGTGGACCATTGAGGTGAGGGTGAGGACAGAGGTGTGGACCATTGAGGAGGGGTGAGGACAGAGGTGTGGACCATTGAGGTGAGGGAGGAGGACAGAGGTGTGGACCATTGAGGTGAGGGTGAGGACAGAGGTGTGGACCATTGAGGTGAGGGTGAGGACAGAGGTGGGACCATTGAGGTGAGGGGTGAGGACAGAGGTGTGGGACCATTGAGGTGAGGGTGAGACAGAGGTGTGGGACCATTGAGGTGAGGTGAGGACAGAGGTGGGACCATTGAGGTGAGGGGTGAGGACAGAGGTGTGGGACCATTGAGGTGAGGGTGAGGACACAGGTGTGGACCATTGAGGTGAGGGTGAGGACACAGGTGTGACCATTGAGGTGAGGGGTGAGGACAGGTGGACCATTGAGAGGGTGAAGACAGAGGTGTGGACCATTGAGGTGAGGGTGAGGACAGAGGTGTGGACCATTGAGGTGAGGGTGAGGACAGAGGTGTGGACACTGAGGTGACTGAGAGAGTGTCATCAGTGGACACAATCTCTTACTTTGTGCTGAAGTTTATCCTGCTGGATGACCATCTCAGATCGTCCCCACCAGCTCTGGCCACACCGTGTATGAGGGCAGTAGAAGCCCCATGACCAATACCCACAGCAAACACTCTAGTTTCATGAGCGTGACGTCCCACCAGCTGAGTCACCTGTGCCACATTCCACACACTCCCATCAGAGATCAAGAGAACCTGAAGTTGAATAAAACACAGTTATAATAAAACACCTAACATATTTCTCAACATGTACAGTACAGTATAAGGTAACCTAACATATTTCTCAACATGTACAGTACAGTATATGTAACCTAACATATTTCTCAACATGTACAGTACAGTATAAGGTAACCTAACATATTTCATGTACAGTACAGTATAAGGTAACCTAACATATTTCTCAACATGTACAGTACAGTATAAGGTAACCTAACATATTTCTCAACATGTACAGTACAGTATAAGGTAACCTAACATATTTCTCAACATGTACAGTACAGTATAAGGTAACCTAACATATTTCTCAACATGTACAGTACAGTACAATGTAACCTAACATATTTCTCAGCATGTACAGTACAGTATAAGGTAACCTAACATATTTCTCAACATGTACAGTACAGTATAAGGTAACCTAACATATTTCTCAACATGTACAGTACAGTATAAGGTAAGATACTATAAGACTATTACAGTACCTTCCTTAATAAAGAGCTTTAGTTCTACTTGTGTCAGCAGACTCTTGTAACACAAAACACTGAGTCATAACTGTTAAAAGTAATAAGGGCAGTCATGTATAACACAGTGTGGTGGTGGACAACACCCTCCACACAGTGTGGTGGTGGACAACACCCTCCACACAGTGTGGTGGTGGACAACACCCTCCACACAGTGTGGTGGTGGACACATGTATGACACCCTCCACACAGTATGGTGGTGGACACATGTATAACACCCTCCACACAGTATGGTGGTGGACACATGTATGACACCCTCCGCACAGTGTGGTGGTGGACACATGTACAGTATACTACCCTCCGCACAGTGTGGTGGTGAACACATGTATAACACCCTCCACACAGTATGGTGGTGGACACATGTGACACCCTCCGCACAGTGTGGTGGTGGACACATGTACAGTATAGTACCCTCCGCACAGTGTGGTGGTGAACACATGTATAACACCCTCCACACTGTATGGTGGTGGGCACTTGTATAACACCCTCCACACAGTATGGTGGAGGACACATGTATAACCTCCACACGGTATGGTGGTGGACACATGTATAACCTCCACACAGTATGGTGGTGGACACATGTACAACACACTCCACACAGTATGGTGGTGGACACTTGTATAACACACTCCACACAGTATGGTGGTGGACATATGTATAACACCTCCACACAGTATGGTGGTGGACATGTATAACACCCTCCACAGTATGGTGGTGGACACTTGTATAACACCTCCACACAGTATGGTGGTGGACACATGTATAACACTCTCCACACAGTATGGTGGTGGACACTTGTATAACACCCTCACACACAGTGGTGGTGGACATATATAACACACACACAGTATGGTGGTGGACACATGTATAACACCCTCCACACAGTATGGTGGTGGACACATGTATAACACCTCCACACAGTATGGTGGTGGACACTTGTATAACACCCTCCACACAGTATGGTGATGGACACATGTATAACACCCTTCACACAGTGGTGGTGGACACTTTATAACACCCTCCACACAGTATGAGGTGGTGGACACATATATAACACCCTCCACAGTATGGTGGTGGACACTTGTATAACACCCTCCACACAGTGTGGTGGTGGACACATGTATAACACCCTCCACACAGTATGGTGGTGGACACTATAACACACCCTCCCCACAGTATGGTGGTGAACACATGTACAACACCCTCCACATAGTATGGTGTGGTGGACACATGTATAACACTCTCCACACAGTATGGTGGTGGACACATATAACACCACTCACAGTATGGTGGTGACACATATAACACTCACACAGTAAGGTGGTGGACACTTGTATAACACCCTCCACACAGTATGGTGGTGGATACATGTATCCTCCACACAGTATGGTGGTGGACACATGTATAACACTCCTCACACAGTATGGTGGTGGACACAAGTATAACACCCTCCACACAGTATGGTGGTGGACACGCCTCCACACAGTATGGTGGTGGACATGTATAACACCCTCCACACAGTATGGTGGTGGACACTTGTATAACACCCTCCACACAGTATGGTGATGGACACATAACACCCTCACACAGTATGGGGTGGACACATGTATAACACCCTCCACAGTATGGTGGTGGACACATATAACACCCTCCACACAGTATGGTGGTGGACACATGAATAACCTCCACAGTATGGTGGTGGACAACACCCTCCACACAGTATGGTGGTGGACAACACCCTCCACACAGTATGGTGGTGGAATACACCCTCCACAGTATGGTGGTGGACACATGATCAACCTCCGCACAGTAGGTAGTGGACACATGTATAACCTCCCACACCGTATGGTGGTGAACACATATAAACCTCCACACAGTATGGTGGTGGACACTTGTATAACACCTCCACATAGTATGGTGGTGGACACTTGTCTAACACCCTCCCACACAGTATGGTGTGATGCATCACACACACAGTGTGGTGGTGGACCATGTATACACCCTCCACATAGTATGGTGGTGACACATGTATAACACCCTCACACCGTGTGGTGGTGGACACATATAACACCACTCCACACAGTATGTGGTGAACATATAACACCCTCCACATAGTATGGTGGTGGACACATGAATAACCTCCACACAGTAGCAGGTGGTGGACACATTTACAACACTCACACAGTATGGTGGTGGACACATGTATAACCTCCTCCAGTATGGTGGTGGATAAATGTATAACCTCCACAGTATGGTGGTGGACACATGTATAACCTCCACACAGTATGGTGGTGCACAAGTATAACCTTCACTCAGTATGGTGGTGGACACATGTCATACCACACAGTAGTGGTGGACACATGTATAACCTCCACTCAGTATGGTGGTGGATATATGTATAACCTCCACACAGTGGTGGTGGACACTCACCCTCCAGTATGGTGGTGGACACATAACCTCACAGTATGGTGGTGGTCACATGTATAACCTCCAGACAGTATGGTGGTGGACATGTATAACACCCTCACAGTATGGTGGTGGACACTTGTCTAACACCCTCCACACAGATATGGTGGTGGACACATGTATAACACCCTCACACAGTGTGGTGTTGGACACATGTATAACACCCTCCACATAGTATGGTGGTGGACACATGTATAACACCTCCACACACAGTATGGTGGTGGACACATGTATACCCTCCACAGTATGGTGGTGAACACATGTATCACCCTCCACATAGTATGGTGGTGGACACATGAACTCCACACAGTATGGTGGTGGACACATTTACAACACCTCCACAAGTATGGTGGTGGACACATGTATAACCTCCACTCAGTATGGTGGTGGATAAATGTATAACCTCCACACAGTATGGTGGTTGACACATGTATAACCTCACACAGTATGGTGGTGGACACATGTATAACCTTCACTCAGTATGGTGGTGGACACATGCCTCCACACAGTATTGGTGGACACATATAACCTCCACTCAGTATGGTGGTGGATATATGTATAACCTCCCACACAGTATGGTGGTGGACACATGCATAACTTCACTCAATGGTGGTGGACACATGTATAACCTCCACACAGTATGGTGGTGGTCACATGTATAACCTCAGACAGTATGGTGGTGGACACATGTATAACCTCCCACAGTGGTGGTGGACACATGCATAACTTCCACTCAGTATGGTGGTGGACACATGTATAACCTCCACACAGTGGGTTGGTGGTCACATGTATAACCTCCAACAGTATGGTGGTGGACACATGTAACCTCCACAGTATGGTGGTGGACACATGTATAACACCCTCCACAGTGTGGTGGTAACATGAACCTCCACATAGTATGGTGGTGGACACATATAACACCTCCACACATATGGTGGGACACATGTATAACACCTCCACAGTATGGTGGTGAACACATATAACACCCTCCCACAGTATGGTGGTGGACACATGAATAACCTCCCACACAGTATGGTGGTGAACACATGTATAACCTCCACACAGTATGGTGGTGGACACATGTATAACCTCCACACAGTATGGTGGTGGACATCATATAACACCTCCACACAGTATGGTGGTGGACACATGTATAACCTCACAGTATGGTGGTGGAACATGTATAACCTCACACAGCATGGTGGTGGACACATGTATAACCTCCACACAGTATGGTGGTGGACATGTATAACACCTCCACACAGTATGGTGGTGGACACATGTATAACCTCCACACAGTATGGTGGTGGACACATGTATAACCTCACACAGTATGGTGGTGGACACATGTATACCCACACAGTATGGTGGTGGACACATGTATAACACCTCCACACAGTATGGTGGTGGACACATGTATAACCTCCACACAGTATGGTGGTGGACACATGTATAACACCCACACAGTATGGTGGTGGACACATGTATAACACCTCACACAGTATGGTGGTGGACACATGTATAACCTCCACACAGTATGGTGGTGGACACATGTATAACTCCACACAGTATGGTGGTGGACACATGTATAACCTCCACACAGTGGTGGTGGACATATATACTCCACACAGTATGGTGGTGGACACATATAACCTCCACACAGTATGGTGGTGGACACATGCTCCACCATATGTGGGTGACACATGTAACCTCCACACAGTATTGGTGGACACATGTATAACCTCCACACAGTATGGTGGTGGACACATGTATAACCTCCACAGTATGGTGGTGCACATGTATAACCTCCACACAGTATGGTGGACATGTTAACCTCCACACAGTATGGTGGTGGACACATGTATAACCTCCACACAGTATGGTGGTGGACACATGTATAACCTCCACACAGTATGGTGGTGGACACATGTATAACCTCACACAGTATGGTGGTGGACACATGTATAACCTCCACACAGTATGGTGGTGGACACATGTATAACCTCCACACAGTATGGTGGTGGACACATGTAACCTCCACACAGTATGGTGGTGGACACATGTAACCTCCCACAGTATGGTGGTGGACATAACCTCCACACAGTGTGGTGGACCATGTATAACCTCCACACAGTATGGTGGTGGACACATGTATAACCTCCACACAAGTATGGTGGTGGACACATGTATAACCTCCACACAGTATGGTGGTGACACATGTATAACCTCCACACAGTATGGTGGTGGACACATGTATAACCTCCACACAGTATGGTGGTGGACACATGTATAACCTCCACACAGTATGGTGGTGGACACATGTATAACCTCCACACAGTATGGTGGTGGACACATGTATAAACCTCCACACAGTATGGTGGTGGACACATGTATAACCTCCCACAGTATGGTGGTGGACACATGTAACCTCCTATGGTGGTGGACACATGTATAACCTCCACACAGTATGGTGGTGGACACATGTATAACCTCCCCACACAGTATGGTGGTGGACACATGTATAACCTCCACACAGTATGGTGGTGGACACATGTATAACCTCCACACAGTATGGTGGTGGACACATGTATAACCTCCCACAGTATGGTGGTGGACACATGTATAACCTCCACACAGTATGGTGGTGGACACATGTATAACCTCCATACAGTATGGTGGTGGACACATGTATAACCTCCACACAGTATGGTGGTGGACACATGTATAACCTCCACACAGTATGGTGGTGGACACATGTATAACCTCCACACAGTATGGTGGTGGACACATGTATAACACCCTCCACACAGTATGGTGGTGGACATGTATAACACCCTCACACAGTATGGTGGTGGACACGTGTATAACCTCCACACAGTATGGTGGTGGACACATGTATAATACCCTCCACACAGTATGGTGGTGGACACATGTATAACCTCCACACAGTATGGTGGTGGACACATGTATAACCTCCACACAGTATGGTGGTGGACACATGTATAACCTCCACACAGTATGGTGGTGGACACATGTATAACCTCCACACAGTATGGTGGTGGACACATGTATAACCTCCACACAGTATGGTGGTGGACACATGTATAATCCTATGGTCCTTCAGGGTTTTACAGGAGGTACAAACATTTCTTATTCTAATTTTCTAAACATCAAGACTTTGGGGGCTGAGAGTAAACACTGTATATTATGGCCACATATAAATGTATCCTTTTCATACTTACTTGTCTTGAATATCCGGTCTTTGGGGGCTGAGAGTAAACACTGTGTATTATGGCCACATATAAATGTATCCTTTTCATACTTACTTGTCTTGAATATCCGGTCTTTGGGGGCTGAGAGTAAATACTCTTGAAGGGTTGAAGAATCTCAGTGCCTCCCATATTAGCATTCATATTTTCCTGGAGTGCACAAGCCTCTGCTAAAGTGGTTTCATTGTACTCACGACTTCCTCTGAAAATTCAAAAACTATATCATAATGTTCAAAAAATATTATTGAGAAAAAAAAAGTTGGGATTTGTTAAAGAGAAAAATCAAACAATGAGGAAATGAAGGTAACACCAAATGAAACTGTAAACAATACTACAGCGACACAAGACAACTACTGTAACACCAAATGAAACTGTAAACAATACTACAGCGATACAAGACAACTACTGTAACACCAAATGAAACTGTAAACAATACTACAGCGACACAAGACAACTACTGTAACACCAAATGAAACTGTAAACAATACTACAGCGACACAAGACAACTACTGTAACACCAAATGAAACTGTAAACAATACTACAGCGACACAAGACAACTACTGTAACACCAAATGAAACTGTAAACAATACTACAGCGACACAAGACAACTACTGTAACACCAAATGAAACTGTAAACAATACTACACAGCTTAGGTCATATGTCAACGAATTAAAATTAAGGCTTAAAAGACTAAAATAAAATTACGCAAGGTAAAAACATAGGTAATAAATAACAGAACTTTTGTAAAAAAACATTAAACGTTAATAGATAAAACTCAAAGGTTGTGTAGAAGGCCGGCTTCCTCCACGAAGAAGAGGGCGTCCCATCCCAAGCCACCCACTCGCCCCCAGCACCAAAGAGAGACAGTAAGACCCTCCTCCTCCTCCCAGCACTGGGAGAGGTGCTTACGATGAAGATCTCTGAGACTGGGGCACTCCACCAGGTGTTGAGCAGCCAATGGGACCAGACAGTCATCACAATGGGGAGGGGGCGCACCTCTACATTAAAAAAACAAGAGTCAGCCGTGTGTGGCCAATACGGAGGCGGGCTAAAGCAGTCTTCTGGCAGGGTGACAGTCCCCCAATATCCCCAGGCACCTAATGCAGGGTGGATGTCATGGAGCTTGTTTGCTCCGACAGCATCCCACCTGCATTGCCAACTCTAGGTGATGGCAGCTCTTATTACTGGCTTCATATCAAACGGCAGGTAGAGTGGAATGATGTGGCACAGGGCGAGAAGCAGCTGCTTTTGCCACGGCAGCTGCACACTCATTCCCCTTCGCCCTCACATGGGCCAGAACCCAGCAAAAACTGACTTTCTTGGCCCGAGGTTGGATGAGAAACAGCCACTGTAAAATATCTATAACTAAGGGATGTGGCGATGAGACACTAGCTTAGGCCTGGAGAGCACTACGAGAATTGCCAAAATTCTGAAATTGCGATGAGGTTGTGGTAAAAATATTCTTGAAGGCAAGTAAAATAACCGAAAGTCCAGCAGTAAAAATAGATGCCACAGTGGGGAGACTACTGTACCGTCCCAACAGAAATCGGAAAAAGACACCCCAAAACCCAGCCCTGCATCTGACTTAGAGCCGTCAGTGTAAATAGGGATAGTCCCTGTGTGAGAGGAGACATGCTCTAAGGAAAGAGAATGAACCACACCGGGAGGGAGTAAGTCCTTCATTTTGTTAAAATACTGACACACTTGAACTTGAGAGAGAATCCACAGAGCGGCACTAGGGCACCACATGGGGCATATCTGAACAGGAGGAAGGTAATGAATACTCACAACCTCCTTACCCTGAAGCCAAAAGGTTTGTGGGAGGCTTGGGTGCTGAGTGTAGTGTGGGGACATAGACTCGTCAACTACACAAGTGTTGGTTACAGACTGTGGAAGGTGGTGGTGGAGAAACCAACACTGGACCTGGAGATACTATCATCCAAGATCAAGGGGTGGCTCATCAGTATCAACTAGCAGACTTGGGATTGACAAAGACCTGAAGGCACCGGTCCAAGGCATGAATAGAGCTCAGTGTTGAGTCTAGCCTCAGGAGTACACCTCACACCCACAATCCAGTTGGGGTCTAACTAGCATGTGGAAAAGGTGCAGCAGAGTTCCTGGGTCAGCACCCCACGACTTGTGCCTCAAGACTCTCAATAACATGATAGCACGCTGGCAAGACTCTTTGAGGTAACTAATATGTGGCTGCCCTGTAAGCCGGTTGTAAGAGATAATCCCCACGAAGCGGGTGTCTGACTCACCGCACATGAGGATCATAAAGCTGTACAGTATATTGGGATCTGGGTGAACACCTCCAAGGTGGCAGAACTGCATGACAACGTTTTTCAAGGGAGAAAACCTGAAACAATACTCTTTGGTCCAACGTGAAACCTTGTCTAGTGCAAGTTGCATGCAACGTTCAGCCACTGACAGGCGGGAAGCTGCATACCAAATGGCCAAGTCGTCTAAATATAATGAGATTGATACACCACCTGGAACCAATGCTGCTACTCCATTTATTACAGTGCCCTGAGGAACCCTGTCCTCTTGAATATGTGTTGCTGAAATTTTTGTGGCTACATGGACCCTAAAAGTGCGACATCCCAAAAACTATCCTATTATTGATGGTAAATTTATCTGCAAACCAAAATTGTGAAGCTACTTGAGGATGCCAAATCTCCAAGCTGTGTCATATGCTTTCTCTAGGTGGGAAAAAAACACAGACTAGATGTTGGCGAACCATTGAAAATGGGATATCATCAGGCCCTGGTGATGTATCTCCCGTGAGTGAGAGGGCGGTTCACATTTCTATCAATGAGAACTTGATGTTGTATGTCTCGCCACGTCCCACTCCAAAAACCAGGGCCCGTGACTGCTCTGCTCTACACAGCCGCTTAAACTCCGAGGATCAAGCTGCCAAGAAGACACGCCTGCAACACGCTGTGGCAAAAACCTCTGCAACTTCTTGAGGGGTGGCAACTGAGCTGCCATCATTAGCCCTGAGAACTGGGGGAGGTTTAGATGAAAACTTGCCTGCTATTTTCTGCACTCGTTTCAGTTAGAGAGGAGCGATAAGAAGAAAAAGACTGGTGACGGGCAATCTTTAAGACTCCAAAAGCTTGGGCTCTGGCCCGTTTGCATTCCACAGGATAAAATTCTGTCTTATGACCCCGATAGCGACCATAAGCTCTGTGCTGCTCAACAACTGCCTGTCAGCACTCCTCCAACCACCAAGGAACAGGTCGACGAGCTACACGACCAGAGGTCCGAGGAATGGAGCAGTGAGCAACCCATTGGAGGAGGCTGGCTAAGTATTCAACTGCTTCATCTACAGAGGGAAATTCTTCAGTACTCTCGTCTACCTTCACTAGTTCCTTCAACAAGTCCCATTCCTCCTTGTCTAACCCCCAACAGGGAACTCGTGGTGTCAGAAGGACTTCCGGGGAGGAAAGTAGAATAGGGTAGTGGTCACTTCCTCTGAGGTTGTCTGTTACTCGCCACTCAAAGTCCAGTAGAGAGTTTATTGAGCACAATGAGAGATCTATGGCTGCAGTTGTGTTGGTCTGGACATGATAGTGGGTGATATCACCAGCGAAAGAGACGTGAACTAGTCATCTGTGGTTGGTGGAACAACTATGTGTTATTGACCAGCAACTTGTTGACCACAACAGATGTAGGAGGTTGACAATATTTGTAAAGGCTTTAAGAATACACCAGCACTTACCTCAGTTCTGAATCATTTACTGCAACATGGAGGCCTTTAAGGCGTCTCACCTGTCTTCCAAATGCTGTACACACACACACACACACCAACTGATGAACATTTTTTACAATATCTAAGTGTACTGTACTGTACTGTACTGTACTGTACTGTACTGTACTGTACTGTACTGTACTGTGCTGTACTGTACTATACTGTACTGTACTTTGCTGTACTGTACTGTGCTGTACTGTGCTGTGCTGTACTGTACTGTACTGTGCTGTGCTGTACTGTACTGTACTGTACTGTGCTGTACTGTGCTGTACTGTACTGTGCTGTACTGTGCTGTACTGTACTGTGCTGTACTGTACTGCTGTGTACTGTGTACTGTGCTGTACTGTACTGTACTGTGCTGTACTGCTATGCTGTACTAATATTGTACTGTAGACATAAGAACATAAGAAAGTGGGATACTGCAGGAGGCCGACTGGCCCATACAGGGCAGATCCCTTTCACATCCCAGCACTTCCATGTGCCTATCCAACTTCGTCTTGAAGCTCCCAGCGTCCCCGATCCTACTATAGCACTCGGTAGCCTATTCCACATATCCACAACTCTATTACCAAACCAGTGCTTGCCTATATCCTGTAATGCTGTATTGTGCTGTGCTGTGCTGTACTGTACTGTGCTGTGCTGTACTATACTGTACTGTACTGTGCAGTACTGTACTGTACTGTGCTGTGCTGTACTGTGCTGTACTGTGCTGTGCTGTGCTGTACTGTACCGTACTGTGCTGTACTGTACTGTACTGTGCTGTACTGTACTGTGCTGTACTGTGCTGTGCTGTGCTGTACTGTACTGTACTGTACTGTGCTATACTGTACTGTGCTGTACTGTATTGTAATGTACTGTACTGTACCGTACTGTACTGTACTGTATTGTACTGCGCTGTATATCTAATAATAAATGACAGTGGGGTTGGTGTGAATAACTGAATTAGTGGATATGGCTTAAAGCTGAAGGTGTGATATAAATTGTTTATTTTCATTTGGTTCAAAACTATTAGTTCAACGTCATAATTTTCACACCATTTGTGTGATAAAAAATGTGTTACCACCATGTAATAAGTTAAAGACAATCTCCCAGGCCATGTGGCACCAAATGTTTTAGTCATCTTACTTACTGAGGGAAGAGCAAGGTGAAAGTACTGCCAAAGCTGACGATGTTGAACAAACATCCTGCGGGTAAACTCTTGAGGAACAAGAGAAGAGTCGCTCGGGCACTCTGGATGTTCTCCCCTTGCATACTTCCTGTGATTATAAACTATATATTAATACTGTATACATAATGATATTAGGATCAACATATAAAACATTAAGCTGACAATGAAATAACAAAAAAGGAATTAACCTTCATTCCTTGTCTCATGATTATATTTACCTCCATATAGGAAGTTGTTTAACACACAACCTTTCTCATAGGTGAACGGATTAAGTAGAGCCTCAATAAATCGGACTATTGTATATAAGGGAATTCGCTTTTCTCACACTCTCCAAGGTGCTCCAGACTGCCCCTCTATTTATCAGAAATACAGTACTGAAAAAGTCAGGAAAATTGTCCATCAGTCTGGACGGTTTGTGTGTTCGTGTGTGTGTGGGTGTCACATGGCACATGCCTCAGTCTCAGTCCAGCATTCATATGCATCACCAGTGCCTTGCTACCTACATTCACTGAGGTCAACTTTTAGTGGTTTACAACAAACGTTTTGTGTTGCGGTGGCTTCCCCTTCCAAATCACTGTCTCGTGTCTCTACAGTAATATTAAGTCTGTACAGTTAACATTAATGATAAATTACTGTGTGAGAAGAACCACGTAATGTTTAAGTTGTAAATAGAAAATGAATAATATCCCTTTTAAACTGATTGTGGGAATTACATCCCTGTTGAATTAAAATTAAAATTTAAAAGACTAAAATTAAATAATGTAAAGTATAAAACATTAGTAATAAATAACAGAACTTTCATAAAAAAACATTAAACGTTCATAGATAAAACTTAAAGCTTGTGTAGACGGCCGGCTTCCTTCACGGAGGAGAGGAAATCCCTTCCCACGCTACCCACTCCTCCCCAGCACCAAAGACCCATCCCCGCCGGGCACTGGGAGAGGTGCTTATTATAAAGATCTCAGAAACTGGGGCACTCAACCAGGAGGTGTTAAACAGTCATTAAGACCAGGCAGTCATCACAATGGATCAGCCAATGGGGCCAAAGAAGTCTCCCAGATGCACAGCAGTCCCCAATATCCCCAGGCACCCAATGCAGGGTGAGTGTCACGGAGCTCGTTTCCTCCGACAGCATCCCACCTGCCTTACCAACGAGAGCAGATGGCACCTCTTTCATCATCTGATGAGTATTAATCAATATACATGCCTTCTCATGCACAAGGCAGAACTGTTCAATAAAAAACCTTTCAAAATCGTAGCATCTTCTTAAGAAGTCTCCTTCACTTTTGCAGGACACAAAATTATCACTCGCCTGACAGACTCATGAATTTTTAATCTAACTCGTCATAGGGATTTTTTGCTCACCACGGGGGAGTATGATTGGGCAGCCCTGGTTGGTGACACACTCCTACCCAGTACACATGGAGAAGCACTTCTGCTATTTATACTATTGGTAAACACTTTACAAAACAGTCATGTCAGTGAAAACAGTTTTCAACAACCAGACTAATGTCTAATTTTCCACAAACAGTCCAAATAAGCTGGGTTATGCCCATACACCCATATACAGTAAACCCTCGATAACTCAGCATTTGATAACTCGGAATTTCATATAACTCAGCATGGATATGGTCTTGTAATGTATTATAGTATAACCTGGGAAATACCAACATATAAAATTATCTGGGATAATCTGGGCATATCTGGCCACCTGTACTGTATCACCTACTATACCTCTGTGTCACCTACCATGCCTATGTATCACCTATCATGCCACTGTGTGACCTACCATACCTCTGTGTCACCTACCATGCCTCTGTATCACCTACCATGCCACTGTGTCACCTACCATACCTCTGTGTAACCTACCATGCCTCTGTGTCACCTACCATACCTCTGTATCACCTACCATGCCTCTGTATCACCTACCATACCTCTGTATCACCTACCATGCCCCATCACCCACCATGCCCCCTGTATCACCCCACCATCCTGTGTCACCCACCATACCCTCGGTCACCTACTATACCCTGTGTCACCCACCATACCTCCTGTGTCACCCACCATGCCTCCATCACCCACCATATCCTGTGTCACCCACCATGCCCTCCAGATCACCCACCATGCCTCTGTTCCACCCACTACACCTCTGTATCACTCCATCACCCACCACATCCCATCACCCACCATGCCTCTGTGTCACCCTCACCATGCCCCTGTACACCCATATCACCTGTGTCACCCACCATGCCTCTGTATCACCCACCATACCTCGTGTCACCCATACACCTCCAGTCACCCACCATACCCCAGTCACCCACCATGCCCCCAGGACACCCACCATACCCTGTGTCAACATACCCCAGTCACATACCCCACCTGTGTCAACCTACTATACCCTGTGCTCACCCACGATTAAATTTGTGTCACCCACCATACCCCACACACCACCATGCCCTGCATCACCCACCATGCCCTGTCACCCACTATAATCTCCAGGTCACCCACATACCCTCTGTGTCACCCACCACACCTCCAGGTCACCCACGATACGTCTGTGTCACCCACCATGAACCTGCACTCACCCACCATGCCCCACATCACCCATCAGTCACCCACCATACCCTCCTGCATCACCCACTATACCTGTGTCACCCACATCCCTCTGTGTCACCCACCATGCCCCTGTATCACCCAATGCCCCTGTGTCACCCACTAACCCTGTGCCAACACCTCTGTGTCACCCACCATACCCTGTGTCACCCACCATGCCCTCCTGTATCACCCACCATGCCCCTGTGTCACCCACAACTCCAGGCTCACCCACCATGTGCCCACCCACCATACCTCCAGCCACCCACTACACCTGTGTCACCCACTGCAGACACCCACCATGCCTCCCATCACCCACCACACCCTCCTGTGCACCCCACTTCACCACCATGCCCCAGGCCACCCACCATACCTCCTGTGTCACCCACCATGCCCCAGTGTCACCCACCATGCCCTGTGGCCACCCACCATGCCTCCATCACCCACCATGCCCCCTGGTCACCCACCATACCCTCCAGATCACCACCATGCCCTGTATCACCCACCATGCCTCTGCATCACCCACCATGCCTCTGTGTCACCCACCATACCTCTGCATCACCCACCATGCCTCCCATCACCCACCATGCCCCAGATCACCCACCATGCCCTGTGTCACCCACCATACTCCATCACCCACCATGCCCAGGACACCCACCATGCCTGTGTCACCCACCATACCCTGTGTCACCCACCATGCCCCTGGTCACCCCACTGTGTCCCACTACACCTGTGCCCACCATGCCCCCATCACCCACCATACCCTCCAGGCTCACCCACCATACCTCCATCACCCACCACACCTGCATCACCCACCATGCCCTGATCACCCACCATACCCCAGACACCCACCATGCTCTGTGTCACCCACTATAACTCTGCATCACCCACCATGCCTAGACACCCACCATGCCTGTGCTCACCACACATACCCTCTGTGTCACCCACCATGAGTCTGTATCACCCACCATGCCCTCTGTGTCACCCACTATACCTCTGTGTCACCCACCATACCCCCAGGTCACCCACCATGCCCTGATCACCCACCATGCCCGGTTCCCACCATGCCCCTGTATCACCCACCATACCTCCGATCACCCACCATGCCCCTCAGATCACCCACCATGCCCCTGCATCACCCACCATGCCCTGTGTCACCCACACCTGTGTCACCCACCATACCTCCAGGTCACCCACCATCTCCAGACACCCACCATGCCTGTCACCCACCATGCCTCCAGATCACCCACCATACCCCCATCACCCACCATGCCCTGTGTCACCCACCATACCTCCAGGTCACCCACTATACCTCTGTGTCACCCACCACACCTGTGTCACCCACCATGCCTCTATCACCCACCATCCCCTGTGTCACCCACCATACCTCTGTGTCACCCACTACACTCCTGTGTCACCCACCATGCCCCATCACCCATATCCTGTGTCACCCACCACCCCAACATCACCCACTGCCCAGGTCACCCACCATACCCCAGACACCCACCATGCCCCATCACCCACCACACTCTGCACTCACCCACCATGCCCCACCCACCATGCCCCTGTGTCACCCACCATGCCCCCCTGTGTCACCCACCATACCCTCCATCACCCACCATACCCTGTGTCACCCACACACCTGTGTCACCCACCATGCCCCAGATCACCCACCATGCCCTGTGTCACCCACCATACCCTGTCCACCCACCATACCTCCAGTCACCTCGTGTCACCCAAACACCTGTGTCACCCACTATACCTCTAGCCACCCACTATACCTCTGTATCACCCACCATGCCCTGCATCACCCACCATGCCCTGTGTCACCCACTATACCTCCTGTATCACCCACCATACCTCTGTGTCACCCACCATGCCTGCATCACCCACCATGCCCCCATCACCCACCATGCCCCCATCACCCACCATGCCCTGTACCCACCATGCCTCTGTGTCACCCACCATACCCTCCACACCCACTATACCCTTTGCTCACCCATCATACCTCTGTGTCACCCACACATCTCCTGTGTCACCCACCATACCTGTGTCACCCACCATGCCTCTGTATCACCCACCATGCCTCTGTGTCACCCACTATACTCCCACCCACTATACCTGCACCCACATACCTCTGTGTCACCCACCATACCCTGTGTCACCCACCATGCCTCCAGATCACCCACCATGCCCCCAGGCCACCCACGATACCCTCCAGGTCACCCACCATGCCCCCAGATCACCCACCATGCCCCTGTGTCACCCACCATCCCCCAGGCCACCCACCATGCCCCATCACCCACCATGCCCTGTGTCACCCACTACACCTCCAGACCACTCCCATGCCTCTGGATCACCCACCATGCCCTGCATCACCCACCATGCCCTGCATCACCCACCATGCCCTGTGTCACCCACTATACCTCCATCACCCACCATGCCTCTGTATCACCCACCATGTCTCTGCATCACCCACCATGCCTCCCAGGTCACCCACTATACCTCTGTATCACCCACTGCCTCCCTGATCATGCACCATGCCTGTGTCACCCACTATACTCTGTGTCACCCACCATGCTCTGTGTCACCCACCAACTGTCTGTGTCACCCACCATACCCTGTGTCACCCACCATACCCCATCACCCACCATACCCTGCATCACCCACCATGCCCCCATCACCCACTATACCCCTGATCACCCACCATGCCCTGTGTCACCCACCATACCTCCTGTGTCACCCACCATGACTCCAGATCACCCACCATGCCCCCAGGTCACCCACTATAACCTTCCAGGTCACCCACTATACCTCCAGTCACCCACCATGCCTCCTGATCACCCACTATACCTGCATCACCCACTATACCCTCCAGGTCACCCACTATACCCTCTGTGTCACCCACCATGCCTCTGTATCACCCACCATGCCTCATGTCATCACCACCATACCTCTGTGTCACCCACTATACCTCTGTGTCACCCACACCTCTGTGTTCACCCACGATACCCGTGTCACCCACTACACCCCCTGTGTCACCCACCATGCCCTGTATCACCCACCATGCCCTGTGTCACCCACTATACCCCTGTGTCACCCACTATACCCTCTGTGCCCCACTATACCCCTGTGTCACCCATGAACCTCCTGTGTCACCCACTATACCTGCATCACCCACCATGCTCCCACCCACCATGCCTCTGTGTCACCCACTACACCTGCATCACCCACCATACCTCCTGTGTCACCCACCATACCTCTGTCACCCACCATGCCCCTGTATCACCCACCATGCCTCCAGGCCTACCCACCATCCCTCTGTGTCACCCACTATACCTCTGTGTCACCCACTATACCTCTGTGTCACCCACCATGCCCTGTCACCCACCATGCCCCATCACCCACCATACCTCTGTGTCACCCATTCATACCCTGATCACCCACCATGCCCCTGTGTCACCCACCATAATCTCCAGGTCACCCACTATACCCTGTGTCACCCACTATACCTCCTGTGTCACCCACACCTCCTGTGTCACCCACCATGCCCCAGATCACCCACCATGCCCTGTACCACCCACCATCCCTCCTGTGTCACCCACCATACCTCCAGTCACCCACCATACACTCTGTGTCACCCACTACCCCCCAGGACACCCACTATATCTCTGTGTCACCCACCATGCCTCGAACACCCACCATGCCCTGTGTCACCCACTACACCTCCTGTATCACCCACCATGCCTCTGTATCACCCACCATACTCTGTATCACCCACCATGCCTCCATCACCCACCATGCCCTGTATCACCCACTATACCCCAGGTCACCCACCATGCCCCTGTATCACCCACTATACCCTCCAGATCAACCCACTATACCCTGTGTCACCCACATACCTCCTGTGTCACCCACCATGCCCCATCACCCACCATGCCCTGTGGTCACCCACTACACCTGTGTCACATACTCCCACCCCCTGTGTCACACCCTGTGTCACCCACGACACCCCACCCACTATATCCTGTGTCACCCACCATGCCCTGTATCACCCACCATGCCTCTGTCACCATTCTGTGTCACCCACTATACCTCTGTGTCACCCACCATACCCTCTGTGTCACCCATGACACCTGTGTCACCACACTTGTATCACCTACCATGTCACCCACCATGCCTCTGTGTCACCCACTATACCTCCAGATCACCCACACTCTGTGCCACCCACACACCTCTGTGTCACCCACCATGCCCCTGACTCACCCACCATGCCCTGTGTCACCCACTATACCCTGTGTCACCCACTCACCTCCTGTGTCACCCACTGTACCACCCCACCATGCCCCAGTCACCCATCACTGCCCCCATCAACTACACCACACCTCCGGTGTCACCCACTATAACCTCCAGTCACCCACCATACCTGTGTCACCCCACACCTCCAGTCACCCACCATGCCTCCCATCACCCACCATGCCCTGTGTCCACCCACGATACCTCCTGTGCCACCCACCATGCCCCTGCTCACCCACCATGCCCCAGGTCACCCACCATGCCCTGTATCACCCACCATGCCCTGTGTCACCCACTATACCTCCCAGACCACCTCCCATGCCCCTGATCACCCACCATGCCTCCCATCACCCACCATGCCCTGTGTCACCCACTATACCTCCTGCATCACCCACCATGCCCTGCATCACCCACCATGCCCCACCCACCATGCCCCCAGGTCATCCACTAATCTGCATCACCCACCATGCCCCATCACCCACCATGCCCAGTCACCCACTATACCCTCTGTGTCACCCACCATGCCCCAGGTCACCCACCATACCTCTGTGTCACCCACTACACCTGTCACCCACCATGCCTCTGATCACCCACCATACCTCCTGTGTCACCCACCATACCTCTGCATCACCCACCATACCTCTGCACCCACTGCCTCTATCACCCACCATACCTCTGCATCACCCACCATGCTCTGTGTCACCCACTATAACTCCAGACCACCCACCATGCCCCTGATCACCCACCATGCCCCCTGTGTCACCCACCATACCCCTGTGTCACCCACCATGAGTCCAGACACCCACATGCCCCAGGCTCCACTACACCTCCTGTGTCACCCACTATACCCTCTGTGTCACCCACCATGCCCCCAGATCACCCACCATGCCCTGTGTCTCCCACCATGCCTCCATCACCCACATACCTCTGTATCACCCACCATGCCCTCAGCATCACCCACCATGCCCCATCACCCACCATGCCCCAGGTCACCCACTACACCTCTGTGTCACCCACTATACCTGTGTCACCCACCATGCCTCATCACCCACCATGCCTCTGTCACCCACCATGCCTCCAGATCACCCACCATACCTCTGTATCACCCACCATGCCTATGGCCCAATTCTGTGTCACCCACTATACCTCCTGTGTCACCCACTATAATCTGTGTCACCCACCATGCCCTGTATCACCCACCATGCCCCATCACCCACCATCCTCTGTGTCACCCACTATACCTCGGTCACCCACTATACCCTCTGTGTCACCCACCATACCTCTGTGTCACCACGATACCCAGGTCACCCACCATGCCCTGATCACCCACCATGCCCTGGTCACCCACGATACCCTGTGTCACCCACCATGCCCCTGATCACCCACCATGCCCTGTGTCACCCTCACCATGCCTGTATCACCCACCATGCCTGTGTCACCCACTATACCTCCCATCACCCCCCATGCCTCTGCATCACCCACCATGCCCTGTATCACCCACTATGTAGACACCCACCATGCTCTGTGTCACCCACTACACCTCTGACCACCATGCCTCTGATCACCCACCATGTCTCATCACCCACCATGCCTGTGTCACCCACTATACCCTGTATCACCCACCATGCCCTGATCAGCCACCATGCCCATCAAACACCTCCTGTGTCCCACCATGCCCTGTGTCACCCACTATACGTCTGTGTCACCCACTATACCTCCTGTGTCACCCACCACACTCTGTATCACCCACCATACCTCCAGATCACCCACCATGCCCTGCATCACCCACTATACCCTCTGTATCACCCACCATGCCTCTGTGTCACCCACTATACCCCTATCACCCACCATGCCTCTGTATCACCCACCACCATGCCTCTGTGTCACCCACTATACCTCCAGGTCACCCACCATGAGTCTGTATCACCCACCATGCCTCTGTGTCACCCACTATACCTCTGTGTCACCCACTATACCCTCCCAGGTCACCCACCATGCCTGCATCACCCACCATGCCCTGTGTTCCCACCATGCCTCCATCACCCACTATACCTCCAGATCACCCACCATGCCCCCTGCACACCCACCATGCCCTGATCACCCACCATGCCCTGTGTCACCCACTCCACCTCCAGGTCACCCACCATACCCTGTGTCACCCACCATGCCCCATCACCCACCATGCCCTGTCACCCACCATGCCCTGCATCACCCACCACCTCTGTGTCAACTACACCTCTATCACCCACCATGCTCTGTGTCACCCACTATACCTCTGTGTCACCCACTATACCCCAGTCACCCACTATACCTCTGTGTCACCCACCATGCCTCTGATCACCCACCATGCTTCTGTATCACCCACCATCCGTCTGTGTCACCCACTATACCTGTGTCACCCACTATACCTGTGTCACCCACTGCCCCCAGACACCCACTATATCCTGTGTCACCCACCATGCCCTCCAGATCACCCACCATGCCCCAGGCCCACCATGCCCTGTGCTCACCCACCATGCCCTGTGATCACCCACTACACCTGTGTCACACACCATGCCCCTAGATCACCCACCATGCCTCCAGATCACCCACCACACCTGCATCACCACTTCCCAGGTCACCCACCATGCCCCCTGTGTCACACCCACTATATCTCAGGTCTCACACCATGGCTCTGTCACCCACTATACCTCTGATCACCCACCATACCTCTGTGTCACCCACGATACCTCAGTCACCAACTATACCTCTGTGTCACCCCCACTTCTGTGTCACCCACCATGCCCCTGTGTCACCCACCATGCCTCCATCACCCACTATACCTCCATCACCCACTATGTGCCCATACACCTGTGTCACCCACCATGCCCCCCATCACCCACCATACCTAGTCACCCACTCATAATCTCCAGGTCACCCACATACCTCCAGTTCACCCACCAACCTCCAGTTCACCCACGACACCTGTGTCACCCACTACACCCTGTGTCACCCACCATGCCCCCAGACCACCCACCATGCCTCTGCAGTCACCCACTATACCTCTGTGTCACCCACTATATCCTGTGTCACCCACTATACCTGTGTCACCCACGATACCCTCTGTGCTCACCCACCATACCCTCTGTATCACCCACCATGCCCTGATCACCCACCATGCCTCTGTGTCACCCACTATACCTCTGTATCACCCACTATACCTCTGTGTCACCCACCATACCCTCTGTGTCACCCACCATGCCCCCAGATCACCCACCATGCCTCTGCATCACCCACCATCCCTCCAGGCGTCACCCACTATAACCTCCAGTCACCCACTATACCCTCTGTGTCACCCACCATGCCCTGTCACCCACCATGCCCCATCACCCACCATACCTCTGTGTCACCCACTATACCTCCACACCATGCCTCACCCACTATACCTCTGTGTCACCCACTATACCTCTGTGTCACCCACTATACTCTGTGTCACCCACCATGCCTCTGTATCACCCACCATGCCTCTGTATCACCCACCATCCCTCTGTGTCACCCACTATACCTCTGTGTCACCCACTATACCTCTGTGTCACCCACTATACCTCTGTGTCACCCACCATGCCCTGTATCACCCACTATCCCTGTGTCACCCACCATGCCCTGTATCACCCACCATGCACCGTGCTCACCCACCATACCCTCCAGACCACCCACCATGCCCTCCATCACCCACCATACCCATCACCCACCATGCCCCAGCACCCACCATGCCCTGCATCACCCACCATACCTCCTGTGTCACCCACCATGCCCCTGCATCACCCACTATACCCTCCAGATCACCCACTATACCTCCTGTGTCACCCACTATACCTGTGCTCACCCACCATGCCTCTCAGATCACCCACCATGCCCTTGTGTCACCCATATACCTCTGTGTCACACACTCCACCTCCAGGCTCACCCACTATACCTGTGTCCCACGATACCCTCCTGTGTCACCCACTATACCCCACCATGCCCCATCACCCACCATGCCCTGTCACCCACTATACCCTGTGTCCACCCACTATCACCTGTGTCACCCACTATACCTCCAGGTCACCCACGATACCTCTGTGTCACCCACCATACCTCCATCACCCACTGCCCCACATCACCCACCATGCCCCTGTGTCACCCACTATACCTGCATCACCCACTACACCCCTGGGTCACCCCACCACCTCCTGTGTCACCCACCATGCCCTGTACCCACCATGCCCTGTGTCACCCAACCATACCCTGTGTCACCCACTATACCCTGTGTCACCCACCATGCCTCTGTGTCACCCACCATGCCTCTGTATCACCCACCATGCCTCAGGCTCACCCACTATACCTCTGTGTCACCCACTATACCTCTCCAGTCACCCACTATACCTCTGTGTCACCCACTATACCCTCTGTGTCACCCACGATACCCTCCTGTGGTCACCCACCATGCCTCTGCATCACCCACCATGCCCTGTGTCACCCACGATACCCCTGTCACCCACCATGCCCCTGTGTCACCCACCATGCCCCTGTGTCACCCACCATGCCCTGCATCACCCACCATGCCCCAGGTCACCCACTATACCTCCATCACCTCCCATGTCCCTGCATCACCCACCATGCCTGATCACCCACCATGCCTCTGTGTCACCCACATAGCATCACCCACCATGCCTCCACACCCACCACGCCCTGTATCACCCACCATGCCCTGTGTCATCCACTACACCTCTGCATCACCCACCATGCCTCTGCATCACCCACCATGCCTGTGTCACCCACCATACCCAGGTCACCCACCATGCCTCTGTGTCACCCACTATACCCCTGTGTCACCCACTATACCTGTGTCACCCACCATGCCTCCCCATCACCACCATACCCCAGGTCACCCACCATACCCCTGTATCACCCACCATACCTCTGCATCACCCACCATGCCTCCCATCACCCACTATACCTCTGTATCACCCACCATGCTTCTGTGTCACCCACTATAACCCAGACCACCCACCATGCCTCTGTATCACCCACCATGCCCTGTGTCACCCACTATACCCTGTGTCACCCACCATGAGTCTGTATCACCTGCCTCTGTGTCACCCACCATACCCTCTGTGCTCACCCACTATACTCTAGCCACCCACCATGCCTCTGATCACCCACCATGCCTCTGTGTCACCCACCATGCCTCCCCACTTAGGACACCCACCATGCCTCAGCATCACCCACCCATGCCTCCATCACCCACCATGCCTCCAGGCTCACCCACCATACCTCCAGGTCACCCACTATACCCTCTGTGTCACCCACCATGCCTCCAGATCACCCACCATGCCTCTCACCACCATGCCTCCACCCACCATACCTCTGCATCACCCACCATGCCTCTGTGTCACCCACTATACCTCTGTGTCACCCACTATACCCTCTGTGTCACCCACTATACCTGCCACCCACCATGCCTCAGATCACCCACCATGCCCCCAGAATACCCACCATCCCTCCTGGTCACCCACTACACCCCAGTCACCCACATACCCTCTGTGTCACCCACCATGCCCTGTATCACCCACTATATCCTGTGTCACCCACCATGCTCCTGTATCACCCACCATGCCCCCAGCATACCTACCCACCATGCCCCAGATCACCCACCATACCTCCAGATCACCCACCATGCCCCAGGTCACCCACCATGCCCTGTGTCACCCACCATGCCCTGTGTCACCCACCATACCTCCAGACACCCACTCATACCTCCTGTGCCACCCACTATACCCTCCAGGTCACCCACCATGCCCTATGCATCACCACCATGCCCTGTGTCACCCACTATACCCTGTGTCACCCACTATACCCTGTGTCACCCACCCCCACATACCCTGTGTCACCCACTATACCCTGTGTCACCCACTATACCCCAGGCCCACCATACCTCCATCACCCACCATGCCTCTGCATCACCCACCATGCCCTGTGTCACCCACTATACCTGCATCATCACCCATGCCCTGGTCACCCACCATGCCTCATCACCCACTATGCCTGTGTCACCCACCATGCCCCCCATCACCCAATAGCCTCTGTGTCACCCACCATGCCTCTGTGTCACCCACTATACCTCTGTGTCACCCACTACACCTCTGTGTCACCCACTATACCTCTGTGTCACCCACTATACCTCTGTGTCACCTACGATAGCAATATTTAACTGAACGAAGTACAATGAT
>NW_024725185.1:0-13727 GCF_018991925.1 Homarus americanus | reverse complement strand
TCCCATTCCTTCTCCCCCATTAAGAAAATCAAACCAAGGCATTGTCGTTTGTTTATATAGAGTGAGAGAGAAATAATGTGTCCTAACAAGAGATAGGAATTATATTCTTTCTCAGGTGTTCGTGAGTAACACACTCTTATTTTTTGAACAAGTGAAAGTTATATTCTATTTCTCACTGAACATCTACAGCAAGATTGGTCTTTGTAAATTATACCTGTATTTGTGAACAGGTGAAAGTTTTCTTTGGTTCTTATTTAGAAAGTTAAAATGTTGATAAATATTATGAATTATCTCTCTGACTAATGGTTCGTGCATTAAATATAGAAGAAGACCAATTTGTGCAACACCATTTGCCACTCAGATAAGTCTTCTCGCTTGTTTACCAAATCCGGATTTTAGCAAGAACGGCACCACCGTTTTTGTGCTGAAAATCCGGATTTGTAAACATGAGTCTGCTTAATCGTCACAACTACCAGCTGAGGATCAAAGCACGGAGGGTGGCGACCCCTTGTGTTAGGCGAGTCAAAACAAAAGGAAAAATGTAACAAATAAAATAATAAACAAACACACGAGAGTAAAGAATAAATGAAAATCAAACAAAAGCGGAGTTACTTTAATAGAAATATTTTTTATTAATAGCAATAAGACATCAAGTAATATACATAAACTGTTTGACATTTTTTATGTAAATTCGAACGATTGGATGTTTATACCTATATAAATAAATATACAGTTATACAGACTTAAATTTAGACATTATATAAATATATATCATTATTGCCTTTCTTGTAAAGTTTCATATCCTCTCATATCAAAATAAAGAACAAAATCTTTACATTATATTGTGTTTATTCTTAAAAACCTGATACATAGAATCCTTTCCCTCACTCTCTCCCGTCCCCTCCCTCACTCTCTCCCGTCCCCTCCCTCACTCTCTCTCTCACGTCTCCTCCCACACTCTCTCACGTCTCCTCCCTCACTCTCTCCCGTCCCTCCCTCACTCTCTCCCGTCTCTTCCCTCACTCTCTCCCGTCTCTTCCCTCACTCTCTCACGTCTCCTCCCTCACTGTCTCACGTCTCCTCCTCACTCTCTCACGTCTCTCCCACACTCTCTCACGTCTCTTCCCACACTCTCCCTCTCACTCTCCCGTCTCCTCCTCTCTCCCGTCTCTTCCCTCCTCTCTCCCGTCTCCTCCCTCACTCTCACGTCTCCTCCCTCACTCTCTCCCGTCTCCTCCCTCACTCTCTCCCGTCTCCTCCCTCACTCTCTCCCGTCTCCTCCCTCACTCTCTCCCGTCCCCTCCCTCACTCTCTCCCGTCCCCTCTCTCACGTCTCCTCCCTCACTCTCTTATTAACATCAACAATTTACACAACATTAATATACAGACTACCAATGATGAACCAGACACAGATCAAAACACAATAGTCATCTACTACGATCAAAATACATTAGTATCCGATAAAAGTTACAGAAAACGGGAACAAATGTATCAAAGAAAATGGTACACCTAAGCTTGTAACACTCAAGGCTTGGATGATTCAGTGGCTTGTGGTGTCTTGGGTGGGACATCTCGGTGGCTTATTTTAGTGGTGAAGGCTTGGTTTTGTTGTTCCTGGAAATAAAAGAGGGAGAGAGTGAGAGTTGGGTGAGAGGGTGAGAGAGATTCTTGGTATTATGAAGCATATAAGGAGTATAAACATTTGATCCGTAAGTCACATCTGAGTTTCTTTACCACATGACCTCTAACTCATGATGATAATAATGGTCATATAAGGTCAAAACTAATCAAGTTCAAACTCAAAGGGTCACTTACCGAAGCCCTAGTTACAGTAATCCCATTCGAGGATGACGTGACCTCGAGAGCTGACCCGAGTGGCACACCATGGCACTCTCCTGCCATAGGTGATGCACTTGTATTGCCAACGACCTCGGTAATGGAAGGGAAAGTGGCACTGCTGACCTTTGGTGGTGGTCATTTGGATCACGAGGCCTGTAAGGAGGTGTTAAAGGTCAGGGAAGCAGGGCCGGATTTACCTACTTGTGGACCCCCAAATTTATAGAAATGTTTGCATGTTTCAATTATATTCTGAGATTTTGAGCAAAATGTCTTTTTGGCCGAAAATGACAAAAATCGTAAGACTTAAGCCTTACAGGATTTCTGGCCAAAAAATCGATTTCGTTCAAAATCTCAGTATAGGTATTCCTGAACATGCTGATTAAGGACCTGTTGACCAAAATTTGATATCTGGATTATTACTTGTTCAAATGGCTTTTAGAAATTGTTCAAATGGCTTTTAAAATTTTTTAATTACTTTTGCAAGTCATTTGAATAAGTAATAATGCAGATATTTAATTTTGGTTAACAGAGCCTTAATCAGCATGTTCAGGAGTACCTATACTGATATTTTGAGCAAAATCTATTTTTTGGCAGAAAATGACAAAAATCGTAAGACTTAAGCCTTACAGGATTTTTGGCCAAAAAATCGATTTCGTTCAAAATCTCAGTATATGTACTCCTGAACATGCTGATTAAGGATCTGTTAACCAAAATTTCATATCTGCATTATTACTTATTCAAATGACTTGCAAAAGTAAATAAAATTTTCTAAAAGCCATTTGAACAATTTCTAAAAGCCATTTGAACAAGTAATAATCCAGTTATCAAATTTTGGTCAACAGGTCCTTAATCAGCATGTTCAGGAGTACATATTCTGAGATTTTGAGCAAAATCGATTTTTTGGCCGAAAATGACAAAAATCGTAAGACTTAAGCCTTACAGGATTTTTGGCCAAAAAATCGATTTCGTTCAAAATCTCAGTATAGGTACTCCTGAACATGCTGATTAAGGACCTGTTGACCAAAATTTGATATCTGGATTATTACTTGTTCAAATGGCTTTTAGAAATTGTTCAAACGGATTTTAAAATTTTAATTACTTTTGCAAGTCATTTGAATAAGTAATAATGGAGATATCAAATTTTGGTTAACAGAACCTTAATCAGCATGTTCAGGAGTACCTATACTGATATTTTGAGCAAAATCTATTTTTTGGCAGAAAATGACAAAAATCGTAAGTCTTATTTATGCCTTACAGGATTTGTGGCCATACAATCGATTTTGCTCAAAATCTCAGAATAGGTACTCCTGAACATGCTGATTAAGGATGTTAACCAAAATTTCATATCTGCATTATTACTTATTCAAATGACTTGCAAAAGTAAATAAAATTTTCTAAAAGCCATTTGAACAATTTCTAAAAGCCATTTGAACAAGTAATAATCCAGATATCAAATTTTGGTCAACAGGTCCTTAATCAGCATGTTCAGGAGTACCTATTCTGAGATTTTGAGCAAAATCGATTTTTTGGCAGAAAATGACAAAAATCGTAAGACTTAAGCCTTACAGGATTTTTGGCCAAAAAATCGATTTCGTTCAAAATCTCAATATAGGTACTCCTGAACATGCTGATTAAGGATCTGTTAACCAAAATTTGATATCTGCATTATTACTTATTCAAATGACTTGCAAATATAAATAAAATTTTCTAAAAGCCATTTGAACAATTTCTAAAAGCCATTTGAACAAGTAATAATCCAGATATCAAATTTTGGTCAACAGGTCCTTAATCAGCATGTTCAGGAGTACCTATACTGAGATTTTAAGCAAAATCTATTTTTTGGCCGAAAATGACAAAAATCGTAAGACTTAAGCCTTACAGAATTTTTGGCCAAAAAATCGATTTCGTTCAAAATCTCAGTATGGGTATTCCTGAACATGCTGATTAAGGACCTGTTGACCAAAATTTGATATCTGGATTATTACTTGTTCAAATGGCTTTTAGAAATTGTTCAAATGGCTTTTAAAATTTTTTAATTACTTTTGCAAGTCATTTGAATAAGTAATAATGCAGATATTTAATTTTGGTTAACAGATCCTTAATCAGCATGTTCAGGAGTACCTATACTGAGATTTTGAGCAAAATCTATTTTTTGGCCGAAAATGACAAAAATCGTAAGTCTTATTTATGCCTTACAGGATTTGTGGCCATACAATCGATTTTGCTCAAAATCTCAGAATAGGTACTCCTGAACATGCTGATTAAGGATGTTAACCAAAATTTCATATCTGCATTATTACTTATTCAAATGACTTGCAAAAGTAAATAAAATTTTCTAAAAGCCATTTGAACAATTTCTAAAAGCCATTTGAACAAGTAATAATCCAGATATCAAATTTTGGTCAACAGGTCCTTAATCAGCATGTTCAGGAGTACCTATTCTGAGATTTTGAGCAAAATCGATTTTTTGGTAGAAAATGACAAAAATCGTAAGACTTAAGCCTTACAGGATTTTTGGCCAAAAAATCGATTTCGTTCAAAATCTCAGTATATGTACTCCTGAACATGCTGATTAAGGATCTGTTAACCAAAATTTCATATCTGCATTATTACTTATTCAAATGACTTGCAAAAGTAAATAAAATTTTCTAAAAGCCATTTGAACAATTTCTAAAAGCCATTTGAACAAGTAATAATCCAGTTATCAAATTTTGGTCAACAGGTCCTTAATCAGCATGTTCAGGAGTACCTATTCTGAGATTTTGAGCAAAATCGATTTTTTGGCCGAAAATGGCAAAATCGTAGACTTAAACCTTACAGGATTACAGCCAAAAATCATTCGTTCAAAATCTCAGTATAGGTACTCCTAGACACTGGTTAAGGACCTGTTGACCAAATTTGATATCTGTATTATTACTTGTTCAAATGGCTTTTAGAATTGTTCAAACGGATTTTAGAAAATTTTAATTACTTTTGCAAGTCATTTGAATAAGTAATAATGGAGATATCAAATTTTGGTTAACAGAACCTTAATCAGCATGTTCAGGAGTACCTATACTGATATTTTGAGCAAAATCTATTTTTTGGCAGAAAATGACAAAAATCGTAAGACTTAAGCCTATGGGTCAGTAATCGATTTTCGTTCAAAATTTGAATATGCTGATTATGATTAACTGTAATTTGATATCTGCATTATTACTTATTCAAATGACTTGCAAATGTAAATAAAATTTTCTAAAAGCCAGTTGAGCAATTTCTAAAAGCCATTTGAACAAGTAATAATCCAGATATCAAATTTTGGTTAACAGAGCCTTAATCAGCATGTTCAGGAGTACCTATACTGAGATTTTAAGCAAAATCTATTTTTTGGCCGAAAATGACAAAAATCGTAAGACTTAAGCCTTACAGGATTTTTGGCCAAAAAATCGATTTCGTTCAAAATCTCAGTATAGGTATTCCTCAACATGCTGATTAAGGACCTGTTGACCAAAATTTGATATCTGGATTATTACTTGTTCAAATGGCTTTTAGAAATTGTTCAAATGGCTTTTAACATTTTTTAATTACTTTTGCAAGTCATTTGAATAAGTAATAATGCAGATATTTAATTTTGGTTAACAGAGCCTTAATCAGCATGTTCAGGAGTACCTATACTGATATTTTGAGCAAAATCTATTTTTTGGCAGAAAATGACAAAAATCGTAAGACTTAAGCCTTACAGGATTTTTGGCCAAAAAATCGATTTCGTTCAAAATCTCAGTATAGGTACTCCTGAACATGCTGATTAAGGATCTGTTAACCAAAATTTGATATCTGCATTATTACTTATTCAAATGACTTGCAAATGTAAATAAAATTTTCTAAAAGCCATTTGAACAATTTCTAAAAGCCATTTGAACAAGTAATAACCAGTTAATAAATTTTAATCAACAGGTCCTTAACTGTATGTTCAGGAGTACATATTCTGGAGATTTTGAGCAAAATCGATTTTTGGCCGAAAATGACAAAATCGTAAAGACTTAAGCCATAGGATGGCTGAAAAATCGATTTCGTTCGTAATTCAGTGTTTTGAACATGCTGATTATGACGTTGACTAAAAATTTGATATCTGGATTATTACTTGTTCAAATGGCTTTTAGAAATTGTTCAAATGGCTTTTAAAATTTTTTAATTACTTTTGCAAGTCATTTGAATAAGTAATAATGCAGATATTTAATTTTGGTCAACAGATCCTTAATCAGCATGTTCAGGAGTACCTATACTGAGATTTTGAGCAAAATCTATTTTTTGGCCGAAAATGACAAAAATCGTAAGTCTTATTTATGCCTTACAGGATTTGTGGCCATACAATCGATTTTGCTCAAAATCTCAGAATAGGTACTCCTGAACATGCTGATTAAGGATGTTAACCAAAATTTCATATCTGCATTATTACTTATTCAAATGACTTGCAAAAGTAAATAAAATTTTCTAAAAGCCATTTGAACAATTTCTAAAAGCCATTTGAACAAGTAATAATCCAGATAACAAATTTTGGTCAACATGTCCTTAATCAGCATGTTCAAGAGTACCTATATTGAGATTTTGAACAAAATCGATTTTTGGCAGAAATGACAAAAATCGTAAGACTTAAGCCTTACAGGATTTTTGTCAAATCGATTTGAAATTCAGTAGGTTTTGAACATGCTGATAGGATCTGTTAACCAAAAATTTGATATCTGCATTATTACTTATTCAAATGACTTGCAAATGTAAATAAAATTTTCTAAAAGCCATTTGAACAATTTCAAAAGCCATTTGAACAAGTAATAATCCATATCAAATTTTGGTAACAGATCCTTAATCAGCATGTTCAGGAGAATATACTGAGATTTTGAACGAATGATTTTTTGGCCAAAAATCCTGTAAGGCTAAGCCTGACTTTTGTCATTTTCTGCCAAAAATTTGTTTCGTATTCAGAAAATAGGTACTCCTGAACATGCTGATATGATCTGTTGACCAAAATTTGATATCTGGATTATTACTTGTTCAAATGGCTTTAGAAATTGTTCAAATGGCTTTAGAAAATTTTATTTACATTTGCAAGTCATTTGAATAAGTAATAATGCAGATATCAAATTTGGTTAACAGATCCTTAATCAGCATGTTCAGGAGTACCTATACTGAGATTTTGAACAAAATCGATTTTTGGCCAAAAATTGTAGAAAGTTTAAGTCTACGATTTTTAATATTTTCGTCAAAAAATAGATTTTGCTCAAAATTCAGAATAGGTACTTGAACATGCTGATTGGATTTGTTGACTAAAAATTTGATAACTGATTATTTGTTCAAATGGCTTTTAGAAATTGTTCAAATGGCTTTTAGAAAATGTTATTTACATTTGCAAGTCATTTGAATAAGTAATAATGCAGATATCAAATTTTGGTTAACAGATCCTTAATCAGCATGTTCAGGAGTACCTACTGATATTTTGAGCAAAATCATTTTTTTTGGCAGAAAATGACAAAAATCGTAAGACTTAAGCCTATAGGATTTTTGGCCAAAATCGATTTCGTTCAAAATCTCAGTATATGTACTCTTGAACATGGACATGATTTGTTGATCAAAAAATTTGATATCTGTATTATTACTTGTTCAAATGGCTTTAGAAATTGTTCAAACGGATTTTAGAAAATTTTAATTACTTTTGCAAGTCATTTGAATAAGTAATAATGGAGATATCAATTTTGGTCAACAGGTCCTAATCAGCATGTTCAGGAATATTTATACTGAGATTTGAACGAAATCGATTTTTAATTGAATCCTGTAAGTTTTAAGTCTATTTTTAAAAATGGATTTTGCTTAAAATTCTGAACATGATTTATGACTGTACTTGATATCTGATATTACTAAATGCTTTTAGAAATTGTGGCTTTTAGAAAATTTTATTTATATTTGTAAGTCATTTGAATAAGTAATAATGCAGATATCAAATTTGTTAACAGAGCCTTAATCAGCATGTTCAGGAGTACCTATACTGAGATTTTGAACGAAATCGATTTGGCCAAATCCTGTAAGGCTTAAGTCTATTTTTCAGTTGTTTTGCTCAAATTCAGTACTGAACATGCTGATAGGATTTGTTGACCAAAATTTGATAACTGGATTATTACTTGTTCAAATGGCTTTTAGAAATTGTTCAAATGGCTTTTAGAAAATTTTATTTACATTTGCAAGTCATTTGAATAAGTAATAATGCAGATATCAAATTTTGGTTAACAGAGCCTTAATCAGCATGTTCAGGAGTACCTATACTGATATTTTGAGCAAAATCTATTTTTTGGCAGAAAATGACAAAAATCGTAAGACTTAAGCCTTTAGGATGGTCAAAAATCGATTTGTTCAAAATTCAGAGATTCTTGAACATGCTGATATGATCTGTTAACCAAAATTTCATATCTGCATATTTATTCAAATGACTTAAAAGTAAATAAAATTTTCTAAAAGCCATTTGAACAATTTCTAAAAGCCATTTGAACAAGTAATAATCCAGTTATCAAATTTGGTCAACAGGTCCTTAATCAGCATGTTCAGGAGTACCTATTCTGAGATTTTGAGCAAAATCGATTTTTGGCCGAAAATGACAAAATCGTAAGACTTAAGCCTACAGGATTGGTCAAAAAATCGATTTCTTGTTCAGTATATCTGAACATGCTGATATGATTTGTTGACCAAAAATTTGATATATCTATACTTGTTCAAATGGCTTTTAGAAATTGTTCAAACGGATTTTAGAAAATTTTTAATTACTTTTGCAAGTCATTTGAATAAGTAATAATGGAGATATCAAATTTTGTTAACAGAACCTAATCAGCATGTTCAGGAGTACCTATACTGATATTTTGAGCAAAATCTATTTTTTCAGAAATGACAAAATCGTAAGTCTTATTTATGCCTTACAGATTTGTGGTTATCGATATTTTTGCTCAAAATTCAGTAGGTATCTTGAACATGCTGATTAAGGCTGTTAACCAAAATTTCATATCTGCATTATTACTTATTCAAATGACTTGCAAAAGTAAATAAAATTTTCTAAAAGCCATTTGAACAATTTCTAAAAGCCATTTGAACAAGTAATAACCAGATATCAAATTTGGTCAACAGGTCTCTAATCAGCATGTTCAGGAGTACCTATTCTGAGATTTTGAGCAAAATCGATTTTTGGCAGAAAATGACAAAAATCGTAAGACTTAAGCCTTACAGGATGCCAAAAAATGATTGTTAAATCTCAGTAGTATTTTGAACATGCTGATTAAGACTGCGACCAAAATTTGATATCTGGATTATTACTTGTTCAAATGGCTTTAGAAATTGTTCAAATGGCTTTAAAATTTTTAATTACTTTAAGTCATTTGAATAAGTAATAATGCAGATATTTAATTTGGTTAACAGATCCTTAATCAGCATGTTCAGGAGTACCTATACTGAGATTTGAGCAAAATCTATTTTTGGCCGAAAATGACAAAAATCGTAAGTCTTATTTATGCCTTACAGGATTTGTGGCTATTGATTTTGTTCAAAATTCAGAAAGGCTTGAACATGATAAGGATCTGTAACTTTCATATCTGCATTATTACTTATTCAAATGACTTGCAAAGTAAATAAAATTTTCTAAAAGCCATTTGAACAATTTCTAAAAGCCATTTGAACAAGTAATAATCCAGATATCAAATTTTGGTCAACAGTCCTTAATCAGCATGTTCAGGAGTACCTATTCTGAGATTTTGAGCAAAATCGATTTTTACAGAAAATGACAAAAATCGTAAGACTTAAGCCTATAGGATGGCTCAACGATTTTGTTCAAAATTAGTATTTTGAACATGCTGATTAAGCTTTTAACCAAAATTTGATATCTGTATTATTACTTGTTCAAATGGCTTTTAGAAATTGTTCAAACGGATTTTAGAAAATTTTAATTACTTTTGTGTCATTTGAATAAGTAATAATGGAGATATCAAATTTTGTTAACAGAACCTTAATCAGCATGTTCAGGAGTACTATA
Organism: Homarus americanus; assembly: GCF_018991925.1. Classification (NCBI taxonomy): domain Eukaryota; kingdom Metazoa; phylum Arthropoda; class Malacostraca; order Decapoda; family Nephropidae; genus Homarus; species Homarus americanus. The sequence continues at coordinate 3,850 of NW_024725185.1, read as the reverse complement.
CTGATATTTTGAGCAAAATCTATTTTTTGCAGAAAATGACAAAATCGTAAGACTTAAGCCTTACAGGATTTTTGCATAAAAATCGATTTGTTCAAAATTCAGTAGTAGCCTGAACATGCTGATAATGATTTGTTAACTCAATTTGATATCTGCATTATTACTTATTCAAATGACTTGCAAAATGTAAATAAAATTTTCTAAAAGCCATTTGAACAATTTCTAAAAGCCATTTGAACAAGTAATAATCCAGATATCAAATTTTGGTTAACAGAGCCTTAATCGCATGTTCAGGAGTACTCTATACTGAGATTTTAAGCAAAATTATTTTTTGCCGAAATGACAAAAATCGTAAGACTTAAGCCTACAGGATTTTTTTTTTGGTCAAAAATGATTTTGCTGTATCTCAGTATAGGTTTTCAACATGCTGATTAAGGATCTGTTGACCAAAATTTGATATCTGGATTATTACTTGTTCAAATGGCTTTTAGAAATTGTTCAAATGGCTTTTAACATTTTTTAATTACTTTTGCAAGTCATTTAATAATAATAATGCAGATATTTAATTTTGGTTAACAGAGCCTTAATCAGCATGTTCAGGAGTACTATACTGATATTTTGAGCAAAATCTATTTTTGGCAAAATGACAAAAATCGTAAGACTTGCTTCATAGGATGGTTAAAAAATCGATTTCGTTCAAAATTCAGTATATGTATTTCCTGAACATGCTGATATGATCTGTTAACCAAAAATTTACATATCTGACATATTTATTCAAATGACTTGCAAAAGTAAATAAAATTTTCTAAAAGTTTGAACAATTTCTAAAAGCCATTTGAACAAGTAATAATCCAGTTATCAAATTTTGGTCAACAGGTCCTTAATCAGCATGTTCAGGAGTACCTATTCTGAGATTTTGAGCAAAATCGATTTTTTGCCGAAAATGACAAAAATCGTAAGACTTAAGCCTCAGGATTTTTGCCAAAAATCGATTTCGTTCAAATCAGTAGGTACTTGAACATGCTGATTATGACCTGTGATCAAAATTTGATATCTGGATTATTACTTGTTCAAATGGCTTTTAGAAATTGTTCAAACGGATTTTAGAAAATTTTAATTACTTTAAGTCATTTGAATAAGTAATAATGGAGATATCAAATTTGGTTAACAGAACCTTAATCAGCATGTTCAGGAGTACCTATACTGATATTTTGAGCAAAATCTATTTTTGGCAGAAAATGACAAAAATCGTAAGACTTGCCTTATTTTTGGCCAAAAAATCGATTTTGTTCAAAATTCAGTATGGAATACTTCAAAATTTGATATCTGCATTATTACTATTCAAATGACTTGCAAATGTAAATAAAATTTTCTAAAGTCATTTGAACAATTTCTAAAAGTCATTTGAACAAGTAATAATCCAGATATCAAATTTTGTCAACAGGTCCTTAATCAGCATGTTCAGGAGTACCTATACTGAGATTTTACAAAATCTATTTTTGGCAGAAAATGACAAAAATCGTAAGTCTTATTTATGCCTTTACAGGATTTGTGGGTTTGTTTGAACATGTTGATATGTTAACCAAATTTCATATCTGCATTATTACTTATTCAAATGACTTGCAAAAGTAAATAAAATTTTCTAAAAGCCATTTGAACAATTTCTAAAAGCCATTTGAACAAGTAATAATCCAGATATCAAATTTTGTCAACAGGTCTTAATCAGCATGTCTGGAGTACTATTCTGAGATTTTGAGCAAAATTGATTTTTGCAGAAAATGACAAAAATCGTAAGACTTAAGTTTTTGGTTAAAAAATTTGTTGTAATTCAGTATGTTGATATACTTGTTAACCAAAAATTTGATATCTGCATTATTACTTATTCAAATGACTTGCAAATGTAAATAAAATTTCTAAAGCCATTTGAACAATTTCTAAAGCCATTTGAACAAGTAATAATCCAGATATCAAATTTTAATAAGGTCCTTAATCAGCATGTTCAGGAGTACTATACTGAGATTTTAAGCAAAATCTATTTTTGGCCGAAATGACAAAAATCGTAAGATTTTAAGCTTATAGGATTTTTTGTTAAAAAATGATTTTGTTCAAAATTCCAGTATAGTATTTCTGAATATGCTGATTCCGTTGACCAAAATTTGATATCTGGATTATTACTTGTTCAAATGGCTTTAGAAATTGTTCAAATGGCTTTTGAAAATTTTTAATTACTTTTGCAAGTCATTTGAATAAGTAATAATGCAGATATTTAATTTTGGTTAACAGATCCTAATCAGCATGTTCAGGAGTACCTATACTGAGATTTTGAACGAAATCGATTTTTCAAAATCCTGTAAGGTCTTATTTTGTTTTCGCAGGTTAGATTTTGCTCAAAATATCAGTATAAGCCTGAACATGCTGATTACAGTTCTGTTAACCAAAATTTGATATCTGGATTATTATTTGTTCAAATGGCTTTAGAAATTTTTTATTTACTTTTGCAAGTCATTTGAATAAAATCAGCATGTTCAGAGCACTTATACTGGATATTTTGAGCAAAAATCTATTTTTAAGCAAGAAAATGACAAAAATCGTAAGACTTAAGCTCATAGGAGCTAATAAAAAATCGATTTCGTTCAAAATTCAGTATAGAGTTTCAACATGCTGGATATGATTATGTTAACCAAAATTTGATACTCCTGCATTATTACTTATTCAAATGACTTTAAATGTAAATAAAATTTTCAAAAGCCATTTGGAACAATTTCTAAAGCCATTTGAACAAGCAATAATCCAGATATCAAATTTTGAAGCACAGAGCCTTTTAATTCTACGTTCAGGAGTATTTTACTGAGATTTTAAGCAAAATCTATTTTTTGCCGAAAAATGATAAAATGTAAGACTTAAGCCTTACAGGATTTTTTGGCTAAAAAATGATTTCGTTCAAAATTCAGTATAGTAGTTCTCAACATGCTGGATATGATTTGCTGATAAAATTTGATATCTGGATTATTACTTGTTCAAATGGCTTTTAGAAATTGTTCAAATGGCTTTTTAACATTTTAATTACTTTTGCGGTTGGTTTGAATAAGTAATAATGCAGATATTTAATTTTAAGTTAATAGAGCCTAATCAGCATGTTCAGGAGTACCTATACTGATATTTGAGCAAAAAATCTATTTTTGGCAGAAAATGACAAAAATCGTAAGATTCTAAGCTCATAGGATGGTTGAAAAAATCGAGGTTTCCTGTTCAAAAATTCAAAGAGAAGTGTGTTTCTGAACATGCTGATTATGATTTGTTAACCAAAAATTTCATATCTGCATTATTATTTATCTCAAATGATTTGCAAATGTAAATAAAATCTTCTAAAAAGCCATTGAAATAATTTCTAAAAAGCCATTTTAACAAGTAATAATCCAGTTATCAAATTTTAGTCAACAGGTCTCAATCAGCATGTTCAGAGTATTCTGAGGCATCTTGAGCAAAATCGATTTTTTGGTCGAAAATGACAAAAATCGTAAGACTTGCCTCCTTACAGATTTTTAATAAAAATCGATTCTTGTTCAAAATTCAGTAGTAGGTATTCCTGAACATGCTGATTATGATTTATGGATTCAAAAAAATTTCCGATATCTGGATTATTACTTGTTCAAATGGCTTTCAGAAATTGTTCAAACGGATTTTAGAAAATTTTAATTACTTTTGCAAGTCATTTGAATAAGTAATAATGAGATATCAAATTTTGGTTAATAGAACCTTTAATCAGCATGTTCAGAGTACCTATACTGATTTGAGCAAAATCTATTTTTTAAGCAGAAAATGACAAAATCGTAAGTCTTATTTATGCCTTACA
>NW_024725184.1:0-19186 GCF_018991925.1 Homarus americanus | reverse complement strand
GGATCCAGGAATATAAAAAGGGGGGGGGGGCCAAAAAGTTGTGGGTGGGGTAACATGGCGACCACAACGCGCCCACCCAGCTGGGGGCGCTGCTGACCACAAGATTTTTTTTAATCTGATCAACGAAATGGTCTCAAAATATCATTATACTCATGATAATACTCGATATCATGGGTATTTCGAGGCCATTTGGAACCATGTGCATTTGATATTAGGAGATTCTGAAGTCAAGCGTAATTACGTCTTACTATGCAAAAATGCCTGATTAAAATAGTGCCTTAAAGAAAAAGTACCCCCCCTGGTGTTGGGTTATATACTGTACAGTTCTTATTTCTTTTGTAAAAATATAGATAAGACACATAATTGTCTAAATAAATACATTGTAGTGAATAAAACCCTCTTGAAAACTCCTGCCTGTGTGGGAGGATTAATAAGAACTTAAATTTCTCACCGTTACAACGATCCTAGGAAGGAAAAGTCCAACATTGACCACCAAACACCTAGACGAGTGGAGAGGAGAGCAAATGTATTACCTGTCTCCCCGGTACTGGCTCAAGGCACACGCGCTACCACAAGAGTCAAATAAACAACCCTAGCTAAGCTAATATTGACATAAAATATAAAACAAGGTACATAAATTATATGATCAGATTATCTAAATACAATGTACTATAGATGTAAGGCAAGGCTGGAGGGTAACCTATTAAAAGGGGTATAATGCAAGGTGTACGAACTCTCAGCTGATCCCGGCACCGTGTTGATGAAACAAGCTGACGAACCATCTCTGTGCGACCCATTTACCAGACAGAGAAGTATAAGTTACAATTTCTTCCTGCACCTGACTCAAAAAACTACATAATCAGGACAATGAAATAAAGGGACAAGGGGCAATGGCTGAGTCATAAGAGGATTAGCACATCGTATGACAGTTGGTATTAAAACAGTACAGGAAATAGATAGCGAACATAAAAACCAACAGAAATGGTTGACGAAAGTTAATTATGAAATTGGGAATAATCCTAGATTCACCCGTGACAGGTAAGGCTAGGTTAGGTTATGCTATGTCAGGTTAAGTTTGGTTAGGTTACGCTACGCTAAGTTGTTATAGGTAAGTATCTCTCTTAATCTATTACTCTTGATTAATTTATTCACTAAATAAGAATATGGACGAAAAGTCCAAATTGTTGAGGCTCGGTAATACATCATAACATCAACATATAAGAGAAACATTATTATAAGGTAAACAAATATAAAAGTTTCCTTTTATTCTTCAGTTATCTCAACAGTCACCAGAGGCAACAAGAATGGAGGAAATGTAAGGTCAGTGTAAGGTCATGACATTTATGTTACCTTGACTGAGTGACTGAATGACTGGTTCAGTTGTAACTGATGGTGGTGGTGACGTCATCAAAGGGTACACTATAAAGGCGGCAGGAGGCCGCCGGAGAGTCAGTCTCAACCGGACCTTCCTGTACTCAACATGCACAAAATGGTAAGCCACATAAAAACTCTTTAATGTACGTGTAATAAATTTATTGAGCTTTGTGTATGTCGGTAAATCTGTATTTGTGCTCAACTTTCATTTTTTGTGATTTTTTTTTCTTTTTCAGGTGATCGCTGTTTTGTCCGTTTTATTCTTTGTGTCGGCTGTTATGGCCGACTTTGGTTATGGTGGCCGTGGGCATGGTGGTTATGGTGGGCACGATGATTATGGCCGTGGAGGACACAGTGATTATGGCCGTGGAGGATATGACGATTATGGCCGTGGAGGATACGACGATTATGGCCGTGGTGAATATGACGATTATGGCCGTGGAGGACAAAGTTATTACGGCCATGGGGGTGACGGCCACAGAGGATACGGTCGATATGGATATGGTGGTTAAAGAGCGTGAAATAATTTACAAACCTTCAATAATGTAATATCTTGTCTATATTGTATTCAATAAAATCCAAAAATTTTTAATAGAATTTTCATGTACCTAAAGTTTACTAGTGATTAGTTTACCATATTTACTCTCATACCAGTACGAACTTGACTTGAGACGTGTAGTTACGACGTCTCCAGTATATCCACGGCCGGAGTTATGGTGCGTGACACACACACACACACACACACACACATTTTTAACCGATCGGAATTTCAATCGGGAATATTTATATATTAGTAATGGAGTGGAACGCTTCCTCGGAATACTGAAACGACATGAAGTAATATAAAATTTACCGTAAACTGGACTGGTGTTTCTGAGACCGGGGTCGAGGAGCGGGACTTATTATAACACAATATGATGGTGGTGTGGGTCTGGTAGTCGAACCAAATGCTGCCATTATCGTGGCCGGTACAGTTTTAACTCGCAGCACAAAGGCCTGTCAGAGTAAACATTAAACAAACCAAATGTAAACTTTTTATAATAAACTAATCACTGTCAAAGGTCCTGAGAAATTCCCAAATGCTTGTACGTTTGAGACGAAAATTTGTCTAGAATATTGTGGCAGCTGTAGTTTAGTTGTCGTTTCATTAATATAATTTTCTTCATTATTTAAGCAAATTTACGAAAACCGAGCGCATGTGTATTTTCAGCCACAGGATTCTCCAGCCTTACGGGTAGTGTGCCACGCACGGCAAACACGTGGTAAGAGTTTATCTTCATCCATTACTTTATATTAAGGCCTCCGACTGGCCCGCCATCCAGTGACCAGGAAAACAACTTCTTTGTCTTAAGGGTATAAATATGCTAGAAAAATATTCAACGAGAAGTACGTTATATAAATTATCTCCATATTCCTTTTTATATTTCTTGTACATTGTTGTACACTAGCATAAATCCTAAGGGATGCATCCCCCTATAATCAAGTTGAGGGATTTCCTATATCACCCCATGTAATCCTGCGAAGGTCAACCTTTTGGCTATTAGAAACAGTCAAGGGAGGACAAAATGGTTAAGTTTGTTCAAATGCACTTTAAGTCAAGTCATCCTCTTCAATCACAACAATGCTAATGGATTTGATTTGTACACCACACAGTATTATGTATCAAGTGTATAATATTCACGCAAGGATTAATTGAATAGAAGCTTTTAGTGCTTTAAGAATTTTATTCACTATATATGTTGTTCTAGAGACTATAAAACACTGAGTTACATGTTCTACAGTAATAAATTATATTAAATTAAGAGCTATGCTACTTTTAATGTCTAGAAACTACATTTACTGGCTAAAATTTCTTTTAAGTTCAGGCAGCAAATGTAAGATCCATTTACAGAGAACATGAACTTCAAATTAAAAAGGCAAACTGTACCAACATTAAAATATTTAGCCTTATCTAAATGTATGCATAACTTAAGAGAGTATTCACTTGTAACACATTTGTTAGATTACTGCTAAATTATTGGGTTAATTCATGTTCATAATATTGTATCACGCCCTAAGGGAGCCGAATCATTTTTTATTGGGTGCACATTAATGTTGAAGTATTATGTACAGTAACGTACACCCATAAAGTTTTTCTGGTATTAGCCGTCTAATCCTTTATTACCATAGTAGGTCATCTTTTCTCGTGTGACAAATACCAGTCATGGACAGAAAATCCATATTGAGGACCAGCCTGTAAAGGTATACGAGACGTCCCAAGTCCAGCCTTTAAACTTCTTTTAGGTTGACAAAGTCTAGACCTGCACGTCGGCGAGGCAAGATCTTCTTTACTTCCGAGGTGCTACGTGATCCTGACGATGGGTACAACGCTGACTTGTGACCAGGCGAAGGTAGTAAGACTGTATCCAGTCGAATGTCCTTCACCCAAGCCTAAACCTCCTTGTCCTAAGGAATTTTTTTGACGTCTTAGGAATCGGGGTAGACAAGGGTCGTCCGCAGACCGGTGAGTGGTGGCCTTATGGTCACCTTCGCGGAATGGGGACAGGCCCAGCAAGTAGCCAACATAAAAAAATTAACGAGATAAAGATCCACGTGGAAGCTTATACAGCGGATAACTTTGTGTTGGGAGTAATCTCCCACACCAAGATAGACCATCTTGATAATAAGAGCTGGCCGAGCTAATCGGAGACCAGCTTTCAATAGTACAGAAGCTGACAAGCTTAACTGCACTGGCTGGTTATCCAAAGCACCGTATTGCTGGGATGGGGGAACATCCCTGTAAGACCGTATGAAAAAAGACCCACAAGGTGCTAGAAATGCCAGAGGTATGGCCATCTGGCAGGGAAGTGTCGAGCTCGGGAGGTTTGTGCCACTTGCAGGACACACGGGCACCAGCACACCAACTGCTCGGCGCAGCTTGTGGTGGCCCTCACTCCTCCTCCGGCCGGGAGTGTCCCAGGTGGAGGGAGGAGTGTAGGGTGGCTAAATTGTGAAGCAAGAAATAATTGAGCTACAAGGAGGCTCTCCTTGTAGTGAAGACAGATGAAAAGAAGACTCAATACCCAAACAAGAGCGAAGGAAAGACGAACGAAGCCAGATACAGTAACATTAAAATTATTATTTTTTCGACCTTTACGAAAACATACCGCAACAAGACCAGGAAGGAGAATGGAAGGTGAAAAACAAAGAACAAAAGTATGAGCTCCAAAGAAAACGACAAAGGAAAAAAACAGCTTCGACGGAAAATAACCGAAAGGCGAAGAGGCCAGTATTCTCAAAAATAAAGAAAGGTTGACAAACGATGAACTACTCGGTTAAATGAAGTTAAAAAGCAGTTAAGATTTGGTAGTGTCCAACTGTGGAACTCTATATTTATTTTGGTGTTATAGTTTGACATTATTCGAATATTGTGATTTTCATCTTATATTTAATTATTCTCAACAATTCTAGAACATTCGTGACGTTTCCCCTCCAAATACAAATTTACCTCCTCAGGTTAGGCTGAAAACGTGAGTTGTGATCGAAAGAAATGAAAGTCGATCATTTAATTAATAAGAAATAAATATAATATAATATAATTTTAACTTCCAAAACTGTATGATCAGAGACTAAATTTTCCAGGTTAGGTTAGGTTAGGCAAGCTTAGGTAATGCTTTAACGTATTCTGTGCATTGTCATAACATTGTCTTTAGATCATTCAAACATCATCTGAAAATTTGGTGTAATTCCATAAAGTCCTTCTGGTGCTTACTGTCGCCTATAACATTACCATATTGTATAATTTTGAAAATGAACCTTGGTTCACGAGTTTTGCTCATCTTCTTTGCTTGCTTTTGAAAATGTGTTTAAACTTGTGTCATGCTTACTAAATATATCTACTTGCCTTTCCTTGTCGTTTGAGAAGTAATGAAACCTCATGTCTTTATTTTTATTTGTGCCGCACACAACACACTGGTGAAACCCGTTCCTTCTCGCCATATCTGTGTAACTCAAGTCAGTCACCATGTTCAGCGGCCAAGAGTAAAGAAATCACAGCCGACGTAACTTTTCCCGTCATTTAATGAGTGCCATCTAGTGGCCAGGCGTGCGTACTATGGGGATCTACATTAAGTAGCTCTTAGACGTGCTACCTTTTATATACTTCCCTTGATCCAGCCTGTGCGGACTGGGCCGCACTCAAAGCGAGCAACTCAAGAGAACCCTTTACTGTAGTCTCAATCTTCCCTAATGACACTTCCATTATGGGAAGTCCTTTTCAACTTAAGGAAGGGACCCCCCCCCCACCTCCCGCTGGTATGGCTCATCAGATCAACAGGACCTCAACCTCTCCCCACATTCCTCCACGGTGGTTCCCACTAGTGGGAGTTATTGTGGAGATGCTGTGACTTTCGATGGTACTGGATTGATGGGATCTCTCCTTCAGGAATGATTTTCCAGTTCCAGAATTACTCCAGGTTTTCGTGTTTGGGATGCATTCAGTAATGTTTTCCACGAGTCCACACTTTGTGGTGATATCAGCTGGTCAATCTCTTCATCCGAGGAATGGGTGGTGATACAGCCTACACGTGGCCTCTATGATGGCAGTCTGTCGGATTCGTCCTCAGTGTTCATCTTCAGCCAGTTCTACCTGTAAAATATGACCACACATCAATATAAGTATAAAAACATTAATTTGGCTCCAAAATATAATGTATTATGCGTATAACGCTACAAACAGTGCATTTACAAGATATTCATGCGTGTTTCAGTGCATCTGTTTAAAAAAAATAGGGAATGTGATAATGACATTAAGCTAATCATTTGGAAAGGCTATCACAGTTTTTTGTTTAGAGTGGTGGGACATAAATTTACACCATTGAACTTCTGCCACCTTGGTCGTACTGGTATCTGGTCTGGCCCATGGACTATGTAGGCCGCCCTCTAAAAAATGTGGCCTCAGCCTGGTTCATCTTGTAGTGTAGGGTGCTTGCCTAGGTCGCCGCAGGGGTAGAGAGTGGTAGGTCTAAGTCGATGGCGAGGACTGTGCCTGGACCTGGTAGTAGGAGGCCCATGAAAACAATGATCCCAGGGAAACCGATCCTCCAGGGATGAACTCGCAAGAACTGCCTCCTGCGAGGGAGCGGGCCCAGGGGCATTGACACCAGAAGCATCCGGCGTGGTGACGGCCGTAGCCGACACCTGGGGTGGGGGGGCTGGGGGCTTCCGAGACCCACCGGAGGATCCCGTAGGTCCCATCTTAGGAGACTTTGAGACCCCCACCCCCCTCATGGACCGCTTCTGGATCGAAGATGCACCAAAAATGTCCTAAAAAGAATCCCCCTTACCTGCATGGGGAGGTTTCGGGGGACCAGGAGGTAACAGTGTCAGTTGAGGGAGACGAACGAGCAGCTGTGGGAAGAAAGGTGTCTCGAATGGTCTAAAATATTAATTGCAAAGATTCCTGTGTTGTCCGAAAGTAAACTTACACCACTGGTAAAACAATTCAATTGCAAAATTAAAGATGTTATAAGTCATTAGCGACGAAAATGTCGTAGAAGGAAAATGTCTTATAATTGCCTATCAGAACTGTATTTGTTATTGTCAAAGCGATTATGCACCGTAAGGAAAATAATATTCACAACTGTATATAGAGATTGAGCCACGAGGATAGACGTAACAAAAGGCGGGTGTTCAGGGGCGGATCCAGGAATATAAAAAGGGGGGGGGGGAACCCAAAAAGTTGTGGGTGGGGTAACATGGCGACCACAACGCGCCCACCCAGCTGGGGGCGCTGCTGACCACAAGATTTTTTTTTAATCTGATCAACGAAATGGTCTCAAAATATCATTATACTCATGATAATACTCGATATCATGGGTATTTCGAGGCCATTTGGAACCATGTGCACTTGATATTAGGAGATTCTGAAGTCAAGAGTAATTACGTCTTACTATGCAAAAATGCCTGATTAAAATAGTGCCTTAAAGAAAAAGTAGCCATAAGAATATGGACGAAAAGACCAAATTGTTGAGGCTCGGTAATACATCATAACATCAACATATAAGAGAAACATTATTATAAGGTAAACAAATATAAAAGTTTCCTTTTATTCTTCAGTTATCTCAACAGTCACCAAAGGCAACAAGAATGGAGGAAATGTAACACGACAGTCTAAGGTCATGACATTTATGTTAAGTTGACTGACTGAATGACTGGTTCGGTTGTAACTGATGGTGGTGGTGACGTCATCGAAGGGTACACTATAAAGGCGGCAGGAGGCCGCCGGAGAGTCAGTCTCAACCGGACCTTTCTGCACTCAACATGCACAAGATGGTAAGTCAAATAAAAGCTCATTACTGTACGTGATGTAAGTTTATTGAACTTTGTGGATGTCGATGGATTTGTACAAAACTTACATTTAAATTATTTACTTAAAATTTTTTCTTTTTCAGGTGATCGTTTGGTTGTCTGTTTTACTTCTTGTGGTGGTTGCTATGGCCGATCCTGGGTATGGTGGCTATGGTCAGTACGAAGACTATGGCCAAGGACACGATGACTACGGCCATGGCGGTCGTGGTGGATATGGCGGTCGTGGTCATTACTCCTATGGTCGAGGTGGACGTGGCGGTCGTGGTGATTATGACTACGGAGGCTACGGTGATTCGGACTATGGAGGACAAGGTTATGCTCATGGGGGTTACGGTGAAGGTTACAGAGGTTTCGGTGACTATGGACGTTATTGATATGGTCGTAAGGAAAACGCCAAGGAATTTATAAACCTTACAAAATAAAAATTCTTGTGCTTCTTTTGTGTTTAATAAAACCCAATTTTTTTTTAAGGATTTTGATGTATTCCTTAACTCAACAGTTTACAAAACAGAACGGTTTATTTTATCACACGCGCTCATAACAGTACGGATGTAACCTCAAGACGTAATGTTACGTCTGGAGTTAAGATGCGTGGTTTGAACACACCTGGGCGTCTCCTATTCGCACACACAAATGTAACAGATCTGAATTTCTCCTGGTTTATTTAAATGATTGTAATGCAGTGAAAAACCGTCCTCGGAATACCGAATCGGCACAGGCAAATTAACCTAATTTACCGTGACGAACTAGTGTTCCTGGGGTTGACTCTCTTGTAACATAACCACTACTAATCTGCAGCACCGAAAAATATTAATTGTAAGACATGCCATATATTATATTGCTCCTTGACACAGCCTGCATTAAAAGAGGACCAGTCGTAGGCCTTAATGTATAGTAATGGTTGGAGATTAACTCTCACCCCGTGTTTGCCGTACGTGGCCCACGATCCGTAAGGCTGGGGGAATAGAATCCTGTGGCTGAAAACACATCTAAGATTTATTTTTCTGGCGAGACATTTGGGTTGAAATGCCGATCAAAATTTCTCTGTAATTTGTCAGATGGGGCTAGGTTATTGAGCACTTCCTTGCATCCTGTGCAAAAGTGATTACAGCGCCTAGAGTTTATGCGTGCGTAGTCGACGCGCATAAAAGGGCGTAAGTACTATAAGTACCATGGATTGCATCGGCAAGTTACATATAATGACAGGATGATAGCGTGGGGTTGGAGTTCCCGATACAATACATTTGCTAATGGCATGGTGTGACAGTTCCCAAATAAGTAATGTCTGGAGAGATATTGGTCACGAGGAAAGGGTGTTGCTAGGCACATAGGCATTTGCAGTATACAGGGACAAACTTTTAGTGCGTGTGATGAGTGTTGCAGTGACGAGTAGGAGGTTGATAGGGGACGTCCTTTGGTGGAGATACGTAGTCAACGTACCGTCAGCCAAAGATGCACCGACCCCACCGTAAGTCTCGTGCTCACAATTTTGTCTGGCACTACTTGAAGTAAGGCTGCATGTAAAGGTGATTGGTGGCTCTGTTTTCGGCTGTATCACTCAGGATAAGTATTAAGCAAACCAAAGGTAGAATTTTTATATTAATAAACTATTCATTGTTATGCAAGGTTGAAAAGTTTCCAAATTTTCGTAGATTTGCTTAAATGAAGTAAATTTTATTAATGAATTGGCAACTATACTAAAACCACAGCTGCCACAAGATTCTCGTCAAATTTTATTTATTAAACAAATGTACAAACATTTCGAAATTTCTCAGGACCTTAAATAACAATGAATTTATTAAAAAAAAGTATCTGGTTTGTTTAATATTTATCCTGACAGTGATAAGCCGAAAACAAGATCCACTAATCACCTTTACACGCAGCCGTACTCCAAGCATTGCCAGGTAAAATTGGGAGCACGAGACTCAGTGTGAGTCACTTCAACCATGATCAGTACAACGAGTGTAGACCCCATTGATGGTTTAGATGGCAATAAAGTGGTCAGTTAGACTCACTAAGCGCCATCAAGGGTATCAAGTGCTCTTTAAAGAGGGTAAACATATTCCTTACATTACTGTGAAGGATGAGGAAGCAGTTAGGTATTTAACTACAGAAGGTTTTGAGAATGTAATGATGAAAAAGACTGTGGAGTCCATTGCAATCACGATCTCAGTCCACTAATCGAGAGGATAAAGGTAATACTCTAAGGAGCGATATTGCAGGCACACCGAGTGCTGTAAATGTGTGGGAAAAGCATATGGAAATACGTAACGCAGCAGCACAGAAGGACATAGGCAACGGGGGCAATAACCTTACAGCCCCTAACAGTCTAGTAGAACTCCGTAAGGAGATTGATGAGCTCAGACAAAAAGTATTGGATATCAAGAAATGCTTGGTGAACCTTGTGCCATAGAGTGATGTTGCTCTTGTTAATAAAGATTGTCCAAAAGAAAATGAAACATTAGTAGAGATGGAATCAAATAATTGTGGATAGCAATCTAGAGCAAAATGGTAATCATAGTCTGTTAGGAAATATAGTTGGTTCGGTTTCTACAGAGAATGAAGTAAACAAGAAAACGCTCGGTGATCTGACGGGCATTATTGACTCTGTTTTGGAATATATGGAAAATCTAAGGGACGACGTCAAAAAGAATGTTCTTATTTCGGTGAAGAACAAGAGGGAAAAATTTATTCTGGTGGGTCATAATGTCAGCTTAATTTCCATGAATGTTAATAGTTTGAAAAAAAATAAAGTTTAACGGATCTTCATGCATATGTTCATTCTAGTAGTATTAATGTTGCGGCTTTGCAAGAGGTTGGGTCAAACGGAATATCTTTGCAACTAAGAGGTTATCAAAGTTTTGAATTGCCAGCTGATTTGACTGGAAATTACTGAGGTTTGACGACTTATATCAAAGACATTCATTCCGCTCTAAAAATAATTGGTACCGAGTATTTGTGTTAGTATTACGCTTCAAGATGCTACACTGTTCATTATAAATGTTTATGTGCATGCTGATTTCTTGACAGTTGATGATCTGCCGGACATTAGTTTTGCTGATGATTGTTTACTAATTGGTGATTTGAATGCTAGGCATAACAATCTTGGCAGTAGAGACAATGAAATTGTTCTGAAAAATATCTTAGACTAGAGAAGATGCTAAGTTTAACACAAGACGGTAGATTTTATGCAGATCTATTTGTTGTATACATATCTCCTTTATGATTAGTACAATTTTAAAGAGCTCTTGTTAAGACTAGTTTTGGGCGGGCTAGTTAGCATGCTAACCAGCTCCTTTTGATGTATTTGTCAATAAATGTTTTGAAATTGAATTTGACTCGACGAGTGGAGAGCAAATGTATTACCTGTCTCCCCGGTACTGGCTCAAGGCACACGCGCTACCACAAGAGTCAAATAAACAACCCTAGCTGAACTAATATTGACATAAAATATAAAACAAGGTACCAAAATTGTATGATCAGATTATCTAAATACAATGTACTATAGATGTAAGGCAAGGCTGGAGGGTAACATATTAAAAGGGGTATAATGCAAGGTGTACGAACTCTCAGCTGAACCCGGCACCGTGTTGATGAAACGAGCTGACGAACCATCTCTGTGCGACCCATTTACCAGACAGAGAAGTATAAGTTACAATTTCTTCCTGCACCTGACTCAAAAAACTACATAATCAGGACAATGAAATAAAGGGACAAGGGGCAATGGCTGAGTCATAAGAGGATTAGCACATCGTATGACAGCTGGTATTAAAACAGTACAGGAGATAGATAGCGAACATAAAAACCAACAGAAATAGTTGACGAAAGTTAATTATGAAACCGGGAATAATCCTAGATTCACCCGTGACAGGTTAGTCTAGGTTAGGTTATGCTGTCAGGTTAGGTTAAGTTAGGTTAGGTTACGCTACGTTAAGTTGGGATAGGTAAGTTAGGTTACGCTACGTCTGGTTGGATTAGGTTAAGTACAATAAACTGTATTAAAGTGCACAGAAAGACCATAATTACTGCCTCACTACAGATAAGACTAAACACACACAAGACTAATGTATCTCTCTTAATCTATTACTCTTGATTAATTTATTCACTAAATAAGAATATGGACGAAAAGTCCAAGTTGTTGAGGCTCGGTAATACATCATAACATCAACATATAAGAGAAACATTATTATAAGGTAAACAAATATAAAAGTTTCCTTTTATTCTTCAGTTATCTCAACAGTCACCAGAGGCAACAAGAATGGAGGAAATGTAACACGACAGTGTAAGGTCATGACATTTATGTTACCTTGACTGAGTGACTGAATGACTGGTTCAGTTGTAACTGATGGTGGTGGTGACGTCATCAAAGGGTACACTATAAAGGCGGCAGGAGGCCGCCGGAAAGTCAGTCTCAACTGGACCTTTCTGCACTCAACATGCACAAGATGGTAAGTCAAATAAAAGTTCATTACTGTACGTGATGTAAGTTTATTGAACTTTGTGGATGTCGATGGATTTGTAGAAAACTTACATCTAAATTATTGATTTAAATTTTTTTCTTTTTCAGGTGATCGTTTGGTTGTCTGTTTTACTTCTTGTGGTGGTTGCTATGGCCGATCCTGGGTATGGTGGCTATGGACAGTACGAATACTATGGCCAAGGACACGATGACTACGGTCGTGGTGGATATGGCGGTCGTGGTCATTACTCCTATGGCCAAGGTGGACGTGGCGGTCGTGGTGATTATGACTACGGAGGCTATGGTGATTCGTACCATGGTGGACAAAGTTATGCTCATGGGGGTTACGGTGAAGGTTACAGAGGATATGGTGACTATGGACGTTATTGATATGGTCGTAATGAAAACGCCAAGGAATTTATAAACCTTGAAAAATAAAAATTCTTGTGCTTCTATTGTGTTTAATAAAACCATTTTTTTAGAATCTTACTGTATTTTTTAACTCAATAGTTTAAAAACGGAACGGTTTATTTTATCACACGCGCTCATAATAGTACGAATGTAACCTTCAGACGTACTGTTACGTCTGGTGTTAAGATGCGTGGTTTGAACACATCTGACCGTCGCTTATTCGCACACACTAATGTAACTGATCTGAATTTCTCATGGTTTATTTAAATGATTGTGATGCAGTGAAAAAAAAAGCCCTTGAAATACCGTATTGGCACAGGCAAATTAACCTAATTTACCTTGACTAACCAGTGTTTCCGGGGGTTGACTCTCTTGACTCTTGTAACCTGACCATTATTACTCGGCAGCACCGAAAAATATCAATTGCAAGACATACAATGTATTGGATTGATCCTTGACACAGCTTGCATTAAAATCGGGCTAGTCGGGGGCCTTAAGGTAATGCATGGAGATTACCTCTTACCACGTGTTTGCCGTACGTGGCCCATGACCCGTAAGGCTGGGATAATAGAATCCTGTGGCTGGAAATACATCTGCGAATTATTTTTCTGGCGAGATTTGGCTTGAAGTCCTTATCAAGAATTTTTTCTTAAATTAGTCATAAAATGGGGCTAGGTTATTGAGCACCCCCTTGCATCCTGTGCAAGGCGTAGTGCAAAATTGATTAAAGCGCCTAGTTTGTTTGCGTAGTCGACGTGCATAAAATGGATTAAGTACCTGAAGGACCATGAATTTCATCGGCAAGTTATATAATGACATGATAATGTAGGGTCGGAATTTCCGGTACGATACATTTGCTAATGGCAAGGTGTGACAGGTCCCAAATAAGTCAAATGTCTGGAGAGATTGGTCAGGAGGAAAGGGTGTTGGTAGACATTTGCAGTATAAAGGGACAAACTTTTAGTGCGTGTGAAGTGTTGCAGCGACGAGGAGGTTGATGGGGGGACGTCCTTCCTGGCGGAGATACGTAGTCAACGTACCGTCAACCAAAGATGCACCGACCCCACCCTAAGTCTCGTGCTCGCAATTTTGTCTGGCAATACTTGAAGTAAGGCTGCATGTAAAGGTGATTGGTGGCTCTGTTTTCGGCTGTATCACTCAGGTTAAGTATTAAGCAAACCAAACGGTAGAATTTTTATAGTAAAATATTCATTGTTATTTAAGGTTGAGAAGTTTCCAAATTTTAGTAGATTTGCTTAAATAATGAAGTAAATTATATTAATGAGTTGGCAACTCTACTAAAACCACAGCTGCCACAAGATTCTCGTCAAATTTTATTTATTAAACAAATGTACAAACATTTGGAAATTTCTCAGGTCCTTAAATAACAATGAATTTATTAAAAAAAAAGTATCTGGTTTGTTTAATATTTATCCTGACAGTGATAAAGCCGAAACCAAGATCCACCAATCACCTTTACACGCAGCCGTACTCCAAGCATTGCCAGGTAAAATTGGGAGCACGAGAGAGAATGTGAGTTACTTCAACCATGATCAGTACAACGAGTGTAAACCCCATTGATGGTTTAGATGGCAGTAAAGTGGTCAGTTAGACTCACTAAGCGCCAACAAGGGTATCAAGTGCTCTTTAAAGACGGTAAACATATTCATTACATTACTGTGAAGGATGAGGAAGCAGTTAGATATTTAACTACACAAGGTTTTGAGAATGTAGTGATGGAAAAGACTGTGGAGTCCATTGCAATCACGATCAGTCCACTAATCGAGAGGATAAAGGTAATACTGTAAGGAGCGATATTGCAGGCACACCAAGTGCTGTAAATGTGTGGGAAAAGCATATGGAAATACGTAATGCAGCAGCACAGAAGGACATAGACAACGGGGGCAATAACCTTATAGCCCCAAACAGTCTAGTAGAACTCCGTAAGGAGATTGATGAGTTCAGACAAACAGTAATGGATATCAAGAAATGCTTGGTGAACCTTGTGCCATAGAGTGATGTTGCTCTTGTTAATAAAGATTGTCCAAAAGAAAATGAAACATTAGTAGAGACGGAATCAAATAATGTTATTGTGGATAGCAATCTAGAGCAAAATGGTAATCATGGTCTGTTAGGAAATAGAGTTGGTTCGGTTTCTAGAGAGAATGAAGTAAACAAGAAAACGCTCGGTGATTTGACGAGCATTCTTGACTGTTTTGGAATATATGGAAAATCTAAGGGACGACGTCAAAAAGAATGTTCCTATTTCGGTGAAGAATAAGAGGGAAAAATTTATTCTAATGGGTCATAATGTCAGCTTAATTTCCATGAATGTTAATAGTTTGAAAAAAAATAAAGTTTAACGGATCTTCATGCATATGTTCATTCTAGTAGTATTAATGTTGCGGCTTTGCAAGAGGTTGGGACAAACGGAATATCTTTGCAACTAAGAGGTTATCAAAGTTTTGAATTGCCAGCTGATTTGACTGGAAATTATTGAGGTTTCACGACTTATATCAAAGATATTCATTCCGCTCTAAAAATAAATGGTACCGAGTATTTGTGTTAGTATTACGCTTCAAGATGCTACACTGTTCATTATAAATGTTTATGTGCACGCTGATTCCTTGACAGTTGATGATCTGCCGGACATTAGTTTTGCTGATGATTGTTTACTAATTGGTGATTTGAATGCTAGGCATAACAATCTTGTCAGTAGAGACAATGAAATGGTTCTGAAAAATATCTTAGACGAGAGAAGATGCTAAGTTTAACATAAGATTATAGATTTTATGCAGATCTATTTGTTGTATACATATCTCATTTATGATTAGTACAATTTTAAAGAGCTCTTGTTAAAGACTAGTTTTGGGCAGGCTAGATTAGCATACTATAGCTCCTTCTGATGTGTTGTCAATAAATGTTTTTGGTTTGAATTTGACTCGACGAGTGGAAGCAAATGTATTACCCTGTCTCATTTTCGGCTCCAAGGCACACGCGCTACAAAAAGAGTCAAATAAACAACCCTAGCTGAACTAATATTGACATAAAATATAAAACAAGGTACCAAAATTGTATGATCAGATTATCTAAATACAATGTACTATAGATGTAAGGCAAGGCTGGAGGGTAACATTAAAAGGGGTATAATGCAAGGTGTACGAACTCTCAGCTGAACCCGGCACCGTGTTGATGAAACGAGCTGACGAACCATCTCTGTGCGACCCATTTACCAGACAGAGAAGTATAAGTTACAATTTCTTCCTGCACCTGACACAAAAAACTACATAATCAGGACAATGAAATAAAGGGACAAGGGGCAATGGCTGAGTCATAAGAGGATTAGCACATCGTATGACAGTTGGTATTAAAACAGTACAGGAGATAGATAGCGAACATAAAAACCAACAGAAATAGTTGACGAAAGTTAATTATGCAACCGGGAATAATCCTAGATTCACCCGTGACAGGTAAGGTTAGGTTAGGTTATGCTGTCAGGTTAAGTTAGGTTAGGTTACGCTACGTTAAGTTGGGATAGGTAAGTTAGGTTACGCTACGTCTGGTTGGATTAGGTTAAGCACAATAAACTGTATTAAAGTGCACAGAAAGACCATAATTACTGCCTCACTACAGATAAGACTAAACACACACAAGACTAATGTATCTCTCTTAATCTATTACTCTTGATTAATTTATTCACTAAATAAGAATATGGACGAAAAGACCAAATTGTTGAGGCTCGGTAATACATCATAACATCAACATATAAGAGAAACATTATTATAAGGTAAACAAATATAAAAGTTTCCTTTTATTCTTCAGTTATCTCAACAGTCACCAGAGGCAACAAGAATGGAGGAAATGTAAGGTCAGTGTAAGGTCATGACATTTATGTTAAGTTGACTGACTGAATTACTGGTTCGGTTGTGACTGATGGTGGTGGTGACGTCATCAAAGGGTACACTATAAAGGCGGCAGGAGGCCGCCGGAGAGTCAGTCTCAACTGGACCTTTCTGCACTCAACATGCACAAGATGGTAAGTCAAATAAAAGCTCATTACTGTACGTGATGTAAGTTTATTGAACTTTGTGGATGTCGATGGATTTGTAGAAAACTTGCATCTAAATTATTGACTTAAATTTTTTTCTTTTTCAGGTGATCGTTTGGTTGTCTGTTTTACTTCTTGTGGTGGTTGCTATGGCCGATCCTGGGTATGGTGGCTATGGACAGTACGAAGACTATGGCCAAGGACACGCTGACTATGGTCGTGGTGGATATGGCGGTCGTGGTCATTACTCCTATGGCCACGGTGGACGTGGCGGTCGTGGTGATTATGACTACGGAGGCTACGGTGATTCGTACCATGAAGGACAAGGTTATGCTCATGGGGGTTACGGTGAAGGTTACAGAGGATACGGTGTCTATGGACGTTATTGATATGGTCGTTACGAAAACGCCAAATAATTTATAAACTTTAAAAAATAAAAATTCTTGTGCTTCTATTGTGTTTAATAAAACCAATTTTTTTATAATAATGTATTCTTTAACTCAATAGTTTAAAAACATAACGGTTTATTTTATCACACGCGCTCATAAAGGTACGGATGTAACATTCAGACGTAATGTTACGTCTAGAGTTAAGATGCGTGGTTTGAACACACCTGGCCGTCGCCTATTCGCACACAATAATGTAACTGATCTGAATTTCTCCTGGTTTATTTAAATGATTGTGATGCAGTGAATAAAAAGCCCTCGAAATACCGAATCGACACAGCAAATTAACCTAATTTACCATGAATAACCAGTGTTTTTAGGGGTTGACTATTGTAACCTGACCATTATTAATCGGCAGCACCGAAAAATATATATTGCAAAACATACAATGTATTGGATTGATCCTTGACACAGCTTGCATTAAAAGCGGGCTAGTCGGGGGCCTTAAGGTAATGGATGGAGATTACCTCTTACCACGTGTTAGCCGTACGTGGCCCATGATCCGTAAGGCTGGGAGAATAGAATCCTGTGGCTCAACATACATCTACGATTAATCTTTCTGGTGAGACATTTGGCTTGAAGTGCTGATCAAAATTTGTTATTCTTTAATTTGTCATAAGATGAGGCTAGGTTATTGAGCACTCCCTTGCATCCTGTGCAAGGCGTAGTGCAAAAGTGATTAAAGCGTCTAGTTTATGCTTGCTTAGTCGACGTGCATAAAAGGGCCTAAGTACCTGAAGGACCATGGATTGCATCGGCAAGTTACATATAGTGACAGGATGAGAGTGTGGGGTTGGAATTCCCGATACAATACATTTGCTAATGGCAAGGTGTGACGGGTCCGAAATAAGTCAAATGTCTGGAGAGGGTGTTGGTAGGCACGTAAGCATTTGCAGTATAAAGGGACACATTTAGTGCGTGTGATGAGTGTTGCAGCGACGAGGAGGTTGATAGGGGTCGTCCTTCCTGGCGGAGTTACGTAGTCAACGTACCGTCAACCAAAGATGCACCGACCCCACCCTAAGTCTCGTGCTCACAATTTGGTCCGGCAATACTTGAAGTAAGGCTGCATGTAAAGGTGATTGGTGGCTCTGTTTTCGGCTGTATCACTCAGGATAAGTATTAAGCAAACCAAAAGGTAGAATTTTTATATTAATACACTATTCATTGTTATGTAAGGTTGAAAAGTTTCCATATTTTCGTAGATTTGCTTAAATAATGAAGTAAATTTTATTAATGAGTTGGCAAATCTACTAAAACCACAGCTGCCACAAGATTCTCGTCAAATTTTATTTATTAAACAAATGTACAAACATTTGGAAATTTCTCAGGAACTTAAATAACAATGAATAGTTTATTATAAAAAAATTATCTTTGGTTTGTTTAATATTTATCCTGAATGATAAAGCCGAAAACAAGATCCACTAATCACCTTTACACGCAGCCGTACTCCAAGCATTGCCAGGTAAAATTGGGAGCACGAGACCCAGTGTGAGTCACTTCAACCATGATCAGTACAACGAGTGTAGACCCCATTGATGGTTTAGATGGCAGTAAAGTGGTCAGTTAGACTCACTAAGCGCCATCAAGGGTATCAAGTGCTCTTTAAAGAGGGTAAACATATTCCTTACATTACTGTGAAGGATGAGGAAGCAGTTAGGTATTTAACTACAGAAGGGTTTGAGAATGTAATGATGAAAAAGACTGTGGAGTCCATTGCAATCACGATCTCAGTCCACTAATCGAGAGGATAAAGGTAATACTGTAAGGAGCGATATTGCAGGCACACCAAGTGCTGTAAATGTGTGGGAAAAGCATATGGAAATACGTAATGCAGCAGCACAGAAGGACATATGCAACGGGGGCAATAACCTTACAGCCCCTAACAGTCTAGTAGAACTCCGTAAGGAGATTGATGAGTTCAGACAAACAGTAATGGATATCAAGAAATGCTTGGTGAACCTTGTGCCATATAGTGATGTTGCTCTTGTTAATAAAGATTGTCCAAAAGAAAATGAAACATTAGTAGAGATGGAATCAAATAATGTTATTGTGGATAGCAATCTAGAGCAAAATGGTAATCATAGTCTGTTAGGAAAT
>NW_024725183.1:0-9513 GCF_018991925.1 Homarus americanus | reverse complement strand
CACTGAAGCGGTGCACAGCCTACGCCACGGGTCATGGACCTAAAAGGTGCCAGCCTCACCCCCAGGCCATGGGTTGAAGCAGTTCCCAGCACTCACACCACAGGTCGCCAGAACTGAAGGGTGCCAGCCATCACACGGTGCACTCAAGGTGCCAGTTCTCCCAACCTGGTCATTTACTGAAAGGTGCCAGCCCTCACACCCGTGTGTCATGAGAGGTACCCGGCCCTCACCTGGTTCACCATGTCACTGAAAAGGGGTGGCCTCACACCCAGGTCATGGCACTGAAGGTGCTTTGGCATCACACCCTGGCCTTAGCACTGAAGGTGTGCCCGGCCCTCCACCGTAATTTCATTCAGCAGTGCCCGGCTCCTCATCCAGTTCGCCCAGCACCAAAGGGCTGGCCCCCCCAGGTCATATGTCATTGAAGGGGATGGCCAGCCCTCATTCCCGGGGTCATGGTGGCAGAGAGGTGCCCGGACCTCACGATTCTGCTTTCAGAAATCAGGCCGGCCCTCACGGGTCATAGTGCTGGAAGGTTGCCCAGCCTCCCTGGCCAGGTCATGGCAGAAGGTGACGGCCCTCACCCAGGTCTCGCAGCACTCAAAGGGTGCCAGCCCCTCAGAGTTCATATCATTGAAGAGTTCCCAGGTCCTCCACCGAGGTCATGTCACTGAAAGGGTGCAGCCTCCACCAGAGGTCCTGCCTCAAGGGGTGCAGGTGCCCGGCCCCACACTCCAGGTTCATGTCATTGAAGGGGTGCCAGTCCTCACACCCCCAGGTCATGTCCTCAAAGGGTGCCCAGCCCTCACACCCCAGGTCCATAACACTCAAGGGTGCCCGCCCTCATACCCCGGGTCATGGTGCTAGAGGGTGCAGCCCTCCACCCCGATTCATAGCACTGAAATCATGCCCAGCCCTCACACCCAGGGTCATGGTGCTGAGGGGTGCCCGGCCCCTCACCCGCTTCATGGCACTGAATGGGTGCCCAGCCCTCTACCCCAGGTCATGTGAGGTGCCCGCACCTCACCCGTTTCTTGGCACTGTGGGGTGCCCGGCCCTCCACACCCGTCTCATGGCACTGAAGGGGTGTCAGCCCTGACCCCGGGTCATGTCACTCAGGGGTTCGGCCCTCACACCCCTGGTCATAGACCTTAACGGTGCCCGCCCTCCACACCCCTGGACATGTCACTGAAAGGGTGCCAGGCCCTCACACCCGGGTCATAGCACTGAAGGTGCCCGGCCTCCCATACCCGGGTTATGGTGCTGGAGGATGCCCGGCCTCCACCCCGATTCATGGAACTAAATCAGCCCGGCCTCACACCCCGGGTCATAGTGCTGAAGGGTTGCCCGCCCTCATCCCAGGTCATGGCACTGAAGGTGACCAGCCCTCACACCCCAGGTCATCACTCCAAAGGTGCCAGCCACCTCCAGGTTCATGTCATTGAAGGTTCGGTCCTCACCCCAGGTCATGTCATTGAAAGGTGCCCGCCCTCATCCCGGGTCCTGCTTGCTCAGGGGTGCAGCCTCATACCCCGGATCATGGTGGTGAGGTGCAGCCTCACACCCCGATTCATGGCACTGGAATCATGCCCAGCCTCACCCCCGGTTCATGGAGCTGAAGGGTGCCAGCCCTCCACCCGATTCTTGGCACTGAATGGGTGCAGCCCCTCACACCCGGGTCATGTAGAGGGTGCCCGGACCCTCCACCCGTTTCCATGCCTGATGGGGTGCCCGGCCTCCCACCCCGGCTCATGGCACTGAAGGGTGCCCTGCCCTGATTGCCCAGGTCATGTCTGAACGGGGTTCCGGCCCTCCACTGGTCATAGACCTAAACAGGTGCCCACCGTCGCCCAGGTCATGGGCTGAAGGGTGCCAGCCTCACCCATGGTCGACACTGAAGGAGTGACCCGGCCCTCACACCCCAGGTCTGGACCTAAAGGTGCCCAGCCCTCACACCCCGGATGGGGAGGCCAGCCCAGGTCATGGAGCTGAAAGGGTGCGGCCAGTCACCCCTGGACATGGCACTGAGGTGTGCCCAGCCCTCACACCCCCTGGTTATAGACCTAAACAGGTGCGCCTCCACACCCCATGGCACTGAAAGGAACGGCAAACACGGGTCATGGTGCTGAAATGGTGCCAGCCTGACACCCGAGTCATGGCACTGAAGAGTCACCGGCCCTCACATCCCAGGTCATTGCACTGAAGGGTGCCGGCCCTCCTGGGTCATAGTGCTGGAGATGCCGCCCTCCACCCCGATTCTGGAACTAAATCAGGCCACCCCTCACCTAGTCAGCACTAAGCGGTGCCCGGCACGTCACACCCCTGGACATGGCATTGAGGTGTGCCAGCCCTCACCTGTCTGAGCCTAAACAGGTGCCCAGCCATCCACCCAGTGCGGGGCTGAAGGGTGCCCGGCCGTCTACGCGGTCATAACTGAAGGGTGGCAGCCCTCACACGGTTCATCACTGAAAAGTGCGGTCCATTCACTCAGGTCATGTCATTGAAGGGTGCCCCCTCACACGCCGGGTCGCCTGAAGGAGTGACCAGCCCTCACACTCCGGGTCATGTCATTGAAGGGGTGCCCGGCCCTCACACGCCGGGTCATGGCACTGAAGGAGTGACCGGCCCTCACACCCCGGTTCATGGCACTGAAAGGGTGCCCGGTCCACTTACTCCGGGTTATGTCATTGAAGGGGTGCTTGGCCCTCACACCCCGGGTCAAGTCACTGAAGAGGTGAACGGCCCTCATACCCCGGGTCATGGACCTAAAGGGGTGCCCGGCCCTTACACCCCAGGCCATGGGGTTGAAGCGGTTCCCGGCGCTCACACCACGGGTCATGGAGCTGAAGGGGTGCCCGGCCATCACACTCCGATTCATGGCACTCAAAGGGTGCCGGGCCCTCACACCCCGTGTCATGTGAAGGGGTGCCAGGCCCTGACACCCCGGTTCATAGCACTGTAGGGGTGTCCAGCCCTCACACCCCGTTTCATGGCACTGAAGGAGTGCCCGGCCCACACACCCCGGCTCATGGCACTGAAGGGGTCCCGGCCCTGACGCCCCTTGTCATGTCACTGAAGGGGTGCCCGGCCCTCACACCCCGGGTCATGGCACTGAAGCGGTGCCCAGCCGTCACACCCCTGGCCATGGCACTGAAGGTGTGCCCGGCCCTCATACCCTGGGTCATGGTGCTTGAGGGGTGCCTGGACCTCACACCCCGATTCTTGGCACTGAAATCGAGCCCGGCCCTCAAACCCCGGGTCATAGTGCTGAAGGGTTGCCTGGCCCTCACATCCCGGGTCATGGCACTGAAGGAGTGACCGGCCCTCACACCCCGGGTCATGGCACTCAAAGGGTGCCCGGCCCATACACTCCAGGTTCATGTCATTGAAGGAGTTCCCGGTCCTCACACCCGGGGTCATGTCACTGAAAGGGTGCCCGGCCCTCACACCCCGGGTCATAGCACTCAAGGGGTGCCCGGCCCTCATACCCCGGGTCATGGTGCTAGAGGGGTGCCCGGCCCTCACACCCCGATTCATAGCACTGAAATCATGCCCAGCCCTCACACCCAAGGTCATGGTGCTGAAGGGGTGCCCGGCCCTCACACCCCGAATCATGGCACTGAATGGGTGCCCGAACCTCACACCCCGTTTCTTGGCACTAATGGGGTGCCCGGCCCTCACACCCCGGCTCATGGCACTGAAGGGGTGCCCGGCCCTGACGCGCCAGGTCATGTCACTCAAGGGGTTCCCGGCCCTCACACCCTTGAGCCATGGTGCTGGAGGGTGCCAGCCCTCACACCCTGGTCATAGACCTAAACAGGTGCCAGCCCACACACCCCAGGTCATGTCATTGAAGGGGTTCATGGCCCTTACACCCCAGGTCATGTCACTGAAAGAAGTGCCCGGCCTCACACCCCGGTCATAGCACTGAAGGGCTGCTCGGCCCCTCTATACCCCCAGGTCATGGTGCTGAAGGGTGCCAGCCCTCCACACCCCTGGTCATGGGCCTAAACAGGTGCCATTTACACGGGTCGCATGTCATTGAAGGGAGTTCACGGCCCCTCTCACCCGGAAATGGCACTGAAAAGGGTGCCAGCCCATCCACTACAGGTCATGTGTCATTGAAGGGGTGCCCGGCCCTCACACCCAGGACATAGCACTGAAGGGGTGCCAGCCCTCATACCCCGGGACATGGTGCTGGAGGTGTGCCCGGCCTTCTACCCCGATTCATGGCACTGAAAGGGTGCCGGCCCCTCACACCACGGGCCATGGTTCTGGAAGGTGTCCGGCTGACAGCCGGGTCTCATGACACAGAAGGGGTACCCGGCCCTCACACACCCTGGGCCGCATGGTGCTGGAGGGGTGCCCGGCCCTCACACCCCGTCCGCATGGTGCTGGAGGGATGCCCAGCCCTCACATACCGGGTCATGGAGCTGAAGGGGTGCCCGGACATCACACCCGGGTCGTAGTCTCACTGAAGGGGTGCCCGACATCACACCTGGGTCATGCGTTCACTAAGGTGCACTGCTCACACCCCCAGTTCATGGAGTTGAATGGTTCCTGCCTCACATTACGTGGTCATGGAGCTGAAAGGGTGCCCGCCGTCACACCCCGGGTTATGGCACTGGCGAAAGCCCGGCTGTCACACCCCTGGCCATGACATTTTGAAGGTGTGCCTGGCCTCACACCCTGGTTATCGACTCCAAATGGGTGCTCTGGCCTCACCCCCGGGTCATGGCACTGAAAGGGAACACGGCAAACACACCCCTGGTCATGGTGTTGAAGGGGTGCCCGGCCCTCACACCCCGGGTCTTGGCACTGAAGGAGTCACCGGCCCTCACATCCCGGGTCATACCACTGAAGGGGTGCCCGGCCCACATACCCCGGGTCATGGAGCTGGAGGGATGCCCGGCCCTCACACCCCGATTCATGGAACTAAAATCGAGCCCAGCCCTCACACCCCAGGTCAGGGCACTAAAGCGGTGCCCGGCCGTCACACCCCTGGACATGGCATTGAAGGTGTGCCCGGCCCTCACACCCCTTGTCATAGACCTAAACGGGTGCCCGGCCATCACACCCCGGGTCATGGGGCTGAAGGGGTGCCCGGCCCTCACACGCCGGGTCATGGCACTGAAGGAGTGACCGGCCTTCACACCCCGGTTCATGGCACTGAAAGGGTGCCCGGTCCACTAACTCCGGGTCATGTCATTGAAGGGGTGCCCGGCCCTCATACCCCGTTTATGGCACTGAAAGGGTGCCCGGCCCTCACACCCCGGGACATGTCACTAAAGGGGTGCCTGGCCCTCACACCCCGGGTCATGTCACTGAAGCGGTGAACGGCCCTCATACCCCGGGTCATGGACCTAAAGTGGTGCCCGGCCCTTACACCCCAGGCCATGGGGTTGAAGCGGTTCCCGGCGCTCACACCACGGGTCATGGAGCTGAAGGGGTGCCCGGCCATCACACCCCGATTCAAGGCACTCAAAGGGTGCCGGGCCCTCACACCCCGTGTCATGTGAAGGGGTGCCCGGCCCTCACACCCCGGTTCATAGCTTTGTAGGGGCGCCCGGCCCTCACACCCCGTTTCATGGCACTGAAGGAGTGCCCGGCCCTCACACCCCGGCTCATGGCACTGAAGGGGTGCCCGGCCCTGACGCCCCTTGTCATGTCACTGAAGGGGTGCCCGGCCCTCACACCCCGGGTCATGGCACTGCAGCGGTGCCCAGCCGTCACACCCCTGGCCATGGCACTGAAGGTGTGCCTGGCCCTCATACCCTGGGTCATGGTGCTTGAGGGGTGCCCGGACCTCACACCCCGATTCTTGGCACTGAAATCGAGCCCGGCCCTCACACCCCGGGTCATAGTGCTGAAGGGTTGCCCGGCCTTCACATCCCGGGTCATGGCACTGATGGAGTGACCGGCCCTCACACCCCGGGTCATGGCACTCAAAGGGTGCCCGGCCCACACACTCCAGGTTCATGTCATTGAAGGGGTTCCCGGTCCTCACACCCCGGGTCATGTCACTGAAAGGGTGCCCGGCCCTCACACCCGGGTCATAGCACTCAAGGGGTGCCCGGCCCTCATACCCCGGGTCATGGTGCTAGAGGGGTGCCCGGCCCTCACACCCCGATTCATGGCACTGAAATCATGCCCAGCCCTCACACCCAGGGTCATGGTGCTGAAGGGGTGCCCGACCCTCACACCCCGATTCATGGCACTGAATGGGTGCCCGCACCTCACACCCCGTTTCTTGGCACTGCTGGGGTGCCCGGCCCTCACACCCCGGCTCATGGCACTGAAGGGGTGCCCGGCCCTGACGCCCCGGGTCATGTCACTCAAGGGGTCCCCGGCCCTGACACCCCTGGTCATAGACCTAAATGGGTGCCGGGCCCACACACCCCGGGTCATGTCATTGAAGGGGTTCACGGCCCTCACACCCCGGGTCTAGTCACTGAAAGGGTGCCCGGCCCTCACACCCCGGGTCATAGCACTGAAGGGCTGCTCGGCCCTCATACCCCAGGTCATGGTGCTGAAGGGGTGCCCGGCCCTCACACCCTGATTCATAGCACTGAAATCGAGGCCGGCCCTCACACCTCGATTCATGGCACAGAGGGGGTGATCGGCCCTCACACCCCGGGTCATGTGAAGGGGTGCCCGGCCCACACCCCTATGGTACTGAAGGTGGCCGGCCCTCACACCCCTGGATATAGACCTAAACGGGTACCCGGCAAACACACCCCGGGTCATGTCATTGAAGGGTGCCCGGCCCTTATATCACGTGTCATGGTGCTAGAGGGGTGCCCGGCCTTCACACCCCGATTCATGGCACTGAAATCGAGCCCGGCCCTGACACCCAAGGTCATGGCACTGAAGGAGTCACCGGCCCTCACACCCCGGGACATAGCACTGAAGGGGTGCCCGGCCCTCATACCCCGGGACATGGTGCTGGAGGTGTGCCCGGCCTTATTCCCGATTCATGGCACTGAAAGGTGCCCGGCCCTCACACCACGGGCCATGGTTCTGAGGTGTCCGGCCCTGACACCCCGGTCATGACACTGAAGGGGTGCCGGCCCACACCCGGGCCATGGTGCTGGAGGGTGCCTGGCTCACACCCCGGCCATGGTGCTGAGGGATGCCCAGCCCTCACACCCCGGGTCATGTCACTGAAAGGGTGCCCGGCCCTCACACCCCGGGTCATAGCACTGAAGGGCTGCTCGACCCTCATACCCCAGGTCATGGTGCTGAAGGGGTGCCCGGCCCTCACACCCCTGGTCATAGACCTAAACGGGTGCCCGGCCCACACACCCCGGGTCATGTCATTGAAGGGGTTCACGGCCCTCACACCCCGGGTCATGGCACTGAAAGGGTGCCCGGCCCATTCACTACGGGTCATGTCATTGAAGGGGTGCCCGGCCCTCACACCCCGGTTCATGTCACTGAAAGGGTGCCCGGCCCTCACACCCCGGGACATAGCACTGAAGGGGTGCCCGGGACTCATACCCCTGGACATGGTGCTGGAGGTGTGCCCGGCCTTTACACCCCGATTCATGGCACTGAAAGGGTGCCCGGCCCTCACACCACGGGCCATGGTTCTGGAGGGGTGTCCGGCCCTGACACCCCGTGTCATGACACTGAAGGGGTGCCCGGCCCTCACACCCCGGGCCATGGTGCTGGAGGGGTGCCCGGCCCTCACACCCCGGGCCATGGTGCTGGAGGGATGCCCAGCCCTCACATACCGGGTCATGGAGCTGAAGGGGTGCCCGGACATCACACCCTAGGTCATGTCACTGAAGGGGTGCACGGCCCTCACACCCGGGGTCATGGACCTAAAAGGGTGCCCGGCCCTCACACCCCAGGTCATGGAGTTGAATCGGTTCCCGGCCCTCACACTATGGGTCATGGAGATGAAAGGGTGCCCGGCCGTCACACCCCGGCACTGAAGGTGCCCGGCTGCACCACACCCCTGGCCATGGTGCACTGAAGGTGTGCCCGGCCCTACACCCCTGGTTATAGATTCCCAACGGGGTGCCCGGGCCTCACACCCCGGGTCATGGCACTGAAAGGGAACACGGCAACACACCCCGGGTCATGGTGCTGAAGGGGTGCCTGGCCTCACACCCCTGGGTCATGGCACTGTAGGATTCACCGGCCCTCACATCCGGGTCATAGCACTGAAGGGGTGCCCGGCCCTCATACCTAGGGTCATGGTGCTGGAGGGATGCCCGGCCCTCACACCCC
This sequence comes from Homarus americanus, assembly GCF_018991925.1. Lineage (NCBI taxonomy): Eukaryota > Metazoa > Arthropoda > Malacostraca > Decapoda > Nephropidae > Homarus > Homarus americanus. The sequence goes on along the minus strand of NW_024725183.1, from coordinate 1,275 downwards.
GATTCATGGAACTAAAATCGAGCCCGGCCCTCACACCCCAGGTCACGGCACTAAAGCGGTGCCCGGCCGTCACACCCCTGGACATGGCATTGAAGGTGTGCCCGGCCCTCACGCCCCTTGTCATAGACCTAAACGGGTGCCCGGCCATCACACCCCGGGTCATGGGGCTGAAGGGGTGCCCGGCCGTCACACGCCGGGTCATGGCACTGAAGGAGTGACCGGCCCTCACACCCCGGATCATGGCACTGAAAGGGTGCCCGGTCCACTCACTCCGGGTCATGTCATTGAAGGGGTGCCCGGCCCTCACAAGCCGGGTCATGGCACTGAAGGAGTGACCGGCCCTCACACCCCGGTTCATGGCACTGAAAGGGTGCCCGGTCCACTCACTCCGGGTCATGTCTATGAAGGGGTGCCGGGCCCTCACACCCCGTTTCATGGCACTGAAAGGGTGCCCGGCCCTCACACCCCGGGACATGTCACTAAAGAGGTGCCTGGCCCTCACACCCCGGGTCATGTCACTGAAGCGGTGAACGGCCCTCATACCCCGGGTCATGGACCTAAAGGTGGTGCCCGGCCCTTACACCCCAGGCCATGGGGTTGAAGCGGTTCCCGGCGCTCACACCACGGGTCATGGAGCTGAAGGGGTGCCCGGCCATCACACCCCGATTCAAGGCACTCAAAGGGTGCCGGGCCCTCACACCCCGTGTCATGTGAAGGGGTGCCCGGCCCTCACACCCCGGTTCATAGCTTTGTAGGGGCGCCCGGCCCTCACACCCCGTTTCATGGCACTGAAGGAGTGCCCGGCCCTCACACCCCGGCTCATGGCACTGAAGGGGTGCCCGGCCCTGACGCCCCTTGTCATGTCACTGAAGGGGTGCCCGGCCCTCACACCCCGGGTCATGGCACTGCAGCGGTGCCCAGCCGTCACACCCCTGGCCATGGCACTGAAGGTGTGCCTGGCCCTCATACCCTGGGTCATGGTGCTTGAGGGGTGCCCGGACCTCACACCCCGATTCTTGGCACTGAAATCGAGCCCGGCCCTCACACCCCGGGTCATAGTGCTGAAGGGTTGCCCGGCCTTCACATCCCGGGTCATGGCACTGATGGAGTGACCGGCCCTCACACCCCGGGTCATGGCACTCAAAGGGTGCCCGGCCCACACACTCCAGGTTCATGTCATTGAAGGGGTTCCCGGTCCTCACACCCCAGGTCATGTCACTGATAGGGTGCCCGGCCCTCACACCCCGGGTCATAGCACTCAGGGTACGCCTCCAT